>NC_079229.1:27153326-27500826 GCF_029633865.1 Lampris incognitus
AGATACAGAGTGAGATACAGCAAGAGAGAGAGAGATACAGAGTGAGATACAGCAAGAGAGAGAGAGATACAGAGTGAGATACAGCAAGAGAGAGAGAGATACAGAGTGAGATACAGAGTGAGATACAGCAAGAGAGAGAGAGATACAGAGTGAGATACAGCAAGAGAGAGAGAGATACAGAGTGAGATACAGCAAGAGAGAGAGAGATACAGAGTGAGATACAGCAAGAGAGAGAGGTACTGAGTGAGCTACAGCGAGAAAGAGTGAGATACGGAGAGAGTGACATATAGTGAGATACAGCGAGGGAGAGAGCTACAGAGTGAGATACAGAAAGAGATACAGAGTTAGAGAGATACAAGTGAGAGAGAGATACAGAGTGAGCTAGAGCGAGAGAGATACAGACGGAGAGAGAGAGAGAGAGAGTGAGTTGTAGCAGTATGAAGTAGGAAGCCGTATGAAGTCCAGCTGGATGGAGGCTGTGTTAATTTGTGGGAGATAGACAGCTCGCTCTCCCGTGTAACACACATGCACACATACCAGCGCTCACAAACAATTACAACAACAACAAAATACAAATTAGTACAGCATCTACATTCAGTTTTGCACAGCTCTACGGTACTGTTATTTTACTTTCATTTGCTTGCATGCTCACACACACACACACACACACACAGACACACACTCAGACACACACACACACACACACAGATGTCTTTATACACTGACCCTCAGATACTTATCTCGGTCATAATTCACTCCAGTCAATCTGGAATCCTCTGCAGCCATCCGAACTGGAGGGGAAGGCGGCCAAAAAGACAAAATGGCAGGAGATCACAGAGGACATTTCTCTACACATCATCTTTCCCGTAGACTCGAGTGTGTGCGGGACACTGGGGTTTGGAAACTTAGGACACACGCCACATGACGTGTTTTTTTGTTGTGTTTTTTTAACAGCTCTTTGAAGACGATGTGAGAAGTGCTGTTAGGCCTCGTTGCTCTCACTCGCCCCCCCTTTGTAGAAATGACCCGGCGCAGAGGTGATGCTGCTTCCAGCCTCCGGATACGGACGGCGGGCGTTGAGCGGTCATGTTTTTGTCAGAATAACACATGTGCTGGCAGTTAGCTAGCTATTTCCAGTTCGGTGGGTCTCGGCGATTTTTCTGACGCATCGGAAGGCTGAGGAAAACCAGCAAACCCTCTGCAGCTACGAAACCGCTCTCACACACCATAATAACCCCGGTGTCCTCTTCGTGACCCACGCGCAGATGCCAAGTGAGACTTTTCCAAAGTTCAGCATGGCCTCTCTTAAAGGCCCTTAAGATGGGGAGGGGGGAGGGGGGGTGTTCCAAGTTCAAGTTCAAGTTTCCCGTTATTTGCATACGCACTGAAGCAGAGAGCCTCACTTATTGATTCGGGAATTAAATCAAGTGTAACAGAAAGGATTGAAGGCGGTCCAAGACACCTTTAATGCCTCCCATGGAAAGGATTATGTTACACTTGGCAAGTCCCGGTCCTTTGTTCTGCAGGGAGTCTGCTGGTATAGTCGAACTCGTACTCTTATTCCCTCTGATGGGTGTGCTCATACACATACACACACACACACATATATATATATATGTGTGTGTGTGTGTGTCTGAGGGTGAGCAAAAAATGGGGCTCATCATGTGCGCCTATGTAAGTGCATGTGCATGCATGTCTGCGCATGTGTGCACAATGAAGGTTTTCAGATGCTGCATGCAGCAAAACACACACACACACACACACACACACACACACACGCACACATACCTACGCTTACTTTTACTATGAATGGGGTGATTTCAATTTCTCCTCTTTTCGTCCAAGTATCAAAACCCTGACTCCGTTATCATGCGCTGGAAACGTTAATGAAAGAAAGAAATACCCCGCGAAAGCGGCCAAGATCAACCTACAGCTTCCTGGTTCGGGGAAGCGGGGTTGAGACGGGGATGCTCCGGTCCAAGTCCCTGTCAGACACATAATGACTATCACATTTTCTGATACGGCTTAAACTCCAGACTCCAGATTCCACCGGTGCAGGTACGTCTCTGAGCGTTGTGGTGTGTGCGTAACGACTTGCCGTAGGTAAGTCCAGCTGAGGAGGTAACGACAGACGGTTGCTGTGCCGCTTCGCTGCATTTGTCCTTCATATTACCCCACATTTCCTCAAAACGGATGCTCCCGTCTCAGCGGGCTGGCGGTGCAAGGACTGTTAGCGTAGTGCGGGGTCGTGAGGGCTTCGGCCGTGCATGTTCGGCGGTCTAAACTGCACTGATTTGGTTTGGTTTGGACCCTTTTCTGGTATGGCTGGAATTGGAATCAAGCTGGCTTTGTGTGTGCAAGTACAGCAAATATACAAGAGCCATCACCACCGTAAGAGCCCCGAGTATGCGCCGCTCCACCTGGGACCACTCTGGGCAAGAAGATTGTAAAAACAAACTCGGAGGTACAGTAAGGCGCTTGCGCACAAACACGAGGCTTTATGAGAACTGCATGACTCTGATGTGTGCGCTGTGTTGGGGGTTCGCTCGCTGCAGAGCCCCGGGCTGCACGGCGTGCGGCGTGATATGCAACGTGGCCCCAGTGGTAGGGACACTTGGTGCACGACCAGCAGCTTGATCGCATAAAAGGTTTCAGCAATCAGATCTCGCCGTTTTTGATGGGATGAGGTGTAACTGTGAGGGTCCACGCCGATGCTAATTCAACCACCCAGAGAGGAGTCCTCCGCCGAGCCCTCCCTTCAAATTACCCCAAACAAACAGCCGTGGCACAGTTGTAGGTTGAAGACGTTGCCTGGTGTTGATTACCGTTTCCAGTAAACGGTGCGGTATTTACTTTGCTCCGAATCAAGTCTCCAGATGTCTTGACAGCAGAAGGCTGCTGTCTCCGGCTGACGCCTCATTTCGTTGGTTGGAGGCCGCTCGGAGACGGGAAAGCGTGCCAGTCCATCCTCTCGTCTGTCTGACTAGATAGACTTTGGCAGAGGAATACACAACGGCGCTTCCTGACCGACAGCGGCAGAGGACGGCTCGCTGTCACGGAGGGAGACGGGCCGCGACCCCGCGTTGGACCGCAGATGTGGTGGGCCACCCAGAAGGGACTGCCCAACACCCACCGTGACGGAGCGATCCCATTGTTACCTACCACAGAATGGAGCCGGTGCTTCCCCCCCCCCCTTCGGAGCCGCAGTTGTTCCTCTTTTTAATGTGTTACTGTTGGAGATTGCCTGGGATTCTGTGGGCGAGTGTATGATTTAGTCATTTAACGTTCCGAACGTGGTTTGCGCCCACTCTCAAAACGTGAGTTCCCGCGCCGAACAACTCGCAGGAATCACAAGTTCTGAACAGCTCGCATGCTTACAGGTTCCCCCGGCCCATTCTGAGCTGAAAGCACTTCGCTCAGAATTGCTCTTCGTACGTGATGATATGGTAATTGCTATAATACTGATTGATTACTTCACATCGGGATATCAATCTTCCAAGGCGTTCAACAACATGACGTGAACCCGAGACAGCCCCAATTCGGTTTGCTGAATGACCAGAATTCCTCAGCTACAAGTTTGCTCGACAGAAACCGAAATCACAGAAAGTTGAATCAGTTCAGCTGGACGCAGCGTTTATCGAGACAAAACGTTTCGTCGCTCGTCTAAGCGACCTCCTCGGTTTCAGCTGACTGCAGGTACCCCCACCCCTTACAAACAACACAGTGGCATAACGACCCAAACCAACTATCGGTTTCATATGCAAATATGGACGTGACCATGAGCTAGAGTTTCAGTGGTCATGTGTACCATTCACAGAGGATTGGGGAATGTGTCCAATCACAGCTTTGTAAGAAGGTGACAGATGTACTCTTAGCCCCCCCCCCCCCACCCCTCGGTTCAGGGATGGTCGTTCCCTCTTACCATAGATGGTCTCTTTGACTCCCCGTTCAAACCAGTGTTCCTCCCGTTCAAGGATGTGCACATCCTCATCCTTTTTCTTTTTTTTCTTTTTTTGACCCCCCCCCCTTTTCTCCCCAGTTGTACTTGGCCAATTACCCCACTCTTCTGAGCCGTCCCGGTCACTGCTCCACCCCCTCTGCCGATCCGGGGAGGGCTGCAGACTACCACATGCCTCCTCTGATACATGTGGAGTCGCCAGCCGCTTCTTTTCACCTGACAGTGAGGAGTTTCACCAAGGGGACGTACCGCGTGGGAGGATCACGCTATTCCCCTCGGTTCCCCCTCCCCCCTGAACAGGCGCCCCGACCGGCCAGAGGAGGCGCTAGTGCAGCGACCAGGACACATAGCCACATCCGGCTTCCCACCGGCATTTGTGTCTGAAGGGACGCCCGACCAAGCCGGAGGTAACACGGGGATTCGAACCGGCGATCCCCGTGTTGGTAAGCAACGGAATAGACTGCTACGCTACCCGGACGCCCCCACATCCTCATCCTTGAAGGAGTGGCCACTGGCCTGTAGATGGGTGTAGACTGTCGAATCCTGGCCTGACATGTTAGCTCTTCTGCGTTGTGCTATCCTCGTGGCCGGCGTCTATTTAGTTTCCCCCGATGTACAAGTCCAACCAAAATACTTCTCTCTTTTGTCACGTCTTCACTTTATCATTAGGTCATCATGCCATGCAGGTGTGTACAAATATCGTTTCACATTGTCTCAGGCAATTGAGCAAAACTCAACTGCTGAGGCCACCTAAACGAGTGAAAACACACCGACCACAGTTTCCGCAGGGTATTATACAGTCCGCCGTATGTTGTCAAAGTCACCATTAAATGATAGGTCTACTTATTACAAGCTAACCCTAAACCCTTAAATCACAGAGTGGCTTAGCCCAGAATGACCATAAAAACACAGAGACGTAAACCCCAAGCGACACCGGCGGTAGGGAGCGCAGAGCGCTTGGTCGGCTAGAGAACGACAGCCTCCTTCCACGGCAGATCCCTCTTCTGTTAGTCTGCCAAAAGCTGCGGGGATATGGTCGTATGGCTCTCTCCCAACAGACCTCAGGGTCTGTGCGAGGTGAAACGGCGGAGACCGGTGCTCTTCACATCCACATGGCCTTGTTACTGATCAATGTGGCCAAGGTTGTGATGAGTTTGGCGTATGTGGGCCTGGCCTGTAAAATCCCTGGCCCGTAGGGGGCTCTCCCAACCAGCTTCCTGTGAACAAGCCCAAAAATCTGCTCTGCTCCTTTATGGCTTCGCGGTTTGATTTGGCAGCACATCATCTGCTGTCCTGACGCGGGCAAAGTACCATAGTTTTACACTTGGATTTACATTTCAGAAACCATCTGAGAACAGCGGAATGATATATTCGTTTATCACGAGTCACGGAGAAGTGCTAGGTGGAGAGGTAAACACACACAAAAAATGGTTTTCTCCTGTCACTTCGTGCTCTTTGTTGCACAACAGAGCAGTGAATTTATATTGTCAGTATGGAAAATTGCTGAAATATTTTCATCAAGGCAATGCGAGCAGTTTAGATTTGATCACGGTCGTGCTTAATTCACGAGACACTGAACACGGATAGTCTTGCGTGTGCGATGTCAGTGCGTGCTTTTATGCAAGTCATGCTTATGTAATCTGTATGGTTGCCATGGTATGTTTTGAGTGCAGTTGTGTGTGTGTGTGTGTTTGTGCTTGTGCTTGTATGCACAGGCATGCATGAACACCTAAGTCTATAACTGCATTGATATAAGCAGATCCACATGACTCCTCTGAGGCTAAAAACAAAAACTCCTTCGGAGCTGTTGTGTTTTTTTTTTTCTTCTTCCGAGCTTATTTATTATCCATCTGACTAAGCTTCACACTTGTACCAGCCAAACCCCACACTGCAGCCTGCGCCACTTGCAGTCGAACAACATTCGTCTTCTCTTCATGAGGAATGACCTCAGCCTGAGCATGCGAATGCTGTCATGGTGCATTTGGGGGGAGAACACGTGCACAGCTCCATAAAACCTTCATTACAACCACCAGCATGTTGTTTATGACGTTTTAGAAGGTGGCGGTATATAACAAACTGAATTTCTTTCATGCAAACTCAAGATATTCCATGAGAAATATAGTCTATAGTTGTGAGAGCTGTACAGCGAGTGAGAAACTGAGAGGGGGGAGGGGGGGTGTTATTGTGAGAAGAGGGCATGATATTAGAGAGTGAGACGGATAGATCAAACAAATAAGTGCTGGGCGAGAGACAAAGGGTATGCTGTAAAATGTTATTTTTATCACCCAATTCAAAGCCAGCCACCACAGAAGTTTCACTAAAGAGAACCAGTCACAAAAGAGCGTGCCTCAAATAACAGTTTGTGGTTTATTTTTACAGCTGTTCATCATCGAGGAAAATGTCATCCTATTTGTTTTATTTACACTTTCCTCCGACTAGTGACATGCAGTTTGTTTTGCTTTGAAGTCGTGTCACTTCTCCATCGATGATGGGGGTCTTTGCAGTGGGGGTCTTTTGACTGGCACCAAAGTACCCAGTGGGAGGTTAGGGCCCATCGGGGGGGGGGTGTTAAATCCAATAAGATGAGTCAACTTTTGTGGCGATGGAGACAGGAGACAGGCTCGGCTCCAGCTGCAAGCGACGGAGTATAGAAAATGTTGGAAAGTTCTGGAAATTGCCAGAAATCTAGTAAGAAAAAGGAGGAGCGTGTCAGAACTGCCGCATATCGTCCATAAGGACCACGGTTCTGGAAAAGCTGACTGAGAGGAAACGCACAAATTTCTCACTTTCATAAGTCGCTTGTTGAATTTTAGATGATGATGGTGCAACTATGCGCATACACTGATGAGCCAAAACATTATGACCACTCACAGGTGAACCAAATGACATTGATCATCACCAAACAAGGGCACATGCGAAGGTCTGGTAGATTAGATGGTAAGTTAACAATTAGTTCTTGTAGTCAACGTGTTGGATGCAGGAGAAATGGGCAGGAGTAAAGACCTGAGTGACTTTGACAAGGGCCAAATTGTTATGGCCAGACGACTGGGGTCAGAGCATCTCTGAAACAGCAAGGCTTGTGGGGTGCTCCCGCTCAGCAGTGGTGAGTACCTACCAACAGTGGTCCGAGGAGGGACAAACCACAAACCGGCGACAGGGTGTTGGGCGCCCAAGGCTCATCGATGCGCGGGGGCAATGAAGGCTACCCCATCTGGTCCGAACAGAAAGAAGGTCTACTGTGGCACAAGTCACAGAAATTTTGAAAGATGGTTACGTGAGGAATGTGTGAGAAAAATCTGGTGAGAAAAATCTAGTAACAAAAAGGAGTGTGTCAGAACTGCCTCACATCATCCAGTAAATCGCACCCTGCTGCGTATGGGGCTGTAGAGCTGTAGACTGGTCAGAGTGCCCGTGATGACCCCTGTCCCCCTAGGTGCTTTTGACACGCGAGCGTAGAACTGGATCTTGGAGCAGTGGAAGAAGGTTGCCTGGTGTGATAAGTCCCGTTTTCTTTTAGATCGCGTGGATGGTCATGTACGTGTGTGCCGTTTACCAGGGGATGTGATGGCACCAGGATGCACTGTGGGAAGACGACAAGCCGGGGGAGGGAGTCTGATGCTCTGGGCAATGTTCTGCTGGGAAACCCTGGGTCCTGCCATTAATGTGGATGTCAATTTGACACGTGCCACCTACCTAAACATTGCTGCAAACCAGGTACAGCACTTCATGGCAACGGTGTTCCCTGATGTCAGTGGCCTGTTTCACTAGGATAATGCACCCTGCCACACTGCACACATTGTTCGGGAATGGTTTGAGGAACATGATGAAGTGTTCAAGGTGTTGCCCTGGCCCCCAAATTCTCCAGATCTCAATTTGATTGAGCATCTGTGAGATGTGCTGGACTGACAAGTCCGATCCACGGTGGCTCCACCTTGCAACTTACAGGATTTGAAGGATCTGCTGCTAATGTTTTGGTACCAGGTACCACAGGACACCTTCAGGGGTCTTGTAGAGTCCATGCCTCAGTGAGCTGGTGCTGTTTTGGCGGCACATGGAGGACCAACAACATATTAGACAGGGATCATAATGTTTTGGCTCATCGGTGTATTGTTTAATGTTGCACATTTTGATCATCTACTGCTGTTGAGCCACAACTTTGCTTTTTTTCTTTTCACTGAATTATTGTTGTATTGTTGACTTATCTGCATTCTTGTCTTCAATTCTTCTTGTGTTTTCCCCTTCGTTGGGTGTGTGCAGACAATCAAATTCTGCATACTGAAGAGATGGTCATTAAGTTAGTGGGCCACACACACACACACTCACACACACACACACAACACAATCTGAAGAGCAACAACCTTGAGGGGTGGGAGGGTTAAATCCCAGTGTTTTGCTTTGTAACTAAAACCCAAGTCCCGCCGTGGGCCCCAAATCTCCACAGTGAGGAAGTCCATTCCCTCTCCCACTACAATGTTGATGTAGTTTTCTGGAAAGCCGACTTGTTTGTGTAACTGCAGCAAGCGTTGAGTCTGTGCAGATCCGCACTGGGCCTCTGGGTTTGTGCACTGCAAGAAATGACAGTTTTAAGAAGTTATTATTCTTGTCTTAAAATTCAAATTTTTTTGTGACCAGTGCAAAAAAGTCACAAGAGGGAAAGATAGTTTCACCTATTTCTAATGTAATATCACTTAAATCAAACTATTGTGAACCAATACAGAGCATGCTGTGGCAGACTTGAACTTCTTTTAAGAAAGAAAAAAAGACTTGAAGAATCAATACCAGATTATATGATATGTAAAATATGGCTATTTATGCATTGCAGGCTGATAAGCAGAAGCTTCAGTGAATGCTCATCCTGCCTGCATACATGTCTAGACATGACTCATCTGAAAACCATAGAGTCGGTATCTATTTCTCTACACTTAGTAATAGATAGGGCCGTGTATTGGCAAGAATTTGGAGATACAATTCTTATCTTGATACAAGTGTCACGATTCAATCTATTGTGATATATTATCATCACATCTCATCATCAGCCACTTATCTGGGGTCGGGTCGCGGTGGCAGCAAGCTAAGTAGGGCACTCCAGACGTCCCTCACCCCAGCAACGCCCTCCAGCTCCTCCTGGGGGATCCCAAGACGTTCCCAGGCCAGATTGGACATGTAGTCCCTCCAGCGAGTTCTCGGTCTACCCCAGGGTCTCCTCCCAGTTGGATGTGCCTGGAAAACCTCCAAAGGAAGGTGCCCAGGAGGCATCCTAATCAGATGCCCGAACCACCTCAACTGGTTCCTTTTGACGTGAAGGAGCAGCGGCTCTACTCCGAGCTCCCTCCGGATGTCTGAGCTCCTCACCCAGTCTCTAAGGCTGAGCCCAGACACCCTACGGAGGAAACTCATTTCAGCCGCTTGTATCCGCAATCTCACCCTTTCGGTCACTACCCAAAGTTCATGACCATAGGTGAGGGTTGGAACGAAGATTGACTGGTAAATTGGGAGCTTTGCCTTCCGGCTCAGCTCCCTCTTCACTATAATGGTCCAGTACAACGTCCGCGTTACTGCTGATGCTGCACCAATCTGCCTGTCAATCTCCCACTCCATCCTACCTCACTTGTGAACAAGACCCCGAGATACTTGAACTCCTTCACTTGAGGCAACAACTCATCCCCAATCTGGAGGGAGCAATCCACCATTTTCTGGTAAAGAACCATGGCCTCAGACTTGGAGGTGCTGACTCTCATCCCGGCCATTTCACACTCAGCTACAAACCGCCCCAGTGCGTGCTGGAAGTCGCATTCCAATGAAGCCAACAAAACCACATCATCTCCGAAGAGCAAAGATGCAATTCTGAGGTTCCCAAAACAGACACACTCCTCACCTTGGCTGCGCCTTGAGATCCTGTCCATAAATATCACAAACAGAATCAGAGACAAGGGACAACTTTGGCGGAGTCCGACACCCACCAAAAATGTATTTGACTTTGTGCCGAGAATACAGACACATCTCTCACTTTGGTTATACAAGGACTGGATGGGTTGTAGCATCTGCTCCGGTACCCCATACTCCAACAGTACCCCCCACAGAGTGCCCCGGAGTACATGGTCGTAAGCCTTCTCCAAATCAAGAAAACACACATAGACTGTCTGGTCAAACTCCCATGCCTCCCTCAGCACTTCCGCAAGGGTAAAGAGTTGGTCCATTGTTCCACAGCCAGGACGGAATCTGCATTGTTCCTCCTGGATCTGAGGTTCGACAGTCAGTCGGAGCCTCCTTTCCAGCACCCTAGAGTAGACTTTCCCAGGGAGGCTGAGCAGTGTGATGTCCCGATAATTGGAGCACACCCTCCGGTCCTGCTGTATCTGTATGTATGTAAAAAAACAAAAAGGGGGGGGGCGGAGGGTTATATATTACAATTCTACAAATACTGCGGCATATTGTAACATTTAGTCAAAATTTAGAAAAAAATTTGATGAAGAAAACACCTCATAATATATAGATTGTGGCTTATGGTTTTGTGCAACCTTGTTTAAATACAGTACCTGCCACCTAGTGGTCAGAGATGTAAACAACAAAATGTAGTAGTGCTGCTGCCATGTCTCTGTGTGTAATCTTACAGAGCAACTAAACCCTAGGGCATTTTAGTGAGTTTTCTGACATCTACAGGTTAAAAACTATCCGAAAAGTTAAAGACATGCCAGGCTGGTCTTGGTACTCTGTGATGTTGGCATAGCAGGATAAACAAAGCCGCAGCTAATAACATTAATAATGGGTCTGATTGATTTAATTTCGCCAGCACGCCTATCAGCACTGACAGAAAGACAGGTAGAGCTATTTCCAACAATTGTCAATTGTACTATCAATGCTGGCTTGGTACGCTTTGATGTTAGCATAGCAGGATAAACCCAGCTGCAGCTAATAACATTAATAATGGGTCTGATTGATTTAGGTTTGCCAGCACACCTATCAGCATTGTCAGAAAGACAGACAGAGTCATTTCCAACAATTGTCAATAGTACTATCAATGCTGGTTCTTTGTAGAATTTTAATATATCACAATATATTGAATCCTGACACATGTATTGAGGTAAGAATTGTATCTCCAAATTCTTGCTAATATACAGCCCTATCTAACAGTAAATGTAGAGTAATGGGCATCTCCATCATGGTTTTCAGATGACTTGTGCAGGCATGCGGGCAGGTGATGTTAGCATAGCAGGCTAAGCACAGCTTCAGCTAATAACATTAGCAATGGGTCTGTGTGATTTAGACACATAAGCAGACCTGTCAGCACTGACAGACAGAGCCAGCACTAATAGTACTGTCAATGTTGATCATTTTGCACGTCTACATCGGATATTTGCTGTTGCCATCAAGCTTTTTTTTAAATTATTATTCAAAACGACAAAATACACAAAAACTCTTGGATGGAAACTCCCATTTGCAACTAAACAGCATTGTTGGTTGGTGGATTGTGTCACATCTCCGCATACTAAGACCTGTCCTATGTCACAGCCCCAACTAACTTATCCGGTCAACGGTGACAGAGATTATGGCATATTACGTTTCGTTCATTACTTCCCCTCACTCCATCCCCCTTTGATCCTTTTTCTGCCTCCTCCGTGTTCTCTATCTCTCTCTCTGTCCATTTCTCCCTTCTTCTTCATCCTCCGTGTCTCAGTCTTGGCCTTGCCTCGCCTCTCTCACCCATAACCACCAGCGTCGCACTCGCCCATCAAATGTGATGGAAGCGTATGGTTTCCATCACATGTAATAAAAGAGACGGAGCCTAATTCGGGCCACACATGGAGCAGAGGTGGTGTCAGTTTCCTGGGGCCCCAGAGCCATCCCACGAACTTAGAACAATCTGGCCCAACTTCTTCACTTCCTGCGATTACATCATTGGCAGATCGGAGCCTCAGTAAGTGAGCGCAGCGGGCATGTTGTACGAGAGAGCGTGTTCTCTCCAAAGCTGTTAAACAGTCAGTTATTAGGTTTGCTGGGACCACCAGTGTGCAAGAACTGTGTGCATTGGCCATGGAGTGTGTTTAGCCTGGTTACACCGTCCAGGGCCCCGCCAAAAGACTGTCTCACCTAACCCCTGGTTTTAAACCAGGACCCCTCCAGAAGAAAACAGGCACCGGTCTCTGAAATGCCAACCCAAAGAGTGATTCATGTCCACAAACACTCGCAGTCATGCACCATTTGTTCTCTCTCTCGCTCTCTCACACACACACACACACACACAGTAACAGGGACGGACAAGCAGGCAACTTTGTTTACCATATAATCTGTTGCCAAATCACTAAAATAATCTTGCAAAAAAAGCTTAGTTATGTAAAAAAATAAGACGGTAATTTAGGAGGAGATAAATCACCGTCACTGATGATCAACTGTAGCGCATGAAGCATAGGGAGGCATGGAGGGTGCAAAGGAAAACTTTCGCTCATTTTTTACTGTTTTGCATCTCCTCGTATAGTTTCATAATCCCCCCCTCAGACCCCCCCCCCCCACACACACACACAGCGTAGAGCACATGATTGAGTCCAGGCTACTCCGCCATGCCATTGACAAATCACGGCTACGTACTGTATGAGTCATTCATTGAGCCATCCTCCCCCTCCCAATTGTAAAAGATCTTGGCTTGGATCGTAGTGTATCAGAGTCCTTGTTAAACTCCTAATTTCTGTTTTAGTAACGAAGCACAGATGGCCTGACGTTTTGCTGCTAAAAACAAACGTAAACCACCACATTTTCGGTGATTGTTGAAAGACTATTTTTTTACAACTTTTTTTTTTCTTCTGGAGTCCAATCACCACTGCGTGGCTCTTTTTTTCGAGATATTGAGCGGTCATTGTCTCAGTTTGGCGATTGTTCTTGCTCTTGAGCTCTTCTCTCTTGTCTCCAGTGTCAGGTTAGTCCTCGGGTTGCCCTCTCGGAGAACATTTGCGCCCCGGTTCGCGGACAGCGTTGAGTGGGCGTGAGGCAAGGAAAGGATCCAAAATCGCAGTTTGTGTGACCTCAGCCTGAAGTGTTGTGTTTTCACCCGTTACTATAGAGCCCCCAATACTATTTACAGTAAATAGATGTTGTCTTTTTTCAATAAGTGAGGCCCACATATTGGCTGTGCTCGGCTGTGGCTCCAGGCACACTGTTTTGGCAGTTTAGGGTGAAGTGACGGCCATGTCGAAACGAACACGGTAAATGATGTTTGGTTAAAGCCTTTTGTTTCAGGGAAGCAGGATGATGACATACACAAGCCCCAGAGCACTTTATCATCACCAGGGTGGATGTGCTCAGGCTATACTGTCATCTCAGCGGTTTCAGTGGGGACAATAGATGACTTTGTCTCGCCCCAACCCACAATGACGAGGACATCTATTTGCAATGGAAAAGGAACTGGTGGTGCCGCTCTTGTTTTGGAAAGACTATTTTGAGTCTGAGGCAACGTTTTTTTTGTCCGGTCGTGAGCAGTAAAAGTGTTGTCAGGCTGTGGTCTGTGCATCCTGGACCATGGTTGTCTTGTGGTTGCGGTCTGCGAGATTCAGCTGTGACTGACTGTTGCTGTTGGGTGGCGGAGGGTGGTTTGTAGGGAAGACGCAGTGTCCAGATTAATGAAGAGCAGCAAAACTGATGAACAGACCAGCGGCGTAACGAGTCAGCGCCGGGCCCCAACGCAAGATGGTCAAGGCAAGCCCCATGGTTTGGATTTTTACTTTCTGGACCTGGTTTTTACACCTCTGCACGGTTGGCACCGTTTCAAAGGGAGTTTTTTTACTTTGTGACACAATAGCCAAACAAAAAAAAAAAACTAACAAAAACAAAACAGTCTTTATCAATTAACAAGTCCGAGTCCTCATCTCCAACTTCCGAGTCTGAATGCAGTCAATGCTCGAGTCCGAGTCATCAGTGCTCAAGTCCAAGTCAAGTCACGAGTCCGGAAAATCGGAGCACCGTAACAGATGGAAACATAATCAGTGACGACGCACCTGCACATAGACAACATTATTCATGTCTGCACACAGGCCTTATAAACACAGATCTCAAGTGTGTAGGTTGATTACTAGTCACATAGTTCTAGTTACACCATAGGGGCACTCTACACTTCTCCAGCCAGCCAACTCTTCTGTGTGGACTTTGCGATGCTGTCCATGTCCATAATTACATACGGGCACATCTTTTAACATACTGTATACCACAGACTTAGTGCTCAAGATCTTTGATACGATAGTGGTGAGATCCGGGTGTCCGGGTAGCGTAGCGGTCTATTCCGTTGCCTGCCAACACGGGGGTCCCGGTTCGAATCCCTGTGTTGCCTCGGGCGTCCCTACAGATACAATTGGCCGTGTCTGCGGGTGGAAAGCCGGGTGTGGGTATGTGTCCTGGTCGCTGCACTAGCGCCTCCTCTGGTCGGTGGGGGCGCCTCTTCAGGGGGGAGAGGGAACTGGGGGGAACAGCGTGATCCTCCCACGCGCTACGTCCCCCTGGCGAAACACCTCGGCGTCAGTTGAAAAGGAGCGGCTGACGACTCCACATGTATCGGAGGAAGCATGTGGTAGTCCGCAGTCCTCCCCGGATCGGCAGAGGGGGTGGAGCAGCAGCCGGGACGGCTCGGAAGAGTGGGGTAATGGGCCAAATGCAATTGGGGAGAAAAAGGGGCGGGGGGACGATAGTGGTGAGATAAAGAGGGGTCCGTGCGTGCGGGCCCTAAACTGTTGCAGGCCCCAGTGCAGCTGCACTACCTGCATATATGGTAGTCCCCTGTCTGGAACAGACCAGGTTGTTGTTAAGCTCTGAACGGAGAAGGTCTGTTGTCACTTGCTTGCATCTGGTTCTCCACTTGCTTACGTGAGTCCCGTCCTACCAATTTTAAACACTGAAAATGTTTGTTTTTTCAGTTCAGGAGCTCTTTTTTTTTTTTATTTCAAATAAGATCCCTTATTTCAACATGTTGGGGAGTCTTATTATAACGGGACTTTGTGCAACAACACGTGAAATTATCAAACAGACATACAATCGGCAATTTTTGCATACGCTGAAAACCTCCCGATACCTATGCTGTGTTTTGTTTTGCACATCTGGGTCCTAATTGTCCTAATTGTCTCAAACCCATCTGGACAACAGTTATTATATGAACAGCCAGTGGATGAACGGGGAGAAATGTCGTATCCCGGGGTGTCTCAGCTGTGCGTAACGCCGACTTTTTTTTTGACGACCCGTGTTAAATGTGAGCTCGTCGAGTCCTGGTGTCAAACCCAGCATCTGCCCCTTTTCACGCCCCGTCCCGCTCATCCAGGAAGTGGCCCACTGCGACGCAAAACAGCGAGAAGGTGGCGCCCCCACCCCGGATAGCGCATTATAGGGCGGCCCGCTGGTGTGTAGATACAGGAGGGGTGCAACGGATCACAGCTGTCTCATCTGCCGCCTCGTCCGCCTCTGGTTTCGTCAAGTTGGACGAGCGCTGGAGCGGAGGCCGCGGCCTTGTTGCTGTGTTGTCCGCCGTGTTTGTGTTACGCCAGGTGTCCCGCTTGTATCGCAGCCAGCCCCGAAACGCTCCCCTTATCCCGCAGATCAGCGTACGACTGACACGCCGCTCAACTCTGGGATGAAACGAGGGGAAGTGTGTGAGCGGTTCGTTCCCTTGCAGAGTGCTTTTGCTACGGTCTCAGTGCAGGAGGTTTACACACACTGTCATAGTGTTTGGATTGGAGCAGTGAATTTAGGCTGAAACGCTTTGATTGCCTCGAATCGACACGTTGTTATGCTCGCTTTATTGTGGAAGCAGGCATGAGCCGACACTTCAGACATGTCAGCAGTTGTGGATATACGGACATGCAATCCGTTACCGTGGCTGTATTCCCAGAGTGCAGTGCTGTGCAATAGTGGAAATTCAGCCACTGGCCGAGAAAGACCTTGGCAAAGTGCGGATCGTGTCCCGCACAACAAATAGCCGAGATCAGTTTATCGTTTATCAACACACATCACTTTACACTTGCAACGAGAGAAGTAGGGCTTTAAAGGAAAATTTCGTCTCTTCAAAATCCTGGCTCGTATTTTCGGCGTTCTTGCCACTGTGCGTATTGGTGGAGATACCGTTTTACTCACTGGCTCCATTTTGAGGATTTTGGATACAGAACACCGCTAGACCCATATTTACGACGGCGTCTTACGGGGTAACCGAACATAAAGCAAGTGCAATTTAACCAAATTATCTTAACCACGTATTTGGAAGTGAAAACGAATGTGCAAGTCCAGTATTATCAGTGGTCGAGCGTTTGCCGAGTTACTTCCTGGCTCAGCTTGCAGGAATGACCAGCCTACTCTTAATATAGGCTGCAGTAACCGTCCATAAACTAGCCGGCCAGCGCAGCTGACAAGTCGCCATGTGCACTGTGTATCTGAGACACTGGGGTTGTTTTCTACGATTTTGTTGAAAGGACAAACTTCAGGCTCATGATGGGTTGCCCCATGAGACACCACCGTAAAGCTGTGTTCTGCAGCAGAGCCGTGTCCAAAATCTCCAAATTGAAGCCTGTGAGTAAAATGGCAGCATAACCGATACGCATGATGGCAAAATCTCAGTAGTTCTGACCCTTTAGACAATTTTGGACCAGGCTTGTGCATAATTGCCAGTCATTTCCTGGAGCTTTGGAAATGTGTAACTCTGGGGTATGAGGGAACAACAGATGGATTGAGAACCACTCCACAAGATGAGCAAGTCCTGCTGTCCTTTCTCTCATGTGCCTCCCCTCTCTCTCTCTCTCTCTCTCTCTCTCTCTCTCTCGCTCTTGCAACACCGCTCAACCTTTCCCCATCTCCTTTGCTCTCTCTTTCTCCCTCCATCCATTCTGTTGCAAAGATGTGAAGATTTTGGTGCGTAGTTTTAATCAGCCACACGTAATCAGATTTCTTCATTCTTCTGTAAAGATGTCATAATGGGTAGAGCAGCTTGCTGAAATTTATGAAGTCCCACACTGTCCTTCCTGGGGCCACGGGGAGCGCAGCTTTGGACACAGAAAACAAAGGAGAGCTGCTATTTGGCTTTGGGAGCAGATGGAGTCACTTGAATTGGCAAACAGTGGAGACCCTGTAAAAGGTGTGTGTGTGTGCGTGTGTGTGTGTGTGTGTGTGCGTGCCTGTGTGTGGTATGAATGACTTGTCAGATCGGCTGAGTTGTGGGGAACGCCGTTCCAGCTGGAGGTGGTGTTAAACTGAGGTCGTATGCACAATGATCTTTAAAGATCCCATGGCACCTATAGAACAAGTCAGGTTGTTAACCTTAGTGTCCCGCCCAAAACCCCCAGCGCGGCCTTATATCAGCCTTTCCAAAATGCTAACCGATCGGCACCGCATTTTAATTGGCCCGAGTGTTTTCTCATCATGTCAGCTGCACTTCGGCTAAACGTGTGGTGAAAACTCTGGCACTCGGTGGTTCGAAACACTCAAGAGCTTGTCCTGTTTGTTGCCAGATAAATGGTAGGTACTTTCTTTTCTCACCATCACATCCAGTAAAAGTCTCCGAGTGAGTGTTTTCTCACGTTGTGTTTGAGCTGAACTGGATATGTGATATTCACGCTTTTTATACTGTGGTCTTCTTGGACTTCCTTTGTGTTGCAAAGAGGAAAAAAAATTCCATGTGGAAGAGCTCTATTCCCTTACCTGCCCTTGGGCACGAGATGCGAGTTTCAACCCCAGGTACATGAAAACCAGGATCCCCCCCACCTCTCTCTCTCTCTCTCTCTCTCTCTCTCTCACACACACACACACACACACACACACACACACACACACACATACACACTTCCTGAAATGAAAATGAAATACAGCTGTGTTCCCGTCAGCACTGTGGATCTTGGCACCGGTCTGTCAGGAAAGATATCCTTGGAAAGAAATATGCCAGATAAATGAAAGAGAATGCCTGGGTGCTGTGCCCTGGAAGTGTCACCGTGAGCTGGGACTGATGAAGCCTGTAGTCTGACTAATTAGTTGACTGGTATATTAAGGAAAATACTGCACGGTGCAGGTCCACAACCCCCAGATATAGCTTATTTTGGTTTTACATTGTGTCACACTTACTAATCATCAGCATTTCTCATCAAAAGAAAAAAAAACCCTCTCGGGAATATAAGCATGTCACTAAGGATAAACAAATCGGTGCAGGGGAGGGCAGGGGGTTGTTTTTGTGTCCCTTGCCCCCCCCCCCCCCCGGGCCGCAAGGGGATGTCATGGCTCTTTAATGTGGGCTCGGGGGCTGTTTGTCCAGATGTGGCAGTCAGGAGTGTTGGACATGGAGAGTCCTCAGCTGACACTAGTCTGTGCCCACAAAACCCCGGTTCTCCAGGCCGTCCAAGCCGGAATGCCCCCGTGTCCACTGTGGAAAAGACACACATCAGGGAAGTCAGCGGGTCAGCAAATCTTTTAAATATAAGTGGTATGTTGAATGAGAATACTCCAGTAAACAAGGTTACAGTCCTGCAGATTTGCATGCAAACAAAATGCCCTCCTTCAACCTTTCTGTCGCCGGCATGTCTAACACCGTAGCTAATCTACACACGTGCCAATCATTAACGCTTTTGTTGTCGGTAATTTTAATGGTTAATGGAAATTTCCAGCAAAAAAAGTTAAATGGTGCATAGGATTTTACAAATGAAGGAAAAAGGCTCCGGTCAGACCAACTTTTGTGACCGATATTTAGCACCCGAATCAGTTGGCAGTGGCATCGTCATGATCAGCAGATTAGCCTCCAGCAGCCGCGTGAATTCAAAATTTGGTGAGCCGTGGCAGCTGAATTCACGCTGTCGTGAATGCTCCTCGTTCGCCAGCGAGGACGGTGGGGACCTCTGGGATCCAGCCTCGTCGAACACCCGACACAGTTGCCACACATCGCCGAGGGTGTCAGTGAGTTAAACAGAAATGACCGTTTTCAGGATTGTCGCTTTAAATGTGTTGTGCCTGTTTTTGCAGGGATCCAGGAGGGCACCCAGTGCACCAAGTGTAAGAATGAGTGGGCACTGAAGACCTCCATAGCCCTGCTGTATGTGTTGTGCACACTCCTCACCATTGCCGTTGCTGTCCTCGGGTACAAAGGTAAGAAGTTCCCGCATTTACAGTAAATGTTCATCAGTCTCTCCGCCCAGTGAACTACGATCCACACCATCTGTGAGGGCGAGAGAAGTTCTGTTTTTTATCTCTGTTGTGACTCGAGTGCCGTTCCAGGGGGGCCAAGATGAGTAATATTTCTCCATCTCACAACAATAAGGCAAATTCATTTGAAATGTTGACATGTTTTGCCAAGGCCATGCAGTTTGTGTGTCTGAACGATTTATGAAAAGAGATACCACATCACTGCAGCCAGAGAAAAAGAAACTTTGCCTTTTGTTAACATGAGCACATTGAGTCCGTTTACATTGAGACCTAAGATGTGTGGCTGTGGTGTGTGTGTGTGTGTATATGAGAGAGGGAGAGAGAGAGAGAGAGAGAGAGAGAGAGAGAGAGAGAGAGAGAGAGAGAGAGAGAGAGAGAGGGAGGCCTTTGTCTGCCCAAGCGTGGTGTGGAGGTTCATGCCTGGCGTACTTTTTGATCAGAGACTACGAAGGAAACTTTGAACTGTCAGTCTGCCTGTTGGATCCGCAGACTCTCTTTAAGCGAGGACATCTCTTGTTCTCACAGAAACCACTTGGACATGCACTCGCTATTTTGTTGTTTTTGTGCGCTCCACAAGACCGCGTACCCTAACCCTCTCGGAGCACGTAGCTGCACTCACTCCAACCCCAAAAAGCCTTCCCTCCGTTTATTTTACCAACACCCCCAAAGCTCACACCTCGGGGAACAGTCCTGCGGCTTTTTTTCTTTCTTTCTTTCTTTTTTTTTTTGGAGCCGAGCTTCCTGGTTGGCTGTTCCACATTTTTTCCAGGTCGGGAAACGTTCCTGCCGCCTTTTGGAGGATTGAACTCTGAATGTTCCCGCTGTAATTGTACTAAACATTGCCATATGTGACTGTGTACGCTCCCTCGCTATTTTCAATGTCTGACCAAATGAACCGTAAAGCGTAGCTCCATGCCGAGGGGTTATCTGCGATGCTCAGGTAGATTATGAATGATGTCCCTTGCAGTCGTGCTCCAGGTTCAGGGCATTCTCCCCTTTTGTTCAGGGCCGAGTGGGAGTTTTTTTCTTTTCTCCATGTAGTTCCTGATTGATCCCAGATGAGCGGTGAGCCCTGTCAGGACCCGCTGAAACTGGGCTTTCACTGACGCTGAAGCCTCGGGCTGTCCAGTGAACTACAGCTCGATCTGAACACCCCCACACACACTGCTGTATTTTCATCTGTCTTACAGCCGTCTCAGACGAGTTTCTTGAGCTGTGGACAAAATCGTTTGTTGTCAACATCGGTCGGCGGCTGTCGTGGGCCGCTCAGTGTGACAGGGTTAAGGACAGCCGACAGGGTACCGGTCCATGGAGTCTTTGGCGCCGACGAAGTCGTAGCTGACGAATAACTCCAATGAAGTTGTAATTTGGGCCGTGATGGTGTAGCGTGGCGGTGATATGACGATAGAAGTGGGAAGTCCAGGTGGCGTGGCGGTCTATTATGTCGCCTTTCAACACAGGGACCCCGGTTAGAATCCCCTTGTTATCTCCGGCTTGGTCGGGCGTCCCTAGAGACACAATTGGCCATGTCTCGGGTGGGAAGCCGGATGTGGGTATGTGCTCTGGTCGCTGCACTAGCGCCTCCTCTGGTCAGTCGGGGTGAAAGAAGAGATGATAAAGTGCAGTGGTGCAGAGAATATATCAGAGATGCTGAAATAGATGTTAGCAGGTTACTTACATACAAGCCTGAGGTAGATGGACATGACAGAGCGTACCAGTATACGTACAATGTACAGTACAGAATATACAAAATGGTTGGATTTATTGTCAGTGTTAAGCATTCATTTGAATGACAGCCCGTGGAAAGAAACTGTTTTTATACCTGGTTGTTTTGGGGTACAGTGCTCTGTAGCGCCTACCAGAGGGGAGGAGTTGGAACAGGTTGTGACCAGGGTGTGATGGGTCTGCAGTGATGTTGCCTGCCTGTTTCCTGACTCTGGATGTGTATAAGTCCCTAAATGGAAGGCAGGTTGGCACCAATGAGTTTTCTCTGCAGACTTAACTGTCCGATGTAGTCTGTCCCTGTCCTGTTTGGTGGCCGATCCAAACCAGACAGTGATGGACGTGCAGAGGACAGACTGGGTTACTGCAGAGCAGAACTGAATCAGCAGTTCCTGGGGCAGGTTGAATTTCCTAAGCTGGCAGAGAAAGTACATCCTCTGCTGGGCCTTTTTGATGACTGTGTCTATGCTGGATGCCCACCTGAGGTCCTGGGAGATTGTGGAACCCAGAAATCTGTAGGTTTTCACCACAGACACCGTGCTGTTGAGTATGGTGGTGGGGGGGGGGCAGTGTTGGGGGCTGTTCCTGAAGTCCAATGTCATCTCCACTTTATGATGTTTTTGTCAACATTTTGACAAAACGCTGCAGTATATCACAGTGCTTCATTGTATGTCACAATATAATGAGTCATTTTTAAATCGTGATAAGAACTTTATTGCCAAATTTTTGGCAGTACACATAGCCACACTCATGAGGGCAACAGCATTTTTTTCCCATTCAATTTTGAATGCATTTTTTTTGGCATCGGGCATGGTCAGCTTACGGTCAGCTGACTTAGGTCCTACCCTCGTCGTTCAATCAAACGCACAATGTGACGAGTCTCATCTCGACTCGTACAATCTGACAAGGGGGCTGTGAAAAGATCTTAACTTTTTCACATTGTATAACGTGCCGTAAAATAAACGTTCAAGATGGACACGGGTCTTACATGTGCTTTTAGGCCCAAATGGTTACGCAATGCCACACACTGCTGTCCGCCCTCTGTGAATGACCCACAACAGGATTTTCTATTGTATGTTTGACCTTATCTTTGATGTTCCCTAGCTTTAGAAATAAGGCAGGACTTCTATGATTAGAGGGAAGGACAAACTATTTGCCCCCTTGCCCTCTCTGCTAACTTCCCGTGGTCCTGGTTCACTGGAGATAGGGCAGTGTGATGAGGAAAGGAGAAGGAGACAAACATAGAAATGTGTGTATGTACATTGAACAAAAAATATTCAAAAAGGGCTTTGAGGGGGGTCCGGGTAGCGTAGCAGTCTGTTCCGTTGCCTACCAACACGGGGATCGCCCGTTCGAATCCCCATGTTGCCTCCGGCTTGGTCGGGCATCCCTACACACATAATTGGCTGTATCTGTGGGTGGGAAGCTAGATGTGGGTGTGTGTCCTGGTCGCTGCACTAGCGCCTCCTCTGGTCGGTCGGGGCGTCTGTTGGGGGGGGGGGTTAGCGTGATCCTCCCACGCGCTACGTCCCCCTGGTGAAACTCCTCACTGTCAGGTGAAAAGAAGCGGCTGGTGACCCCACATGTATCAGAGGAGTCTGCAACCCTCCCAGGATCATGAGTGAGGTAATTGGCCGGATGCAATTGGGAAGAAAAAGGGAAAAATCCCCCCCACCCCCACCCCCCAAAAAAAGGGCTTTGAGTTAAGTTGTTGTTTGAGTCGTTTTAGAAAGTTCATTTTAAAACCCTTTACAGGGTGAAGCAGGATGGTTTTTGACGGTTAAAACTCATTCACGTTAGGCTGCATGTCAAAAAAGTTATTCGAAACACGTCCGAAGGTATTTCTCCTCAACTGGACTGTTTTACGCCCGTGACTCACATTTATCCTGAAGTCTGATCGTTTGTTCTCTACAACCAAGACATCGTCGAGGGAGAAGCCCTTGGACGGCGTTGTGCTTATAGGTTTACACTCCAACGAGGCACTCGTCAGTCATTACCACACCTTCAACCACAGCGTGACTAATTAATGGATCAGCTGGAGTAGTCTTGGCCGACAGGGAGGAACTCAACCGCACACACGGCTGGAGACCTCTGGCTTAGAGCAGGGTTCTTTCATAGTAGCAACAACAGCAGCATCAGAATAGATCATCAGCTCAGGGATCCAGCAGAGACAGTTGACACAATATTCATCTTCGTTGTCAGGAGGAGAATCCTGTCATTTCGGCCGTGTAGCGGTTGACATGAATGTACATTTGTGTTTTCACACAGAAGAAGACACTAAAAAATACAAAATTGTATATAGATATATCACTATATATGACTACATTTAGATGTGGATTTATTTATTTATATAAATACATTCACACTTATATTTAAAATTTATTATATATTTATATTGGTGACCATATTTAGTAGTTTAACACCAAGGGTTTTTGGTATCGCTGACTTTGTATGTATCTGATTGGACGGCAGCAAAATGCACAGGAATGAGTGATTGTTGCTGGCAGTGTGCGAAACAAGGTTATAATTGTGTGTGTGTGTGTGTGTGTGTGTGTGTGTGTGTGTGTGTGTGTGTGTGTGTGTGTGTGTGTGTGTGTGAAGACCTGTCACGTACCATAAAGCAAGAAATGATCAGTTTATCAAAGGTGAGTCCACCACAATAAAAGCTTCTTCCGCACTGACATAGCCTTCGGACATTTTGGGGCTGCTGAGGCAGAGAATCAACCCAAAATCTCAACACATGTCTTTATTTCTCATAGCAGGTTTCCTGTGTATCTGGTTACTGGTTGCAACTATGCATGCAAAACCTAAACAAGTTTTCGAAATGGTCTAAAAATGTCTCATATTTGCAGCGACAAGGTTGATGCTAAAACCAATTTTGTAGTGACTATGGAGCAAAAATTAAGTTCTCTCATTTTGTATGGGAAAGGGTATTATTATTTTCATTTCCTTGTGTTACCGTGTCTTCTCCACAGGGCTCTCACAATGGTTGCGTATAAAGTGATGAGTCAAAACCTTATGATCACCTGCCTAATGTGCTGTGTTGGTAACGCCGTGTGCCACCAAAACAGCACCGACCTGCCAAGGCACGAACTCTACAAGTCCCTTGAAGGTGTCCTGTGGTACCTGGCACCAAAACATTAGCAGCACACCCTTCAAGTCCTTTAAGTTGTGAAGTGGAGCCGCTGTGGCTCGGACTTGTCGTTTCCAGCACATCCCACAGATGCCCAATTGAATTGACATCTGGAGAATTTGGATGCCAGGGCAACACCTTGAACACTTCATCATGTTTCTGAAGCCATTCCCGAATGTGTGCAGCGTGGCAGGGCACATTATCCTGCTGAAAGAGACCACTGCCATCAGGGAATGCCGTTGCCATGAAGGGCTGTACCTGATCTGCAACGATGTTTAAGTAGGTGGCACGTGTCAAATTGATGTCCACATGAATGGCCGGACCCAGGGTTTCCCAGCAGAACATTGCCCAGCGCATCACACTCCCTTCACCGGCTTGTCGTCTTCCCACAGTGCATCCTGGTGCCATCAATTCCCCGGGTAAATGGTGCACATGTACACAGCCATCCACGTGATCTAAAAGAAAAGGGGATTCATTGGGCCAGGCGACCTTCTTCCACTGCTCCAAGGTCCAGTTCCGACACTCACGTGTCCATTGTAGGTGCTTTCGACGGTGGACAGGAGTCACTATGGGCACTCTGACTGGTTTGCAGCTATACAACCCCGTGTTGTGACACATTCCTCCTGTCGCCGTCATTAAATGTTCTGTGACCTGTGCCAGAGTAGACCTTCTGTCAGTTCGGACCAGATGGAGTAGCCTTCATTGCCCTTGCACATCGATCAGCCTTGGGTGCCCAGCACCCTGTCACCAGTTTGTGGTTTGTCCCTCCTCGGACCACTGTTGGTAGGTCTCACCACTGCTGACCGGGAGCACCCCACAAGCCTTGCTGTTTCAGAGATGCTCTGACCCAGTCGTCTGGCCATAACAGTTTAGCCCTTGTCAAAGTCGCTCAGGTCTTTACTCCTGCCCATTTCTCCTATATCCTACACATTTACTACAAGAACTGATTGTTCACTTCTCATCTAATCTACCCAGACCTTGACATGTGCCCTTGTTTGGAGATGATCAGCGTTATTCGGTTCGCCTGCGAGTGGTCATAATGTTTTGGCTCAACAGTGTATATAGACATGTATTTGTGTATGTGACATTCATGCGCTTGTGTTTTTCTGCCTCCGAGCATCGGTGTATGTGGTGGTGTGAGTTAGAGGAACAATATGCCATAGGTGTACGGCTTGGTCTGCGAGCCCGACGTGAAAGCGTCTTTTGTACTCGGACGTGATTGCCTTTAAGTCCAGCGTCTGGAAATGTGTCCCCTTTTTGCTTTGCCGTGTGGAACGTTTCCTTTCAGTCTCTCTCTTTCAACGAACAGTATTTGCAGTAACTGGAGGATGTTTTTATAGCTCACATGGTTTCCTCGAGTCTGTTTTTTTTTCAGTTTGAGACAGCTTTGGGTGGATATATAGTTTGTCTGAGAGGGTCAAGCGGGGAGGCGTTCAACAGCTTTGACCACCATGTTCCTAAATGGCATTAATTTTCCCAGAGTTGAGTTTCCCAAACATCCCAAGGTCCATTCTTTCAAAGGGCAATTTTTTTCATTACAGTTATATGATGTCTGTCTCTTTCAAGGTTGGAGGCATTGTCAGAATAATGGGCAGGTTTTTTCATTTGGTTTTGTTTTGAAGTCTTTTCCTGCCCGGGGAATAGATTGAAAATACAGTAGAGAGATTAACGTTGCTCTGTAGAAAGCAATCTCAACATGTGGAACCGTTTACTCTGTAGTTCAACACAGCATACATGTACATGTGTTTCAGCATGCTAGTCAATTGCAAAAGATAGGGTTTCTTGCCCTTATTGTTGTCAAATGTTTTTCCAACCCTGCCCTCAAAGCAAATCCTTCTCCATTTAAATGTCAAGCTACTGCATTTGTTGGATTTATATGCCACGATACAAGTCAAATGCCTCAATACGTAGTCTCAAAGTTATGCACGGTTACATGCTCGACACATGTATGGGTTGATCAAGCTTACGTTACCATCTGGCTTTACAATTCCAAGGAAGTTCTCCCCTCCATTGTTTGGTGAGAATGACGAGAAGCCATCTCGTGTTCAGCAGTGTGGAGGGCGACGGTGTTTTACCGCTTTCTACCCCGTGTTTAGGTTCAACCTTGTGGTCTTTCATCGCACTTGTGTCCATCACTACCTGTACTATGAAACACTTCACAAATCACACCATTTTCTGTGGACTTAAAAAGACGGTGATGGGGCGTCCGGGTAGCGTGGCGGTCTATTCCGTTGCCTACCAACACGGGGATCGCCAGCTCGAATCCCCATTTTACCCCCGGCTTGGTCAGGCGTCCCTACAGACACAATTGGCCGTGTCTACGGGTGGGAAGCCGGATGTGGGTATGTGTCCTGGCTGCTGCACTAGCGCCTCCTCTGGTCAGTCGGGGCGCCTGTTCGTGGGGGGGGGGGGAATAGTGTGCTCTCCCATGCGCTACGTCCCCCTGGTGAAACTCCTCACTGTCAGGTGAAAAGAAGCGGCTGGCGACTCCTCAAGTATCTGAGGAAGCATGTGGTAGTCTGCAGCCCTCCCCGGATTGGCAGAGGGGGTGGAGCAGCGACCGGGATGGCTCGGAAGAGTGGGGTAGTTGGCTGGATGCAATTGGGGAGAAAAGGGGGGGGGGCAAAAATAATAATAAGACGGTAATACTTTAGAAGTATTGCTTTATCTTTCTGTGTTTGATGCTGCAATGGCAGAGCACCCTAAGCACCTCTGACTTTCATAAACTTGTTGATCTTCTCGTGCAGAAAAACACCCAAGAATGAAATCATGAAATGCCTCAGATGAAACAACTTCCTTATTGGTGGATTTAGCTGATGAAGAGCTCATCAAACACAAGGGTACTACTACTACTACTACTGTGCTGGTGTAGTGGCAGTACAGTACTGGCAGTGGTTGTCCTGGTGGATGTGATGGTAGTACAGCAGTAGTGGTGGTAATACGAGTAGTGGTAGTAGTAGTGGTAGTAGTAGTAGTAGCGGTAGTAGTAGTGATGGTGGTGGTGGGTTGATTCTCTGGAATCCAGGATGCATTCCAGAGGAAATGAGTGGTCCTGTCGCCTGTGGGGGCGTGAAGACCCTCCCTGTCGCAGTGCCTGTCTCCTACGGTCTGTCTTTGATCTCCTGTTTACTAAGACTCCACTCCCCCCCCCCACCACCACAACCACCACCCTTCCCCACCCCCCGAGGTCACTTCCTGTCCCCTAGGGCCCCCCACCAGTGTCTCCCTGTATGCTTCTTTTCCTCCTCCAACCATGGTCTCTGTCCATGACACACACTACCTCCAGTCTTCCCTTCTATCTTTCTTTAGCTCTCTCTCGCGTCTCTGTCTGTTTTTCTCTCCCTGTATATATCTGTTTCTGGTTTTCTCTCTCTGTATATATCTGTTTCCGTTTTTCTCTCTTTCAGTCTCTCTCGGGTTCTTTCTCATACACATATACGCCCCTAAATTATCTGTCCCAATTCAAGAGATTACTTTCGTCAAGTCCAACGTTATTGGATACCCACCAGATATTTGGCAATTATTTTCTACTGATTTATTCTGTGATCCCTTTTTTATATATATGCTGGCTACGTTTGCAGGCCATTCTGTCCTTTCCATGTGATCCCCTATGGATCAAGTCTGTGTGTGAGCTCTAATGCTAATCCTCATCTTAAATGTCTTGTTTTTGCTGCAGTGGTGCAAAGGGTTGACAGTGTAACTGAAGGTATAGCCAGCTATGGAGGGAAGATAGTTGCTTTTGAGTCTGACTTGAAAAAGCTAGGTAAGTTTTACGCATCTTACCTGTTGACAATATACAACATTTTGTCCTCTACTGGGGTCTATGTGTATGTGCTTTTTTAATTTCACATCAAGATAAGTAGCACCAGGTAACGTTTTTGCTTTAACATGTCTCATTAGATTCATTTTAATCACAGTGTGATAGCTATGGGAGACTCACAACAACTGTCATACATATCAGTTTCCCAGAAGGCTTGTTTTCGCTACGCATTTTCTCCGCCACCAGCCATGAAACCTCTTAGGAAGTATAACAATTGCTTTATGGCAAACACATAAGTATATCAATTTTACGTTACCTCATCTGTGAAAATTGATCCTCTTCTTCCACAATAGTGTTTTGAGCTACAGCATGTAAATAAATGCAGGTCTTGTTGCTACGGTTATCTTTAGTGATGTAAGACTTCGCCAAAATCCAAAACGTTAACTGGTGCTGCTTCAATCAATCAATCAATAATATCTTGAAAAAATTTTTTTTCCATCAATCATCACTTGTGTATTTCATTTAATCATTTTGTATATTTTGTATGTTTTGTTGTGAGTGTGTTTTGTCTATTTTGCTATTTTTATATATTCTGCTCCGATTGTTGTTACTTTTAATTAATCAGTTTTTCTGGCACTTTTATTTATTTTACTAACTCAGTTTTAAACTTGTCTGTACTTTTATAAAATTTGTCTGTACTTTTGTTTATCTTATTTTATGTTTTTATAATGCCCATCCATTATCCAAACCGCTTATCCTGCTCTCAGGGTCGCAGCGATGCTGGAGCCTATCCCAGCAGTCATAGGGCGGCAGGCAGGGAGACACTCTGGATAGGCCGCCAGACCATCACAGGGCCTTTTAATAATGCCCCCCCCCCATCCTCCATTTTGCCTGTAAAGCACATTGAATGATATCTGCGATGATAAGGTGCTATACAAATAAACTTGCCTTGCCTTGCCTATCAATTTTTGCTCAGATGACCAAACAGGGGAGAAGTCCGAGAACACCACCACAGAGATCCAGGCCTTCAAGAACAACATTCGGGCTCTGCAGAGGCAGCTGTCTGAGGTGGCTGAGCGAAGCAGCAGTAACCGCGTGGCTCTGAGTCAGCTGCAGAACGCTGGCCTGGACATCCAGAACAGTCAAGGCTCCATTCAGGGAGTTCTGGAGGGCAACACAGCCACCTTGCGCTCCGTAAATGGCACCCTGCAGTCCTACGGCAACACAATGGAAGGCTTGCAGGACAGCACAGCCAGGCTGCAGACAGAGCTCCAGCAACAGGTGAAGCTCCAGAGCCAGACACTGCTCAGCATCAGCAGCCTCAACCTCACCCAGGCCCAGCAGAGAGGCCTCATCGCTGTCCTGCAGCGCTCAGTGGATGACACCAGCCAGGCCATTCAGAAGATACGTAATGACTTCCAGAGCCTGGAGCAGACGGCCCGCCAGACACGCTCAGATGCCGAGTGGCTCCGAGACAAGGTGGAGAACCTGCAGATCATGGCCTCCAATGCCTCAGCCCTTGCAAAGGCCAACAACGATAGCCTAGAGGACATGGGCTCCCAGCTCGTTTCTCTATCCAACCAGCTCCAAAATACCAGCAGCCTGGCAGAGGGTCATGACCAGAGCCTGAGGGAGCTCATGGATCAGCAGAGGGACCACGACAACTTCACCTCTGCCAAGTTTGACCGGGTGGAGCTGCGGCTTGATGAGTCAGAGCAGAGCATCGACCGTGTGACCGGCAACATCAGCTTCACCACGCAGTTGTTGGGAGCCATCAACCTCAACCTGAATGAGCTACGCACATGTGCCGAGACAGTGGGCCGTCACTCTGACTACCTGCTGAACCTCAACAGCAGCATGTCAGATGTGAGTACTGATGCAGCCACGCTGAGGTCCCAGCAGGAGGAGTTGGCTGCACGGCTGGACAAGGAGGTCACGAACCTCTCCATCATCATGGAGGAGATGAAGCTGGTAGACAGCAAGCACTCACAGCTAATTACCAACTTCACCATTCTACAAGGTAAGGGTGGATGGCTTTACTGTCTATACAGATAAAGTTTTGGACCTTTTTTTTTTCTAAATCTTGTTTTGTTCATTGCCTTGGAAAATACATTAATGATGTTTTTTAACTTGCCCAGAATCACAACTAAAATCTATCTCTTTTGCTATATTTTTGCAAACCAGGAATTTGACATGGTAGGTTGCTTACCAGGACAATTTTTAATTCTTTCATATCTAAAAGCTAAATAAACATATACCTTACATGTATACTTAGATATGTATGAATTAATCAACTAGTGCATGTAAAACTTGTATATGATAAGACAGTATGACAGGTTTACAGAGCAAGCTGGGCACACACTTCAGGACTCTTAGAATCCTAACTGATACTGAAAATGTGGGATATAAGAACAGATTTTACAGATTTTCTTTCTTTGACTCTTCTGAACATACACACTAGACAATTACACCAAGACAGGGCATCACATTCTTAAGTTATACTAATCATCAGAGTCATGACTCTCACAACCGTTTCATTTTAAACCAGTTGCTTGTGGTTATGTAACACTTTGGATATCGAAAGCTATCAGAAATCAAAGAAGAACACTCTCAGAAACTCCTGTTATCTAACATGACTTCTGAATGGACTAAACATGGAAGTTCACGGTCAGACACAACTTGTCAGGCATAGTTTTAAAGTGAAAAACAATTAAAGAAAATAAACAGTTGTTGTTTGGTGTTTTCAGTCAGCTGGACTCTCATTGGCTGTTGTGGTTTCTGTTCCTGAAACACTGCAGGATTTCCAGTCATAAGTATCATACATAGTATTTGATATTATTGGCAAAACCCCTACTGGTTTGCGGGTAGATCAGGGGGCCATATTGAATCTTACATATCTCACAATACAGGGTAATCAAGGAAGATAGTTGATTCTCAAATCTGGCTGTTCATCACCCCCCGATTCTCAAGAGGAGTAAACCGGACCTAAGATCAGGCTGATCATCCTGTAGTGTGTTCCCAGCCTTAGCAGTAGCAATATGATACCAAAGTGTGTTCAGTGTGTGAGAAATGGGGATATTTGTGTTTTATTTTAATGTTGTAGGTCCACCTGGCCCCAGGGGGTCACGAGGAGACAAAGGACCCCAGGGACCACCAGGTCAGCCTGGGCAGAAGGGGGAGAAGGGGGACAAGGGTGGGCCTGGAATGCAAGGACTCAGAGGGGAGAAGGGAGTTCCAGGATCGCCGGGTATGCCAGGGTTGAAAGGTCAGCCAGGCTCGCGTGGCAGCCCTGGGTCCAAGGGCTCTCGAGGGTCAGGGGGCAGAGCGGGACCCCCAGGGGCTAAAGGAGAGCCAGGCACTGCTGGTTTGCCTGGGAGAGATGGGCAACCGGGCCCTCAGGGGCCACAGGGCCCCCCTGGTATCCGAGGACCAATAGGACCTGCGGGCGAACAGGGGCCAAGAGGACTGGTGGGGCCTGTGGGGGCACCTGGACCACCAGGACTACCAGGACTTCCCGCCCGCCCACCACCACTTCCTCTGGGCCCCATGTCTCTACAGAGTCAGGCCATCGCTCCAACTCTATGGGCGCCTGGTGAGACTTTGAGCATCGATTAGATACAGTTGCAGTGCAAAACTGTCCGTCTTAACAAGCAATTTAGTGTCATGTCTTATTAAAGTCTTGCTTGCCTTAAAATTGTCATAATCAGATCCTAGCAACAAAAAACAACAACCGAGAAACTTGATCAAAAAATCTTAACAAAGAAAAAGTGTCTTTATGTGGTTTCACTTGTTTCGCGAAATCTTGTTACCGGTCTTATATCTTAATAGATAGTTCTGGTTTTTTGAAGTGGGGTTGTATGAGGTACTTAACCATAGTCAGTTTATTACCTACAGTAGAAGGCAATCGGCGTGCCTGCAGTTTAGTTCGGAGACGCAGGCAGGAATATAGGCGGGGTTAGCAAGCAAGGTACTGCTGTGGAAGGGGCCAGAAACAAACCGTCTTTTAGCCACCTAAAAAAAAGGTCCACCTAAAAAGATATCAGTTTAAGAGTATGCTAAATTTTGAATATTTTCACCGCTTTACCTTGCTGTCAGACAGCCCTTTATTTTTTTGGCACTATGTTTTCTCAACCGTAGAACTTCCATATTCATGCGCATAAGTGTAGCTGTGTCGTGCACTGTATTACGCCGCCTGTTGTCTACTACGGTAGGAAAGGCGGCGCTTGTGTTTTAACATTTCCCTTATGAGTTATTGATCCGAGAAGTTCAAATCTATACATATATATCTCCAACTTTAACGAAGTGTTTGGTAAATCCTTTCATATGTTTGTAGGTCTTTAGCGCTCTTGGGTACAGCAGTGCTCTTCAGCAAGTGCCTATCTGGCTTATTTTGCAGTGGTTTTCCATATTCCTCTTCAGAGAAATGATCACTGCAAACGCGGAGCTGTCTCAGTGTTGCGGGTGGAAGGTTGATGTCTATATTCACAGTAACTAGCAACAGCTGTCCAAGGCCAATACCCCTCAACTGAAGACAGGGAAATATTTAAGGTGACCAGGACCCTTCTTTCTTTTAATGGCCCGGAGAAGCACAAGCACACACCATCTTTAAAATCTTTAGAAAAGTGAAGTTTGATTTCCGTCTGATCTCGCAGCAGCACTTCCTGACCCAGTCAGTTGATCTGCGGGCGGTGTAATACAGTGCGTGGCACAGCTGGGTTTATGTGTAGGGATACGGGAAGTTCTACGGTTTAGAAAATGTGGTGCCAAAAAAAAGGGCTGTCTGGCAAGGTAAAGCGATGAAAATATTCTGAATATAGTGTACACTTAAAATGATATTGATATATTTTTTTTTTAGGTGGCTAAAATATTGTAGCAAATTAGGGGTCAGCCGGGAATAGGCACAGCAGGGACGTGAACCCGGGTCTCCCGCACCATGGGCGATTAACCAGTCGACTAAAGGGTCCGATGGCCTCACGGTCTCACCATCCCACTTCTGACACCAATGATGTAGCGAATTCGGGAGCAGCGGGGAATCCACCGCAGCTGGGACGCGAACCCGGGTACGCTAACCAGTCAACTAAAGGGTCTGACCCAATAGCCAAGGGCTAGCGAGACTCATCATCCGTGGTTGTTACAATACATTTTGTGGGCGTCCGGGTGGCATGGCAGTCTATTCCGTTGCCTACCAACACGGGGATCCCGGTTCGAATCCCAGTGTTACCTCTAGCTTGGTTGGGCCTCCCTACAAACAATTGGTCGTGTCTGCAGGTGGGAAGCTGGATGTGGGTGTATCCTGGTTGCTGCAATAGTGCCTGCTCTGGTTGGTCGGGGTGCCTGTTTGGGGGGGAGGGGGAACTGGGTGTGCTCCTCCCACGCGCTACGTCCCCCTGGCGAAACCCCTCACTGTCAGGTGAAAAGAAGCGGCTGGCGACTCCACATGTATCGGAGGAAGCATGTGGTAGTCTGCAGCCCTCCCCGGATCGGCAGAGGGGGTGGAGCAGCAACCGGGACGGCTCGGAAGAGTGGGCAATTGACCAAAATTCAATTGGGGAGAAAATACGTTTTGTTTCAGGCCCCTCCCTCGGCAGTACTTTGCTTGCTAACCCTGCCTGCTTCTCCAAACGAAACTGAAGGCACGCCGATTGCCTTCTACTGTAGGTAATAAAACTGACTATGGAGCTGTGGCAGCTGGCCGATAGAGGGCGCTAGGGAACCGCCCCACCACTCCCCACATCCTAGACCTTCTGTAAAAAAGACTTAATTACTTTGATTTTTTTTTTAAATGAGCAAGGTAAATATTATATAGTTGGTGAGCAAAGTGCATAATCTGCTATGAAATGTAGTTTAAAAATGTTCTCTGTTTTCCAAAGTTCCTGATAGGTCATGTGTTTCTGGCCTGAGGCGCAAGAATTTCTGCCTGTTTACTCTCGTTATAGGTTGTACATGCATAGTTTGCGCCGCTTCAGTACAAGAAGTAGGAGCCTGCTGGGGCACTGGTGGAGAGCTGTGCCTCAGCGGCATTTACCTGAATCCTGCTGGTTTAAACACCACCAACCACTGCTCGACAGCAGAGAGTGGGTGGCGCTTGGGACATCATCTGACATAAAATCAATTAATCAAATGCTCCAGGATGAGTTGTTAGGCGTAGAGATGGAGGAGCCTTGTACAACAGGTGGAGAGTGTAATTAAGCTAGAATGGAGAAAGGTAATTTAATTAAGTCACTAAAAATAATGCCTTTTGAGAGAGGAACATTGCAAGAGAAGCTCAGAGTCAGAGCTTGGACCTGATCAGCCTGATACCATAAGACAACAACAATCCAAAGATGGAGGGAGATATTATACTTGGTTGTTTTCAAGGAGCTGGTTTAGTAAGAAGGCTTTTTTTTTATTTTGTTATTTTCTATTACTCTTCATAATTTTCGGCCATTGTTTGAGGGTTTTGTGTTGTCAGATTTCTTTCGCACTTATCGAGGCACTTTTCGCTTGCTTTAGTCTTTCACCAAAACAAATTGTAGGATAAAAGATAATTATTATAAAGAATTTGCACTAATTGAAGTACCTTAACTTTACTAAGCACATTTCATTATAACAAATGTTCATTCAGCTCAGCAAACACAAATAAAGGCCTTTTCATTTATTTAAATAGTCATGTCAAGTCAGTTTATTTATAGAGCACATTTACAAACAACAAATGTTGAGCAAAGTGCTTCACAAGAGATTAAAATGATTACAATCAAACAAAAACACAGGAAAGATCGAATGTAAACACAGGAATGATTAAATGAAAACAGACATAAATAACAGGATATAAGCAAAGTAATACTTATAGTCACAAATACACTGATGTGACGCTTGATTTTTAGTGTTACACACCCCCGCCCTCGGAGAAAAATGCACCAGTGGCCCCTGCTATGGATGGATAAGTACCTCATACAACCCCACTTCAAAACTTCCAAACCATCGTCTTTGACAGTTTTTAAGAAAAACATTTAAGAGCAAATAACCAGATCAAGTAACGCGTTAACGTGGATATATTTACAGTGTAAATACGGGGTATGTAGGCACACTGGTCATGCCATTGTGTTGCACACCTTTTTTTTAATTATTGTTAAAGTGCAGTTTATTAAGAAATCCCTCACTTTCTTTAGGTTGTCCTGCTGAATGGGTCAACTTCAGGGACAAGTGCTACTATTTTTCCAAAGATCTGCACAGTTTTGATGACGCCAAGTCAGTCTGTGAATTGAGGTCCGCCTCACTGCTGACCATCAGTGATATGGAGGAGCAGGTACTTAATAATACGCTGATTTTCCGTAACGAGCCAAGGGAATGACATTCTGTGTGACCTGGACAGGAATGTAGTGGAAGGGAGAAGTTAATTAAAGTTTGTGTGCCGTCTGAAATGTGTGATGGGGTTTTATACCCGTTGTGGCTCATTTCTTTTGCTGTGTCCTTATCTGACCTTAAGAGATGGCTAAGGAAGCAGACTAATGGAAAAGGATACTTCTGGATGGGCCTGACAGACAAAGAGGAGGAGAATGTGTGGCGCTGGCTGGATGGGTCTCAACCTACTTTCACGTGAGTTCGAACCCAAATGGATGCACTGCTATCGTAACACACATTCCTCTCTTATCTAAAGGCCCAGTATTTCACCATATTTACCATATTTACATAAATCATTTCTGGTAATAGATTGTAAATGAGCATTTTGTGTCTTTCTCAATTGATCGTAATTGAAAATACATGCCTGTTTTACACCGATGATCACAGACATGATGTGAACAGGCCATTTACAGCATTAGAAACTCAGATTTGGTTGTTGTTCAGTGTTTTGTACTAAGAGGCCTGTCAGTCAATTTGGGAACGGTGGCAGGTTTCCATCCTGTGTTTTGTGTTTTGGTAGTGGAGCGACCCTTCGCTCTACACTTCAAATTAAGGGTTGTATCATTAAAGTCTGTTCAAAATAAAAGGACGGCCGTTTTGATTCGGACCTGTGTCATACAGTATCTGCAGATGGCTGCACGGAGCAGCAGGTTAGTGAGATTCACTGGACTGAGACGGAAGTGATCGGGCCTTCAAAGTTGGCCCCTCCTCCCCGGCTCGGCGTCACCAGAAGGACACGCCCCCTGACTGCAGTAGCCAGAGCACATCCCGGTGTCCAGGCCAACTCCACGTTGCTCTTCATTCCCGTCCTTTCCTTCAGTGCTCCTTCATTCCCGTCCTTTCCTTCAGTGCTCGCCAGCGGAGGAAAGCCAAACCCGGATTCGCTCTCGTTTGGGAACCAGCTTTGTCTGCTCGGCGTTTCGCCTCGCTGTATTCGCGTCTTTTCGGCGCCGTGTCCGCCATTTTCGGAGCTTCCTCTTGGGGGTGCGTGCTCATGATCTCGAGCTGGCACCTGGTCGCTACGTTTTTATAGAGCCCCGCTGCCCAAAGGTCAACGCCCAGAAACGTCCCAAATACAGCAAAATAAGAAAGTACAGGAAGAGGACAGGGTCTCTGCAGAGGCAGACACCACCACACCATCACTTATGACCTAGTGGGTCATAAGTGATGATTGAGAGGGATTGTTTTTGTACGAGTCTATACGTTGATTTTTAGGAAAATCCTATTCGTTCTCCCTTTAAAACTTGCTTTTACTTCTTGTTATCCCCTATGTGGGAAAATTGGATCGTCTGTTGTGCCTAGCCAGATTAAAACAAACACTAAAGACTTGCAAACACTGTTTGATCTGGGCCTGTTTGACTTCGTTAACCTGCTGTGGTTTTCCATTGGATCGCTTTGCTGTGCAAGAATACTTCAATGTGTGACCGCCCCCTGCTGTTTGTCTGCAGAAAGTGGAAGCCCGGTCAGCCAGACAACTGGAGCCATGGGCATGAGAGAGGGGAAAACTGTGCAGGGCTCATCCATGATGGATTATGGAATGATTTCTTCTGTGAAGATCTCATTGGTTACATCTGTAAAAGGGGAATGGAAGGCCGTACGTATATCTTTTCCTATCTCAATACCTTTCCATTGGATGTATGTTTCCAAATAATTATTCTTCTCATGGCCGGTAAGCTTGTTGTCTTATTCTATTTTCTGTTTTTTTTTTTGTAATCAAAGGTTTTCTGACGTCACACTTTCATGTCTTTTTTCCGCAGCAAGATCCCCCGGATCATAGCGGCGTCTTGAAAAGGGAGAGTTGAGTGGGCAGCTACACTCCAAACACATGTCAGTGGCCCACTGACGCAACACACAGACAACCCGTATGGAAAGTGAGGAGGGACAATTTTGAAATGAACCCATGGCTGCATTAGCAAAATGCTCTCCACGGCTGACCTGATTCTCTTCCCACCACAAGTGAACTCGGTCCATCCTTTCCAGCATGTGCAATACAGCCACAGGGCAGTGAAAGCAGAAAGAGAATCCTTGTATTTTACTTCTTTTGAAAGTATATCACCAGTTGACACATACGGTTATTTTTCTATGATTGTTTTATATGCCTGTATACCATGTACAACTGAATATCTGAATGTATATTTCATTATGCAAATTTTTTTGTAGGAAAATATTAATTTTTAAAAGCCAAAGGGACCTCCCATTCGCGCTTTACACAAAACATATTTGTTCTTTATTGATTGTGAAAGGTGCAAAATGATGCGTGGAAACACCTAATGTCGCTGATATGCTATCTTCGAGGAACATGTCCGGGTGTATAGCTTTTGTCATTTATCTGATTTTGAATAAATGGAAGTATTTGAACACATAAAATGTCAGAGAATCGGCTTGATTTGTAACTCAAGGCTGCAGTTTGGTATTGCATTATCTGTACGTAGTTTGTGAGCGATAGATTTGTCTGGTACTCATATATGTGGGTTCAATAAGAAAAGGAACTGTGGATCTTGCCTACACATCAAATATGCCACTTGTGTTCAGGGAAATCATATTTCCTGGTGTTTTAAAAAAAAACATGCACACGATGCCACAGAGAGAGAAAATGCCTACTCAAACGATGAAAAAACACAAAGATGCACAATCCGTTCAGGGTTTGTATTATTATTAATGTAGGCATTATTTAATCCAGTAGAAGACAAAGAATTTTTTCCTTTTCACAAGCCTGTTGTTTGTTTTAAGGAGTGGGCAGTCCACTCACCTTGGTATCTTTTTTTAGACTGCTGAGAGGAAGACACGGGGGAGCAACGTTTCAAGACAAGTATGATGCCGAAGGCTGCAAACATACCCGTCTATCTCTGAACATCCCTTGGGGGGGAAAAGTATTTCAGTGTATACCTCTTTTAAACTAAAAATAAGCAAGTGCACGTTTATTTCACTCCTGTCGTACTTACAAAAGCTAAACTTGAGAATGGCGTACTTAAATTTTACTTGTACCTTTTAAACTTGTCAAATACTTTTGGAAAAGGTAGTAACTACAATATAGGCTCATATAGCTCAATGTCCATAAGTGTATTTATAGCTCCCTGAAGTTAGTATACTTTTTGCACTTGATTTGTTGCTCCCTCTTCACCATCAAACAGGTAAAAGCACTGTTGTGAACATAAGCATATTACCAAGTGACTTACCTAAAGGAAGGCCAGGGGGGCCGGAGGGTCAGGCCTTCCTCCTGCCTTTCAGAAACACAGGCATTTAATGTCATCCCTCCAGAAAAAAACCCCACTTGCTATACTAATTGAGCGAGATGCAATGGTTACATAGCAATTTTGTCGCACACACGTCAACCAATCAGAAGCGAGTATTCTCTGTGACCATAGTTTAAAGCAAGTCAAATGAATCATTTGAGGGTTTCTCGTGTTTTTGTTAAAAAGTCATATGAGATACAATATAACCACTGTATGAAAAGTGAAAGATGGAGCATTTTTCCCCCAGTAATCGACAGTGGGCATACGCTACTTTATTACCTGATGCTTTCATTTGCACACATCATATAAAAGTAATTCCGAGGACTGACTAAAATGAGGAAATGATGGTTACAGCTCCAGTTAATTGAATAGTTTGCCTTCTTCATCTTGAAGGGATAATTAAGATGTATTTGAAATTAGGCGTTTTGCGATGATAGTGTTGTCGATGCACGGCTGCTTGTCCCTGCTAGTGGGCTGAAAAGAAATGAACAACAGCAAACGGGGGTCGGTTAAGAAAACATTTTAAGCCGTGATAAAACATGTGCAAAAAAAATGGTTACCAATCACAGACCAAAAACAACATCTTTAATGGCTTTGCAATGCTTGATTCTTCTCTCCAGAGAGTTCAAGCTCAGCAAGCATGCCTGTGGGCCACTAGGCCCGCATTACAGCCACAACATCGTCCGCATTTGTCACAGACGAATGTCGAGTTGGTCTGTTATGTCTTGCATGGTGGGCCTTATCATAGGCTTCTTGTCTCTTTTGTTCGACAGCTGTTCTCGATTGCCTTACTGTGGAGCGCCATCTCTGTTGGTCCAGGGCCACTGTCTCTCAGCTGGAGTCATCTATGCCGCAGCTCTTCATGTGGCGCTTGAGCACATCTTTGAAGCGTAGCTTCTGGCCTCCCTGCTTCCTTTTTCTCCGACACAGCTCCCCACAGAAAAACCTCTTTTGGTAGGCGGTTGTCTGGCATTCTTCTCATGTGGCCAGCCGATCTGAGCTGGGAGGCTGTTATTAGGGCTTCAACACTGACAGTACCAGCACATCTCAATACTTCGGGCACCTTGTCTTCCCATCTGATTCGCAGCAGCTTTCGCAGATGACGGAGCTGCATGCTGGTGAGCTTCTTGATGTGCTTGCCATCCAGGGTCATGCATTCAGTGGAGTATAGTAGAGACGGAAGAACAGCTGTGTTGTAGAACTTGAACTTTGTTGTCAGCCTGATGTCATGGTGGGACCAAAGTCATTTGTGGAGGGAACCAAAGGCTTTTGTGGCCGCTTGGATTCTTCCGTCCACTTCTAAGTCAGAGGAGTTTGTATCTGTCGCAGCACTGCCCAGATAGGTAAAGCACTCAGTGGTTTTCAGAGTTGCTCCATTAACCAAAATACTGGGCTGACCTTCATCGGGGCTTTTCTGAGGGGGAGGCTGGTACTGAAGCTCTGGTTTGGAGACGTTGATCTTCAGCCCAAAGAAGGTAGCTGCTGAAGAGAAGCGGTCTACTATTTCTTGCATTTCTCCAGGATCATTGGCAACCAGAGCTGAGTTATCTGCATAGAGAAGCCCTCGAACACAGAGTTCTCTTGTTTTGGTAGACGCCTTGAGTCTCGCAAGATTGTAGAGGTTTCCATCTGCTCCTGATGTACAAGCTGCCTCTCAAGTTGGCTGACGTTGTTTCTAGGACTGCAGCGAGATATAACGTGAATAGGGTGGGTGCAAGCACCCATCCCTGCTTCACTCCATGCTTGACGTTGAAAGCATCGCTGACGTCTCCTCCAACTGATACTTTCCCTGTCATATCATCGTGGAAAGTTCTGATGATGCTGATCAGTTTCTGGGGGCAGCCATAAGTCTCTGGCACTTTCCACAGTGTCTCTCTATCAACAGGGTCAAACGCTTTTGAAAAGCCCACAAAAACAATATAAAGTGGCAGCGGCTGGTGCCGTTCGGTCGCTTCCTCTTGGAGGCGTCTCAGGACATTTTAACACGAGTCTTCTTTTTGGAACCAGTGGAGTCGCCCCCTGCTGACCACTGTAAAGAATGCAGATTTAAGGCATTTCCGGGGTTGCCCCCTGATTGCAATGCCAACTTTTGGGGGCATACCGCCACCTACCGTACCAGAGTATGTAGAACAGGGTGTAGTTTACATTAGTCTATAAAACTAAAATACAAAAAAAAAAAACAACAGCTATATACTATTAAACAATCCGGTGTTTATTAAGAAATCTATTACCCCTCTCTGTTTCCCACACCTCATCTCCATTTGTTCCTAATATCCCTTCCAAATCCCATCCTCATCCGGCCTCTCTCACCCTTTTTTGCAACCTTACCCTTTCTTCATCGTATTTGTCACAGTGCATTACTCCGTGTTCGGCGTTTTACTTTCCCAAATAGAAATAGAGTCTTATTTAAACAAGTGTGATCAAACCTTAACCCGGATAAAACTACCTCCTCTCTCTCTCTCTCTCTCTCTCTCTCTCTCTCTCTCTCTCTCTCTCTCTCTCTCTCTCTCTCTCTCTCTCTCTCTCTCTCTCTCTCTCTCTCTCTCTCTCTCTCTCTCTCTCTCTCTCTCTCTCTCTTCTACTTCTCCCTGAAACACTCTGCTCTGTCTTTCGTATTCAATAGTATGTTCTGCCCTTACTGCCCTCATCCCACTTTTTCTGCCAAAGTTCCGATATCTTATCATTGATTAGTGCTTTACCTTCCCCTTTTCCAAATGGTATGTTAATTATAGGCCTCATACTTAGTGATCTTTTAGCCATCCTGTCTGCAAATTCGTTGCCCTTTACTCCCACACGAGCAGGTATCCAAACAAAATCCTCTATCTATTCCCAATCTTTGAATTCTAAATAAACACTGACAATTTTCAAACACAAGATCTTCCCTGGTTTGACTTCATAGTCTGTAGACTTAAAAGTACTGCTGCAGAGTCAGTACACACCGCCACCCTGCCCGGCCCCGCTTCCTCCACCCACTGACGACCAACAATCACTGCCATCACCTCAGCTGTATAAACTGAAATTCCCTAAACGAATTTGAAACTGTGGGATGTATACTCCTCATTTTGATCTTTTGAGTCGGCAATGAATATCTGTAATTAGTTATAAAAATGATCCTTATATACTATGAGCCGTCCCACTCTCCGCTCCACCCCCTCTGCCGATTCGCGGAGGGCTGCAGACCTGACACCTGACAGTGGGGAGCTCCGCCAGGGGGACGTAGCGCGTGGGAGGCTCGCGCCCCCCGAACAGAAACCCCGACCGACCAGAGGAGGCGCTAGTGCAGCGACCAGGACACATAACCACATCCGGCTTCCTACCCAGAGACACTGCCGCTGTGTCTGTAGGGACGCCCGACCAAGCCGGAGGCAACGCGGGGATTTGAACCGGCGACCCTCGTGTTGGTAGGCAGCGGAACAGACCGCCACGCCACCCGGACGCCCTACTGGTTTGTACAATGCCCCATTTCGCTTTCCACCCACTCATCCATTAGCTCCATGATACTGACATGTGGTACGATCCTCTACTTCCGTCTCACTCCCCGTTTCTGTCCGTTTTATGTCGATCTGACAAAGCTCTACACCTGTAAACTCTGGGCTCAGATTTGTCCGGTGGGGTCAGCTCTACAAGGTCCATACGCATTACTGTCATGATCGGACATCTTTACGAGCTCAGTGAGTGCTAATCAACGTGAATTAGCGGATAGGCGGCGTGATACACGAACAAGTGTGGTATGCGAACAGGCTCCGGGGTGTAGTAATAACGCAGGCGTTCTTCGACAACAAAAAGTAGTTTCAAGATGTATAGCGGCCTGAGGGGAGAATCAAGCATTGGAAATACGCGAAAGATGTCACTTTGGTTTGAGACTGCTCGTCAGATTTTTTTTTTATATGTTGTAGAGCCGAAGGAACGGAGAAGACTGTAGGTTCACACTTTAGCCGTGTAGGCAACTTTCTTTAATCCACGGTAAATCAGAGAGACAACAAAACCACAGCTCGACTGAGCGGAGGCGGCAAGAATAACCAGAAAACTGGCTGGACAACCATAACTTAACCCTGCGTTAACCTGCCAGGGCAACCATGACTTAACCCTTAGTTCCTGGGTTGAATTCTGTCCCCAAAACGTGTCCACCACAATGTTTTATTATGACCGAAAATCTCTTTCTTAACTGACCATTTGCTGCTATTCTTTTCTTTTTCTTTTGTTGTCCACTCGCAGGAACCAGCTGCCAGATCTCTGAGCCACCCATAGCAATATCTCATGGTAGCTCATACTGCCTAATGTCAATAAATCAAAACGAACCCTTTGACTACTTTGTAATATTTCCTAGGCTCGGCTTGAGAGGTAGAGGTGTTCGTATTTGTTCGGGGGGACTGGGAGCCACACTGTAACCATCTACCACCTTCTTGGCAGGTAAATGACACCATTTACCTGCCACTGTTAGACCAAATTATGTTCCTTATTATCTGGCTGTTTATATGGGAAGTGTGATTTATGACCTTGTGAGTCCCCCCCCCTAAAGAAACAAAACGTTATCAGGCTATTTTTTGTTTTTTCATTTACTTGTGAAATAATCATCAGAGACGCTTTGCTACAAGCAGAACCTGCAGGAGCTACTTAAGATGTTGCAAGTTACTCCTCTTGATGGTATTCCTCGGTGGCAGGGGGGCCAGAGCGTTTGCACTGCGACGAACCCTTCTGCATCTTTAGCAGGTATCTCAGGGTCACAGGCATTTTGCCCCTTAGCCTCACCCAAGTGGGGCAGCAAAGACCAAATTAGCCTTCACCTGCAGAAGGTTTCCAACTGCGGGCTCTCATCAACTACAGCCATCTTGAGCTGGTCTCAGCTGCCATGCCTATCTCTCCAATGGCTTGCTTCAGTTGTTCGGGTTCCAAACCCATCTTCTGTAAGAAATAGTGCGCTGATGTCGCTGGGAAACCATGGCTGCCAAATTCGATGGGGAATAAGGTTGCGTATGTTCCTCGATCAGTTCCTGGTACTTGGCTTTCTTCTGTTGGTGAGAGATGGCTAGCCTATCCTTCGGCTACTGAGATAGTTTTTGTGCTCCTGGATAGAAGAACCATGCTTGGTCGACGTAAGGTAACCCACTATCACAAAACTCCAGCAGTTAATTTGGGACTGTTGCCCTTGCACTGCGGTATCACCTAGAAACAATGAGGATCAGGGAATCTCCATGCTGTTTAGAAAGAAGAAGGTGAAGTCCATGTCTTTCTGAATACACTCTTTGAAAAAGACAAGTCTACACAGCCTCTCACAGAAGTAGCCAGCCCTTGCCTGTGGAACAAGCTGGCTAAGACAAACACAGTGACCTCCACTATTAAGCTGGCCTGTAAACAGGAGGAGAATGTGGAAAAGACAACTGTTTTCATCCCATTCAAAGATTTCCTGAATTCAGGTGTTATTTCTCATGATGCCCTCATGAAAGACACACCATCCAAGGTAGAAGAGGTGGAAAAATGCACCCTAAAATATAATGTTTCCTTATTTTCTGCAGGATGAACTTGAACTTTTTAAAGACACATACAGTTTATTTGAGGGGGTGAGGTAATCTTCCAACTTTCTTGACAAATTGGCACTGTATGTCTATGAAACACAAAAGATTGTATGGCTTCACCGAAATTCATTTGGTTTGCACCGCTCCCACCTCTAATGAAGCGGGCTGTTTGGGTGGTCATTAACATAATAACATTATTCTCAAGCTACTACTCTGATTGGCTGGTGGTATTGCTGGCTCCATCCCAACTCTTGACAGAAACAATGGCTGCCCATTCAGAGGCTATCTTGCTCTTAGCATGGGCGTCCTTGTGCAAATATGTAGTTGATTGTCTCTGGTGTGATGTCACTCTGGGGTGCAATTCTGAACATCTTGGTGTCACATACAAAAGCTGCTGAAGCACAGGTATTATTCAAGCACTGTGAAAGTATGAATATGGTATTCCTTGCTGACAGCAAAATCCACCCCAAGACAAGACAAATCGTGTTTTCCGTGTTACCCCCCTTTTAGAAATGGTCTTACTGCCTAATCGAGTATGTCCTTGGTCTTACTTACTCAGGTTGACTTTTGGGAAGACTTTGAGAGCTTAATTGTTAATTCACAGGTTGATTTGGATGGGAACTTTCTCTAGCTGCAGGTCCAACAGTCCCTCAGTCTTATTTCTCTTGAAGGACTACAGCCAGGAGAATGATGTAACATTGCTTTGACTCTTACTTTTCTTGGCTCCAATACTGATAAAAAAAAAGATTGGTTGTTTCTCTGGGGTTTCTTCCTACATGCTACCTAAATTCTCTACCTTTCTGCATGCCTTAGTGTGCACCTCTGTACAGGATATGTTTCGTTGGTGTACTGTACACATACAGCATGTGTGGTCATTTTTTATATTTCTGCATTTAGAACTACCAAATGCATTGATCAAAAACCTTTTTTTAAGGTAAGAAAAATGTTTAAATCAGCTTTATTAAATGTATCAGCTGTCTAACAATCTCTAAAGTAAATATATGGTCACCAGTGAAGTCCATGACAGAACTCGCAATATAGTGATGTACAGTCGAGTTTATTTGATTTTGCACAAAATGTGTTTTTACATTATTATTGTTGCACTTGAGAAAAAAAAATTCTACTCAGGTGGTTTTTGACACGACTTTTGTTTTTGTTTTTTTATTTTTCTAATCCAGAGTGTTAGCGTGACGCTAATTCATTCCACAGACTGTTCCATCGGTTACGTATTGCAGTGCATTGGCTAACATTAGTTAAGTCCAAAAAAAAAAAATTCTCCCAATCATTTCACATTCTGCTTTCCATCTCTAGGTTCCGTCCAATCACAGTCACTCCTTCAGCTGCACAGAAGATTGAAATGATCTCACAATAGCACCTTTAGTAAGGGGGGGGGGGACTCTATCTACTTTACTATCAACATGGATAACAGAGTCAAGAAACAGATGCTGTAGACAAATACGGTGAACGAATGCTGCAAGTGCTCACAAAAACTTTAATGAACTACCTCTGTAGATTTACCTATTATAGTTTAGGCTACAGTGGCTGACACACACAGAGATGTCCCTTTTGAATATTGAACTTTGTTTTAAGATGCACTCTGGTTTCACACGGTAAACATTAAAGCCACATAAAAGAACATTATCGCTGTGCAAAGCAGAAAGAGTGTTGAACTTGAGCTGCACCTACTCTAACTAACTCCGGCCTACATTCATTCAACAAGCAAGACTGTTTCTGTTTCAGAACAGTCAAATTCTTCCAACTAAGTGATATGTGAATAAGTTAAGTCATATAGAATTGATGCACAACTAACCGCCGGTGTCAATTCACATTGTGCCGTTTACACATAACATATAACAAACATACACAAAAGCAGCAGTATATTTCCCAAATGTCTGTTTATTGTTGAGGTATAATGTAACTGAATATCGTTTGAAACCTTTTGTCTAGCACTTATTGCCACAAGCTATTTACGTAGTAAAAAAATCGCTGTGGTGGAAAAAGATGAGAAAAATAGCCAATTTTTGTGGGGGGGGGGCTAAGGGGACACACCTATTTTCTTTCCGCACTTACTTTCATTGCACCTTTCCCTTAAACCCTATATTTCCCTCACCCTCGTACAAAAGGTGGGTGCAGTATCTTGACTCAGTGTTGCAGTACTTTTATGTTAAAGGTAATTGAAGACTGCTTTCACGTTACGGTGCTTCAGCTAGATGTGGTTAAGGCAGGATGGTGGATAAAATAATTCAAGACATTTTCTTTGCACTGGGAACAGAAAGGGGGAACCACGGCAGTCTCCCATCTTCCCATTTCCACGGGCCGTCCTGAAAGCAGTTATCTCTTAATAAATTAATACCGCAATTACAAGGGTGAACCTTCGTCGGTTGTGACCATAGTTGTGTTGTTGTTGTTGTTGTTCACTAGTGGTGTACTCCTTTTGCATTTATTATCAATTCCCGTGTTTACGTCCGTTTATCAGTTGGGACTGTGTTTAACTCCAGTTCTGTTGGGTGGCGGTTGATGTCTGCAGTGTCATCACACGCTGTCAGCTGGTTGTTGTGAGCTGTCCAGCTTCTCCCGGCATTGGAGAATGTGATGGGCAGCAATATCGAAGATGAGGTGGCAAAAAATGGCAAAAATAGTGGGTGGAGGTGAAGTGGGGGACAATGGGGCGGGGGCATGAAGGCTGGCTGGCTGTCCTCGAATGACAGCTGTGTAACGACGGTACTACTCGTCCTTCTCCACTATGACCTCCCCGTGAAGCACCTTCCTCCTCTGCCGAAGCATGTGGAAGAAGAGCTGAGGAAACACTGTGAAAAGGGATAAAAAGGGTGAGTATATAACCCCTTTGTACTATGAGGCAAAAATCAAAAAAATAATAAAATAATAATGAATTTGGATCAGTTGTTAGAATCTGTGATGTGTTGACATAAATAAAAGGCGGATGAACTACAAGTTCAAAATGGTAAGGTGATAACGTATGGTGAGCAACTATCCACATAATAAAACTCTTGAACTTAACAGAGATCTGTATAAAAGCTAGCTAACTCGTGCTGTTATGACTTTTCTTTTCTGTGGTTTTCTTATTCTCCCCAAAACCTTGGATTCTAACTAATCCTACCTACTTGAACATAATTCAAAACTGTGAGGATGTATGAATTTATTCAACTTTTGGAAATTTGCATACCTTCTGATATATATTCATATATTTTCATTTACCCTTAGCAATGGCTTGCAGATTGAAATGTCAAAAAGATGACTGGTAATGTCACCATTCAAGTTATAGTATCACTGACCTTGCCAACACTTTCGTCTAGCTAGCTAACACGTTTTCTTCAAGACGTGCTTTTTAGATTTTAAAATTCTCTCCAAAACTTTGGGCCCCTACTAATCCTTTTTTTCCCCCCTTTAACGAAGAAACTTTATTCTAAATTTAAAATGCTCAGGTATTTTACAAGATGTACGGATGTAACTATTTTTGGAAATATTTGACTTTAATTTTATTTTTATTTTTTTTTCGTGGAAATGATTGGCCTACGTGTCACCAAAGGCATTGTTGAGTAAATTGATTATGATTATGTAGCCCAGTACTCATGAACACTCCTCTGATATTTCATTTCTTTTAAAAAAATCCCTCCTCTGCCATATTTCTTGTTAAGAAATCAATTTCTTTTTGAACAGATGTATAATATAAATTCATGTAATGGAGGTGTAGTTTTAAATTTTAAAAAGTGATGACATCATCCTGACATTTTATTGTGAAGGGTATCAAGCTTTTTCTGTGATTGACACGGAAGTGAGCCAATCAGGTGGTCCACGCTGGTGCGGAGTAGCCAATCGGCAGAGGTTCTCTACAGCTGACCGCCATCCTGTCGTTTTTGCTAGAGAGTGAGTGAGCGGCTTTGTTTAAACCTTTTGTTGGCCGCAAGTGTGCAGAAGACGCTAAAATTGGACTGTGCTGGACCAGCAGGCTTATGGTGGGGTTAAGTCCGCTCAGCGGTGAGTGTAATAAGGTTGTTAGATGCTTAGGGAAGTGAAAATTGTCAAGAAACACGGAGCGAAAAGGACGGCCGTTAGCCGCGAAGCTAATCTCATGTAAATTATGGGCTCTAGCTTCCCCGCCACCCTGAGAGCAGGATAAGCGGTTGGGATGGATGGGTCGATATTTTAGTTTGTTATTTTGGATAAATTGCTTGTGTCTATGTTTAAAATGCCACTTTTGTGTAACAATATACGTGTTCATACAAATTCATGTTGGTGTGCAATTCTCTGAATTGATACTCAAACTCTCGGGCTCTTGCCGTCCTAGTTTCTTCTGAGATTGGTCCACAGTCGCATCATTGATAACCTATTAAGCCAGTTTACTACTGTAACCCACTGCTAAACAGTGACCAGGGTTACAATTAGCTGTTTTTCTATGCGCTATATTTTGGTTATTATGGGATGTCACGTGGTTACTAAGCATCCAAAACCATCAACCAACCAGGAACCGCCAGTAAACACCCGGGAATCACTTAACACGCCCCTAAGCAAGCAATAGCCACCCGCCTTGAAAAGTACAACTCAAGTCAAGGAGTTCTTACTATAACGGATGCTACAACTTCATTATCATTACGATTTAGAGATTCAGATTAAAACGAAAAAAGGGTAAACCGTCCCAGATTCGAACCTATCACTTTGTTTTTAGGTCTGAGGCCGCACGTCGAATCTGGTCTAGTGCCTCTGTTGTACTTGCTGTGTGCTGTGTTGCATCCCATCCCCTTAAATTAACCCTCTTTCCCATCTATATATTACTGACCAAAGGATAAAAAAGGAGTGATGGCAAAAACCAGTGAGCGATGGGAGTTGTGTGAATGAAAGTGCGCCTTACGTGGGATGTAGGACAGCATGACAATGATGAGGAAGTAGTAGTAGTCGAAGGAGACGTTATACTTGTTGGGAAGCCTCATTGAGTACATTGCAGTTCTGCGTACGAATGGCAGGGCAGCGTAAATGGTAAACAGCTCTCCAGCTACTCCGAGGGGGTACATGATGATGAACAGGTTGTATCTGAAGGAGAAGAAAGAACGAGCCGGATCTTTAAATCTAGCAGCCAGCTTGGATGCGCACACATACAAACATGCATGCATTCAGCCCCACTGACCTGTAGTTATAGCTGGTAGGGGGTAACAAACTCTCATGCATGGACATCCACGCACTTTAAATAAACCAACAAAGAATGGCAGAGATGAACACATCCTCGAGCAGTGGTTCACATTCAGGTATCTCCAGTAGTGATGGTTTTCTATTCTGCCGGGCTGTTTATTACATTCACCTGTTGTTCTGGGTCTGAATCCTTCCTGACAGGAAGATTAGAGCACTGGCACGACTGGTGGTATCTGAGGACCTGATTGAGAACCACTGTCCTAGACTAACATTAGAAAGAGGTTAATCCCAACTTCAGGGTCAAATGGCAAATGTTATCTTGAAAGGGTGAGTTGAGGAATCAACACTCCCCCTAAGACAGATCCACATTCCCTTTACATTTGCATATTAAGTATTTATTCATCTCTGCTTTACAGAGAAACTCACAGCGGGTAGTGCCAACTCACATTTCCAGCTCGTCAACGTTAGAAGCAGTCCGCAATATTCAAAAGCAAATCACCCGAATAGATGTAAAAACGATCCCTTGAATGATGGCAAAGGGCAAAGAACTGGGTAAAAGTGTTTAGCGCTGTCCTGGGTTCAGTCCCAGCCCTTCTGTGTGGAGCATAACATGATCTCTCCATGTTTGTGTCGGGTTTCCACCTGCTGCAAACCCTAAGTCGTCCATAGTTGTGTGTGTGTGTGTGTGTGTGTGTGTGTGTGTGTGTGTGTGTGTGTGTGTGTGTGTGTGTGTGTGTGTGTGTGTGTATGTCTGCTGGGATAGGTTCTAGCTACTAATAACTTTGAATTAGATTAAGCAGGTGCAATGACTGACTAAAAAAAAAACATGTTTGTTTGTTTTTGGATTAATGACGCCATGAGCGTCTTCACAGCCAGTAGGGTTCAGTGGTGGTAGTTATGTTGATCCTATCTGATGCAGGATATTTGATGGAGGTAAGAATCAGACGAAAGATCTGCACACTGTACTAATGGCTCCCAGCAATTCTAACTGAGCAACGTTTCGATCCAACAGAGATCTTTGTCAGGCATTGCCAGATCAACGTCACAAAGCAGAACAAGCAGTATGTAGACACAAACACATCCATCACTCAGGTGGTTATTATGCATGATTTAGGGATAGGCAGTATGAGGAAGGCTGAATGCAAGTGCTGTAGAGAGATTTAAGGACGTCAGCCAAAGTAAACATCTCAGCAAAAGAAGGGCTGATTCAGATAATAGAAGCTCCCTCTGCAAGGGATTGTCCAGAAATATTGACATAGTGTAACGTGCATGGAGAAATAGACTCGCTAGCTCTTGGCTAATGGGTTGGACCCTTTAGTCGACTGGTTAACGTAGTCGTCCATGGTGCGGGAGACATGGGTTCGCGTTCAGCTGCGGCGGTTCCCGGCTGCCCCCCGAATTCGCTACATTGGTGTCAGAAGTGAGATGGTGATACCGTGAGGTCATCGGAAGCACGTGCACCCAGAGGCGTGAGGGAGCTGATTGCTGAAGTGCGGGGACCTGCTTCCCAAAGGAGAGGGGTCGTGTAACGTGCACGGATAAATAGACTCGCTAGCCCTTGGCTAACGGGTCAGACCCTTTAGTCGACTGGTTAACGTAGTCGCCCGTGGTGCGGGAGACCCGGGTTCGCATCCTGGCTGCCCCCTGAATTCGCTACAATATTTTGAAGTCTGATCCTAGTCTTAGATCAGTCTTTAAAGATTCCCCCATGCATCATGCACAAACGTGCCCCCAACATTCGTGATCTCATAGTCAGGGCCGACCTTCCACCAGAACGACCTGTTCACTTCTTATTGGCCATTCCACATGGTCATTACCAGTGTGCACACAGTATAATTTCACTTTCAAATGTCAATCATTTACTCATTCCGGCAAAAAATTAAATATCAAGGGTGTCATTATTTGTAACACAAAAAACCAAAACAAAATATCATCTACATGAGCAAAAGTCCCTGTGGCTTGGCGTACATCGGAAAAATAACACGCTGTCTCAAGACCCGTATTTCAGAGCATAGTAGTAGCATATGTACTAACAATCAAAAGACCCCCGTGGCTGTGCATGTCAACTCATTCAGACAAACACAACCCGTCCACAGTGAGATACACTGGGATTGAACATGTGAAACCCCCTAGAAGGGGAGGGGGGGTCATCAACAACATCCTTTTGAAAAGAGAGGCATTCTATATTTTCACCCTTAATACTCCATCACCTGAGGGCTTAAATTTAGATTTTGATCTTAAATCTTTTTTGTAATTGGTTATTGTTAAAAAAACAAAACATCTTTCTAAATATGAGTGACAGACCCTATTTCACTTTTACAGATATCTTGATGAATATGATTGTCTCTCCCCAAAAGTTTATATCTGTCGATGCAACCTCCCTTTTCATTCTCTTCCTTTTGTTTGTGTTTTGTTTCCTGTTGTAGGTATCAACACAAATTCTGGCCAATCGCTAGACTCGACATGCCTGTATTGCTTTAAAATTGTCTTTGGGCGAGCAATATATTAGTTTAGTCTTTTCTACCTTTTCTATGTATTTTTCCATATTCTAATATTTATGATAATTACGCGATTTATGATATATATTTAACTCAACTTCTTATGTGTTGGGTTTAATATGTGCCTGTATAACATTGATCCTGATGTTTCTGGTTGTTTTTGTCCTTTTCATCGCGGCATGATCTGTCCCCCCATGTGGGAGTATCAGACGGTGTTGTCCAGCTCTGTTCTGATTGGTAAGCTTGAGAGTTGACTGACTCTCAGTCATGCAGACCACAACCACCTGAGTGATGGATGTGTTCGTGTCTATATATTGCTTGTTCTACTTTGTGATGGTGATTTGACTGCCTGGTGAAGATCTCTGTTAGATTGAAACGTTGCTCAGTTAGAATTGCTGGGAGCCATTAGTACAGTGTGCAGATCTTTTGTCTTGATTCTTGCCATTTAGTTTGATTTTTGATCCAGCAAGAGTTTTTTTGGATGTGCGTACCCTACATACACCCTGTTTGTATTTGATGGAGGTAACCACCGAGGAGGCCTCAATGGTGCTTTCGCTTATTTCACCATAACTTGTAAATGACTGTAAATATTGTGCGTGATTTCATTATAACTTGTCTAATCATTAATCACTGTGTAGGTACAGAAAATCTGTTAGTGTGTGTCTGCTCTGTACACTTGACATGTATTACATGTCTATCTATCCAGGAAGAGGAACCCCTCCTCTTATGCTGTTTTTGAGGTTTCTCCAATTTTTTGCCCATGTTTTTTCAGTGGAATTTTTCCTTCTGAACCGAGGGTCTTAAGGATAGGGGGTGTCGTACATTGTACAAAATGTAATGCGATCGCAAAAGCCCTCAGGGACTAAACTGCGTTTTGGAGCAATACACAAATCTGGCTTGACTAGAGGAGGAAGACATGGCGAAGTGAGATGTGACTTAATAGGGAGAGGAGGGTAGGAGAAGAATGGGGAGAACGAGGTGTTTCTTGAAGGAACAAGATTGCAGATGACAAAGAAAAACTGGTTGTATCTCCATGGTTCTAGCTGTGATGTGAAGGCCATAGGTCAGACCCTGGCTTTGATACAGCAGAAAAAGCTCGCTCAGAGACCTTGGATGCCAGCAATGGGAGTTTTGAATTTGACATGAGCTGCCGGCAGATAAGGTGTGGGTGGGAAATGATATGGCGAGAAGGAGTTTGAAGGCAAATGACGTACTGTTATATTCTAGACACGTTGCACCGGTTGAAGGGAGTACTTTGGGAGCCTTTCCAAGAGGGAGTTACACAAGTCCAGACAGAAGAAGACTGGAGCTTGGAAAAGGAGCGGGGATTCACCGATGACAAAGAGTCCAATTCGGCAGATGTTTTAGGGTGCTAATCTGCCAGATCAAGTTACAACTGCAATGTAGGTCTCGCTAAAGAGTTGATGATTGAATAAGGCCATTAAACACTTCATTAATACAGTGATGGGTGCCAGACACCAAAACGACATGCATGTACATGCAACTCCTCCTGTCTTTGCATATAAATGGCAATGAATATCTTACTACAGAGATTCCTGACTCTGTTCCCTGATACTCACAGTACTGCTGGTTTTCTGTTTTGCCAGAATATTTATTGAAATATGTTCACCTTTTGTGCCAGGTCTACAAATTTCCTGATCAGGCAGCTGGAATACCTGACTGAGTAGAAAACCAGCCATACTGCGAGTCCCATGGAGCAGAGGTTAGAACCACTTTCTTATGAGAAGGATGATGTGAATAAATCAGTAGGCCTTACAAATGTGAAGTTATTCAACAGAAGACACGTGGGCATCTTGACTTGGAACGCTAATATAGCTTTGCTTATTGGATTGGAGTTCAGTTTTTGGAATTACCTCCAATTCCAAATACAAGTCCTTACACTTTTCAAATATATTGCACATTAGCAACTGACGGTGCTTAAGTGATAACTAGGAAAAACCTCTTTCTACAGCGATACTTCCGTCACCAATCTTTGTCGGTTGTAGTTTTCAGTCTTTGTCATTGCGCCAGGACACTGGTCCAGCAACACCAGTTAGTGTTGGCTATCGAGAGGGTTGAGTAGAGTAAGAGACTCTTTTTATCAAAGGAGCGGTCTACATGCAGTGACTCGGGGCTATATAAGAATCCTGCATTTACTCAAGAATGTGGCACAGGCTCGGGGGGAGCGTCTCAGCGGATGTGAGAGAAATGTAGTGCGGACATTCCATGACCAAAACAGATGGTCTTAAAAACAGGAGCAGCTGAACATGAGCCCCTCTCAAGGGGGGCCTGGCGTCTCCTCCATGCTTAAAAGGAACCCCTGAGAATGCAAGGCGAGGAGGGGGGGGAGGGGGTGGAGAAAAACAGCGGGGTACAGTGTAGAAGAATCAAAAGCTGGGTCACAAACGCTACGCTAAGAACACGGTGGCCAAATTACACAAATAAACCAAACAGTCTGCTGAAGAGCAACTCAAAAGATGGGAAAAGTGAAAGTGCAAAGTCTCGCTAAGTAAATGGGGTTGGTGTTACCGGTAAATTTCCAAATTTTGATGCGAGATGTGACATCTCAGGTCGGTAACCTATGCGCATTGTGTGTGTGTGTGTGTGTGTGTGTGTGTGTTGAATAGCTGAAATTGTATACAGCTGAAGACCCTCACCGCTACTTGAATTTCCTCGCAGCCCCTGCAGCAGAGCGCTATGCAAGGCCAGACTGCCCTGTCATTAGTGCTGCTCATCCTGTAGGCCGACATTACGTCACACTACAACCGAGGGACTTCACACACGTCACACACTGCAAAAACTGGTCTATCTGAACAAGTCTGACAAATCACACAGAAACATCCCGCTGTCTTATTTCAAGAATCATTTACTCATCAGGAACTCACCAAGTAAGATTATTTACCATGATTCAAGAATATTTATCTTGTTTTGAGAAATCTTATGTAGATGAAATATCTCGCAGCGCTGGAAAACTGTTTTGCTTGGTGAAATATGCTAAATCTTTACTCGATTTTGACGCGGCATTTTTTGCAACGTACTCACAGTTGAATTGTCTCATTCCCCCAAACTCCTCTTTATGTATTTTAACAGCTATACTGACCAAGTTTTTCCAAACAAATCCCCAACCTCCGAGAACCTGTGATAGTTGTATAATTGCCTGCATGTGTTAAGCGGTTACTCAAATACTTCGCTCCCAAGCAAAAGGTAACCAGTGTGCATGGAGCCACATAGTTATGCTAGAGATCCAAATCACCATAAACATATCACGTCCTCCCTTTTTTTTATGCAGTGCAATAAAACTGCCTAGCTAAATATAAACCTGTGTCCGCCGGCTTCGCTTAGGGCTGCATTGTCCTAAGTGCGGTGTTAGCAGTTAGTTCAACCTGCGTGCGCACACAGAGAATGGCTAATGAGCTGCTAATCAATAAACACACACATGCTTCTCTTCTCTCCGTGAGCCGGCCGACACTTAATACACACGGCTGAACTGTATCCTGATGTAAAGCCGGCGTAGGCCAGTGAGACAAACACGCAAAGGGGCGAAAGCTCCGTAGCAGGCCAGCATGCTCAGACACAATGTCCAACACAGCAACAACAATAAAAGCTCAACAGAGCCATCAGACAAGGCCTCTCCACCTGGCCCATTTGATGAAGTATGGCAGGGCGTTGAGCAGGTTGAATGTGTAGTAGGAATAGCGGGTAATCTCTGTCACCGTCCACACAACCAGGAAGAGGATGACGCTTTCTTCATTCTGGATCTTCCGAAAAGTCAACATGGGTGGCAAATTTACATTGGAGGCGGGGTATAGTAACACTGGATAGTCAGTCATGGCAAATTCTACCGTGGACAGTACATGTGTGGGTTTAACAGATGTGCAGTTTCATAGGCTAAAATAAGCAGAACACTGTGTGCTTGTCACCTGTCTGATGCTGTTGGTGATGAACCAAACCATGAAAATCCGTGAACACACTTGAACCCCGGTCACAATCACAGAAGTCCTCACAATACCTGGAGAGGAGTAAGAAAGAAGGCACAATTTTATATTGGCATGGGTGTTATCGCACAAATATCTATTTTGGAGTAATTTTGTTCAAGAACATCACATACCAATGGCGCAATGTCCCACCTGTAAAACAAAACGGATGAGAGTGAGCTCATGTCTCCACACTTGATGTTCACTTGTCTATTAGCTCGAAGGCTACGTTGTTAGCATTTGAGTTATCTGTTCAGCAAACCGTTGTCGCACTGCTGGGATTTTGGCGGGACAGGGTGAGGGCTTACCTCAACTAATGCAAAGGTCTGGAAAAACTTCAGTGTCCTTGCTATACTTCTGTACAGGCCCTTGTGTGTGCCCTTCTGGATGTAAAACCGAATCATCGCCATTGCCAAAACTAGCCACCTGGAAAGGAATGGGCAACATTAGAAGCATTAAATGAGGGCAGTCCAGTCGTCAAGAGGCTAAGGCATACGGTCATAAAGGATGGCGTCTAAAGACGGCCAATATCATACAGCAGATTACAGAATGGCTGCAAACTCACAAATTACTTTGGATAAAATGCAAACTTGGCGGTGTGAAAGTAAAAAGTGAAGTGAATGGACTCCCTCTCACTGCACTGGAGGAATAATATTAAAGTATTACCACTGTGATAAAGTGAAATTACGAGTACAAATGAGTCTTACAGTAAAGTGGGCGAATAACAGTGTTTGGAGATGTGTGTTGCCACAACATTTCTCAAGATGCCTTTGGTTTCACCAAAACGACAAACCGATTTTGCTTGTGAGTTGAAAAGACGAGGTCAGACTGGCTTGATTTGAAGCCTAACCAGAATCGATCTCCTCAAATAACCCTCACCTGGGTTTCCATTACATTTTTACAGCACTACGTCCAATAAGGTTACACAGCTGACCTGTGGGAGCAATACAGAACTTTATGAGATGCTGGTGAAGCAACATTGTATCGATCCTGGAGGAGGAGACATGACATGGATGACAAGTCACTTGTCACCAAGAGCAGACAAAGCAATGACTCGGAAATGTTTTGATTTCATTACTTTGGTTCCTCTGGGTGCTCCAGGTCAGGTGAATCGGCTGTACTAAATTATCCCTAGGTGTGAGTGAGTGTGTGTGTGTGTGTGTGTGTGGGGGGGGGGGCTGTGATGGCCTGGCGGCCTATCCAGGGTGTCTCCTCACCTGCCACCCAATGACTGCTGGGATAGACTCCAGCATCCCCACGACCCTGAGAGCAGGATAAGCGGATTGGATAATGGATGGATGGATGGATGGTCAACTTTGGTTACGTTTGTTAAATATGCTATCCGAAATGTTTTCAACTGGCTTTTGACAAAAGTATCACAATACAATGAGATCAGAATTGTGTTGCAACTATTGTAAACATCATGAAGAAGCCTCTGCATCGAGCGTAGCGTTTTGTCTTAATTCACCATTAGTCTTTCAATTTGTTTACGAAAAAGCATATTTCATTCTAAAAATGATTATACTTTGGAAATGCATTTGGCCCTTTTTCAGCACACATCTCTATACACCTACCCTGCACTGAGTTCCAGTTGCTTTTAACATGTCACAAATGTGAAAAAGAAGAAGAAAACACCTTTAGGACCCCCCCCCCCATTCATTTGTATCTTGTCTTTGTTACTGAAGACACAATAGGGGAAACCCATGAGAGCTCACCGTTTTTACCTGGAATTATTTGGTTAGTCTACAATCCATATGAAACATTGCGAAACGGCAGGGTGGCTTTTTTTCGACAAGAAAAATATAATACACACGCGCCCGCGCGCACACAGTTGCAGGTCAGTCTTGGATTTATAAAATTGTTTGCTTTTATTTTGAAATGCCATTCGAAAGACCGCGCGTCTAGTACATAGTGTAACGTGCATGGCTAAGAAGACACGCTGGCCGCTGGCCCGCAGGTCTGACCCTTTAGTCGAGCGGTTAGCGATGTCTCCCCGGTGCGGGCGATACGGGTTCGCTTCCCGGCCGCGGCAGTTCCTGCGGTTGCGATGTCCCCCCGAATTCGCTGCAATAGTTTTTTACATTTCTGTCCATGGTCATAATTTTCAATATGTAATTTTGCCACTGTACAGGTGTCGATGTTGGAAGGTGATGAAAAATCCTTTTCTTCCTTAACTGTTTTAAGATTGACTATTACATTATTAATGTAATTGTAATTCATAACGCGCCGAATTGCTGTGCCAACGGCCAAAACGCAACTGTGCGTAAATACGCATTTACACACAGGCTAGCGTGCCACGGGCTCGTCTGAAAATGTCACCTTTCAGTGTCGTGGACAGGCTCAAGAAAAAAACAAATAATAATAAAAATAAACCTAAAAGTTCACACGACTTTTTACCCCTGTAATAGTGAAATAAACGTGTAGCTGCTTCACGACGCGCAGGATTTATAACGTTAGTGCCAATCACCGGAGTTGTTAAAAGTCTGCCAGTTGGCCATGTACCCCCCCGGACCTGAGCGCGCTGTCTAAACATATCACTGCAACTGTCGGCAGCAGCGCGGCCCTGACGCGGACGCCGGACAGTCGACCGTATTTGGAAAGAGACTGCGCCGCCGCCGCTGACGCGTTCACACGACACCCATTTTCTCGCGATCGGCGACTTTATACGTGCCACGCTTTGTTTTATCGTACTCTATTCTCCTCTCTACGCGAGCCCGTCCCCGCGTGCGTTTCCGGCTAAGTTTTCACGAGGTCACGGCGTTGAGCCCGAACCGGGCCGCCGTCCTATAAACGGCAACACGCGGAGCGCCGCGGCGGCGGCGGCGGCGGCGGAGGGAGGGAGGAGGGGGGGGGGGTCTCAAAGCGCGCTTCACGGCCGTTTCGCCGGCGCGGATTAAAAGTCCCAACGTACCCGGCCGTCATGGCGATGTTGTAGAATGTGAGCCATGCGGTGGCGAGGGCGCTTTTGGTTCTCTTCTTGTTGTTGTTTTCCTTCTCCTCCACCGGGCCGTCCTCCTCGCCAGACGCCATGGTGCCGGGGACACGCTGGTTAACGCAGACGCGGTGCGCGATTGCAGCCGACAGCTGGCTCCATGAAACCCGCCGCGCCCTTCTCGCGGGAATAAGGGTGGGACAGTCCCCAACGCAAGTCCCCCTACCTTGTGGCAGGACACCTTAACTGCCCTAACGCCCATTAACTTGATCTAGACCCTAAAATTGTGTATTTACCCAACACCACCACCACCCCCCTCCCTCCTCCAACCCCACCCCGTCATCTGTTTATATAAAAGTTAATTCACGGGACATAAGTCATGGGCCGTCCGTTGCTGCGGCGCTCTCTTATTCCCGATCGCACTTGATACCGACTTGCTTTGAGCTATTTATACTCGTTCATTGAAATAGCTCTCGCTTGTTTTAAGACCTCATAAATAGACCCGACAACTGGAGTTGTCAGCATCGTAACTTGCGCACGGCCATGGCAGTCTTTCCACCTACACCGTCACCTAAGATCAACTCGATATTAGTTTACGTTTCCTGCGTGGTTGTCAAGCGCCCCCCCCCCCCCCCAGTGAGTGCTGGTAGGCGGACACCGCCCTCTACTGGCGCAAACTGGAAAAGAAACAAAATGTGCCGCTGTGTTCGTCTGGCAGCGTTAAGGGGTCACAAATCATGAGCGTGTTTTACAGTGTCGCGGTATCTTATCCGCGAAGCGTTGGTCAGACTGGGAGGACAGCGTCACACACGTGATAGAGATAAATCAAGGTGTGTTCCAGGGCTGGTCTAAACTGAGCTGTTTTGGGTTCCTCTGACCCAGGTCTTACGCTGTCCTACCCCGTCACCGTTCCTGTAGGTTTAGCGAAGCAACACCGGCGCTCTCATCCAGCCCATCCATCTTCATCTAACCAACAAAGCAATTTAAGGCCTACTGAGGCAACGGATAACAGCAGATCTAGCCCCATCCTGGCCACAATTGCCCTTTCTCATCACGGTTTACTACCACTATTGGTCTATTTAGGGTGGCAGGCCTTCCTTAGTTAGAGGGTTTATGTAGATGGGACTAATGGCTTGGTAAGAGTGGCCATAGTCCTGGTATAGAGAAGATATGGGTCAGGTATAATTGGTGGCATTTGAATAATTCATATGCAGATGTTTCTGGATTGTTATCAGTGTTGGACTGAGTGTTGTCCTCTCTAATGGAGGTACAGCCTGAGAAACTGCATCATAGCAGAATCTAAAATTAGCTTCTCTCACGGTGCCCAGTAGAAATATGTGCACACTATAGACAGCGCCAAATATAGTGCAGACCGTCCTGATCCTGATCCGGTTACCTGATCAAGTGTTTAGTTCGGAATCGGGTGTCATGTGTCTAACGTTGGACATGGCACAATGACCTGCTGTGAGAGGTGCTGGTATCCAGACTATGGAGGTCAGCAGTGCATTTATACATTATCATTAGCTTGGGTGTCACTTATGTATAGCATATATTATGGAGGGCTTTTTTTTACTCAAGTCAACATTAGATTATATAACATTACGGGACGCCCGGGTGGCGTGGCAGTCTGTTCCGTTGCCTACCAACACAGGGATCGATGGTTCGAATCCCCGTGTTTCCTCCGGCTTGGTCAGGCGTCCCTACAGACACAATTGGCCATGTCTGTGGGTGGGAAGCCGGATGTGGGTATGTGTCCTGGTCGCTGCACTAGCGCCTCCCCTGGTCGGTTGGGGCGCCTGTTCGGGGGGAGGGGGAACGGGGGGGGTAGCGTGATCCTCCCACGCACCACATCCCCCTGGCGAAACTCTTCACTGTCAAGTCAAAAGAAGTGGCTGGCCACATGCAGCCCTCCCCGGATCGGCAGAGGGGGTGGAGCAGTGACCGGGATGGCTCGGAAGAGTGGGGTAATTGGCCTTATACAATTGGGGAGAAAAGGGGTGAAAAGATCAACAGAAACAAAAAAGATAACACTTAACACTTTTCTGATTATCGAAGCATGTATTTTAAGTTGCTTCCTCAATTATACTCTCAAGGGTTAACTTGTTTGAAAGATTTTTGAATTACAGAGGCCATTGATGCTGGCAATTAGTTCATAATTTTAGTGGTTCCTTGTGTTCCTAGATTCAGGGCTTGCATTTGGCCTGTGACGAACAGAAATATCACTTAGTGGTGTGTTGGCATTAATGGTAGAAATGTGCCTTTTCGGAGTTCAACTCACAAATATTCTGTATTGAATAATGTGCATAACTCATAACTCCTGTCATGGTGTCACATTGTGCCACTAGATGGGGATGTCTAAACATGGGTGGAAATACAAGCAAGGATTTTGGCCAGTTCTTGACTTGGTCATTATGCTGCGACAACACAGATATAGCCTCCTTGTTAGGTGCACAAACAACAGCTCTTGGATATTGTGTATTCATCATGGGCGTCCTGAAGGCTAATTGTGCCGTCATTTATTTCAGAGAGCATGGAGATGGATATAATCTGTGTGGTTCTAAATATCTTCATTTCCCTGGAAAGACGACTCATGTATATTTGTTGCTCCAAGTAAGGCCATCCGTATATCTTCCTGACATGACGTGATCCGTTTGAATTCATTTTAAGAAAAGCCCACCGTTTAATTCGGCTTTATTTAGTTTGAGCGTGTTTTTAAAAAAACTGGAATGTTCTGCTGGGATTACATATACAGTGCCATATCCTTCAGGGCACAGAGATAGAGAAAGTTTGTTTGTAACCTGCATATAAAGAGTGTAAAGGGGTAGTCCCATCACCGTCACACCAACGTACACAATGCCTAGTGCAGTGTAAGCAGTTGGGTGAGCAGAGAGCCAGGGCTGTGCTGTGTGGAAAATGCTAGTGGAGGAAGACAATGCGCTGGTCCGAGGCCTGACCAGCCCTCCGCGGGACAGGGCTTGCTTCGCTGCGACAACAGCCCACCCCCCTCCAACCCCCTCCGCACTCCCTCTCCCTCCCCTCGTTTTCTGTTTTTGATCGCCCCAGTGCAGGGGCTGCCACAGCATGGGCTCGGGGAGGACGCTGAAGTTCGCCCTCTGCGAGGTGCTGCAATTTGCAGGCTTTTGCGTGCCCCTCTTCATCGTCATGCAGAGGTTCGCCATCATCGTGGCAAAGGTCAAAACTTCGGCGCAGCCCCCCGGGGACGGCAGCACGGCCTACTGGTTGATCGTGGCCTCCTCCATTGCCTATGTCACCACCACCGCCCTGCTTGTGTGGGTACCCTTGAAGTATATGGTATTCATGAAAAAGAGGTTCCTCGTTGGGAGGAAGAAGTGGTGAGTTTCTCCTGCCTTGGTCCTGAAGCCTGGGTCTAGCCAGCATGGGAGGTCTAGCACTGTGCCCAGTTGTGTGCAGTCGGGGAGCTAGAATCAAAGCGAATGGTGATGTAAGCTGAGCCTTGCAGTGAGAATGTCTGCCAACTACAAACTGAACAGCTGGTCTGGGTCTAAACAGGCCTGTAGCTGGTTTGTATGGCACAAAATTGATTGGTTGAAGTATTTTTTGGCGCTGAATAACATGAGTTTGCAACTCTCGCTACACTGTCTTTGTTCTTACTTCCCGCTGTTTTGTTTTGGGGTTTTTTTCTCCTCTCTTCCTCTTCCTTCTCTCTACTAGGCGGCCTGTGGCCCTGGTGTATGTGATCCTCTCCACTCTTCCCTGCTTTGCCTTTCTCGTCGCAAGCTCAGAGGTAAAAGTTGTTGCAAAGCATTTGTCCTTCGCCTTTGCTGTTTGTGCCTGTTTGCCTGACCTTTGACTCTCTTTGTGAGCTTTGACCCGGCAGTTGCCGTATTAGTGACTAGAGTCACCCTGCCATTGTAATTTTGTGGAGGTGACTCTGGATTAAACAAACAAGTTGCGTGGCAGTATCACGGACACTGTTGCACCGGGGCCAGTTTTGACCCCAAAACAAACTTACTTAAATTTTTAGATGATTGTTAATTGCAGGGCTTTGTGGAGTTGAGACTGGTGATTTGTGAAGAATCCTATGTTTCTCAGGGGACAAATCTCCATCCTTGTGAATAAGGAGCTACTGATAAGCAGCTGGGTTCCTCTTCCTGATGCAGCTTCCCTGAGCAAATCATCCATCTGTCAGGCGCATTGGCACTTCCTCACTGGCCAAAGCCCACATCCTATTAGCTGTCTATGTGGCACTTTCTAAAGGCCGAGGTGACCCCAGGTCCCTTGCTTATCTGATGTCTTTTACATAAGAGCCATAAATTGAGCTCAGTTGACCTGCTAGTCTCTTTTGTTCTGTGTCCTGTTGGAGTGAAATCCTGACAAAAGCAAATATCGGGGCCGTGAGCGCTCAAAGCCCACAAACCCACCCTTATAGAGCATTATACAAATGTGCATATTGTGATGTGTGCACGTCACGACTGTTGAGATGAATGCACGGACGTATGTGCATATGAAAGTATCTCAGTTTTACTGGGGTCAGTTAAGGCACCAAGATTACAGTAAATAATACAGTTAAAGTTGATTTTAAATTAGTGTAGAGATATATGAAATGATATTAATGTATTCCTGTTGTTTGTCCATCACAGGTTCAGATAGATAACAACTTGAAACATGACACATTCACAGAGCTCCCCGTATCAATAGTCCTCTTCTCTCTCATCTGTATTGACATTGTGGAAAGGATACGCCACTGCAGGCTAACGGGACAGGGTGAGTGCAGACTTTACAACAAAATTACGCACCAATGTCTCACTTAAGCTCATGGGCTTCATTGGACTACGTTTTATCACACTATTGTCCTTATCCTAATATATTAGAGGCTTGGGAGGCTTTGGGTAGCTAATACAGCTGAAAGATTTACTACGAGTTTGCTGTCCGTTTTAACCTTCCTCCAACTAATCTTTGCCTCTTAGCTCAAAATGTTTGGCTCAAATGCTGTTATGGAAATTAACAGGAAATTTCTCGGCTCAACCAATTTCTCATAACATCATGCCGAGTGGACAGTTTTCAAATAACATTTTCCTAGAAAGTGTAATGTCTGTTTCTCTTGAGCTCCTTGATGATTACAGATGACCATATGTGCAAATTCCTATAATTTTGTGATTATTTTTATGTCAGATGGTTTGAATCTGACTTCGTGTATCTGGCTAATCAGCAGAGCAGTAGAAAGATGTGAACCATATTTGTGCCGTTTATAAATTTTGAGATAAGCGCTTCATTTGACACTTTTATAAACAGGCCAGTTTTGGCCAGCTCACTGGGTTAATATTTGCAGAGCACTGTTTTAAGTTTTAAGATCACTGCAAGTATGGATGAATGCAAAAGATGCTGAGAAGACCCAGCTGTATCTCTGATGTTGGTTTAGTTTTTCATATTGTGTCACATCTTTTAAAGGACCAGTGTGTAGGATTTAGTGACATTTGATTCCATACACTCAGCCCTCCCTTTCCACGTATAACCACTGTAACTCTTCTTCAGTCTGAATTGTGCTGTGTGAGATGGGGACCGACACTCACTTTGATTTCTGTGTGGACTTTTATTGCCTGGTCAACAAACATGGAAACCCATTGGTCAGTCACATAGGTACAGCAATCTCTAAGCACAACTCGACAGAAAAATTAGAGGATGTTAGTTTAGCCCACTAGCTAGTTAAGCTAGCTATAAATACTTTTGACAACATATTACCAATTTAGCAGATTCAAGCAAGTGCAATGCAATCACCACATTCTGTCATCCAATCAAACATAATTCCATGATAGCTGTGTCATTAGGTTACGCTTTTGACAGATTTAATATAAGGCTGTGCTCCCTACGACCTACCATGGACACAATCCTCTGGTACTGGCACGGCGCTAATGTCACAGCTAGAATTTACATACCAAGGAGAGGCCCGCCAACCAGTAAGAATCCACTATACAAATACAAAATTAAATTTGACTGGTTGTTATCCTGGCAAGTGGAATCAACAAGAAAACACTGTTACGCAAACGTCTAGGAGAACTTATAGTGGCCTTCGGGTGCCAGTAGCTACTTCCAAAATTATGTCAAACTTCTCATAACACAAAATGGTTAGCCATCAACAGCCTCTGCTCTTCCTCTTCTTCTTCTTTCAACCGGTGCATTTGTGCCAGCACCACCAAATTCAAGCTGCCACTTCAATGTAAAAACGCGAAAGGCCTTCTCTAGAGCCAGTAGTTGGTTTGTCCGTTCTGGACTATTGTAATAATAATAATAAATAAATCTCATATAGCGCTTTTCTAACACTCAAAGTCACTTTCCAATAAATGAGGTTTATTGTAAAGCGTATGAATTGTAGAATCATGGTGATGCAACATACCAGGCTCCGTGGAAGAGGACCTGCTCCCTATGTACATATGAAGGGCTCATTCTAAGCTAACGAAAACACAATGATTCGTAGTTTCAGGTGATATACACTAATGAAAACATAGTTATGGGTATTATATTCCATTTCTGCCAATAGATCCCCCTAAATCCTACACACTGGTCCTTTAAATCTGCTGTGGGTCAAGAGTCAAAGTATGGTCCTTAAACATCATCCAATAAATCACTTTAAATCACTTTATTTCCACTTTTTCCCCTATTTCATTTTTATACCACATTTGTAGAATATTTGTCATTTTTTATCTTTGGTGAAAGAAGGCTATGACCACAAAGGGTGAAACTAGAAAAAGGCACAAAAAATGTAATGTTAGTTGTCACGAGGAGGTTTCAGTCCACAGATACAACTCTTTTCTCTTCGGTCTTTCCAGCAAATGATTTGGAGAGAGACCCTGAAATCCCCTCCACTGTCCTCACACGTGTTGAACAGGTAACACCGCTTACACCTGTAACGCCGGCTGCACCAGGGCCAGCTGTACCAGGGCCGGCTGCACCAGGGCCAGCTGCACCAGCGCCGGCTGCACCAGCGCCAGCTGCACCAGGGCCAGCTGCACCAGGGCCAGCTGCACCAGGGCCGGCCGTGCCCAAGCAAGCTGCACCCACTCCCACTCCAGCAGCAGCAGGCCAACACAATGAGAGGGATCAAAATGGCGCAGGGGCCCGACCTGAGACCAATGGGACAGTTCTGGGGATACCAGGTAATCCTGGGAGACCATTTAGTATTGCTGGAATGAGCTCACGCTCAGCCAGCACTACAGCATACCGCATATCTCCGTATGCCTACACGGGTCCGTTTCGTTTCCTGTGTGCCAGCGACGCCCGGGCAGACATATTTGTGGACAGTTTCATGTTCTGGATGGATACAGTGGAGATGGTGAGGGTGGCCGGACACCCCTCAGTCTACTTTTCGGGCTGGGTGTTTCCCATCTATATCTTCAGCTACCTGTCCTGCCTACGTCTGGTGGTCATGCCTCATAGCGCTCTGCTCTCTTCTCTCGGAGTTGCCCTACAGGACCTGCCCTTCCTCTTTGTGCGAATTGGCCTCATTGCCTTCTTTGGCTTCATCACGCCCCTCCTCTATCTGATGAAGAACCTGTTGGTCTGCCTGGCCTTTGTCTATTTCAACTTCATGACCAAGTTGAGGGTCTTCAATACTGAGAGGATGTTCCTCTGAGACCAAAATGTCAAATAAAGCCAGTGAAAAAAGTGGAAGAAAAAAAAAACGTGGTGCAAGATCATTTGCTAAATCAGGAAATCTAACAGAATGTTAAGGTAACTATGAGCAAAATGAGAAACGTATTTATTTGACAAAGATTATGACATGGGGAAACGGAATGGAGGGTGGTGCCCCTCGCAGGCCAAAAGGGAACACTTAAATTCCCGTAAAGGACCTAAACTGTCCAAGGACTATGTGTTGTGATGTTGTTTTATTATTGCCTTCTTGTTCAGAGTTATTTTTTTACCCCCCGAAAGAATCCCCCTCACCCAAACCAAGGCACTTTGAGAATGTACCTGTGATGTCACTTGATGAAAGACTTAATGACAGAGGAAAGGATTTTTTTTCTATTACCATAAAGTGCAGTGAATATGTTTAACATTAAAAGATGAATCAATGTTGTTATCTTAGGTTTTTCTTGCTAAGTTATGATCATATTCATAAAATGACAACAAAGGTGTGAGTTTGTACCTATGACACATATTTTGGTAAAATGAATAAAGAAAATAACTTAAATATCTCTTTTAACCATACAGTGGTATGATTCACCAAGCACACAAGCCCTATAGTTAGTGAATGAAGCAGCATATCAGTCAATAGAGGAGAGTGAATGCATTTGGATGTGTGCACTGCACCGCTTGGCCTAGACTGAAAATAAATGGAATACTTGAATTTATGGGACAGAAGTGCACTGATATTTCAGCCCATTGGCTTCCTTAACTTCCAGTTTTTAGGAATTGAAGTCTTTGACAGAGTTTAAATACCTGATTTTTTTTCTTTTTCTTTTTTTTGCAGTGCAGAGACCTTTTTGTTAGTTAAGAATTCAACTGTGCATGAGGTTGATTTAAACTGAACCGTAAAATGACCCAGTTCAAGTTTTGATGGTGCAAGTGTGGGTTAGGTGACCTGGAGTCACACCAGTCTTTTATGTTGTGCAAGAGGATCATGTGATCTGGCCTCTGATGACTTTTCCCAGGAAAAAGATTTTTCCCCCTTTTTCCTGGAATAACCTCACATCTCCTCATCATCCCCCTCTAGAGGGGCAAATGCTCCCTCACCATTTTAGATCTTGTATTGTGTCAGAAAGACTTCTTACACCCAACACAAGGAAGCCTCTCTCAAGAGACTTTCCAGCAAAGCATGTAGACCTATTTTATATCTATTCATTCATTCATTCAGTATTGTCAAAACACAAACAACTATGTTCACTCCATTTGAGCTGCATTAAAGCTGTAATCTGTGACTTTTCTCCATTAATAAGTAGTTATTTCATCCATTTGAAACGTGATGACAAAAGCTAATGTGAAAAGTCTAGTATAATACAAACTACATCAAACAATAGCACAACACCGTTGTACAGTAATAGTGATTGTCCATCGCAAACAACCACGATTTGACGTATACCCAAATGAAAAGAAAAGGTCGGTAGGATTTTATGGAGGGAAATTGATTTACCTGGCAGCCAATAATGACTGAACATTTTTAGCACAATGTGGACATCGATATATGTGCTACTAGCTAATTTTTTAATTTGATGGTAGATGTTCACTCATCTTCCCAACCTTGCTCCACATTTTTGCTAGTGTATACCTGCAATTGCAGGGTGACATTACTAGAAAAATATTGTATTTCTCAGGAAAAGAAAAGCATTATTCTCATAAATTGAAAAATAAAATGGAAGTATTTTTTTGTGAATTATTTGAACATAGCAGTAAATTAAGTGCAGATAAAAGAGGTAGTGAGGATGAAAATACTGTTTTCATTTCATGGGACTTTTAACCTTGCATCAAGCCAGGTGCAGCTGTCAGAAGCAGGTAGAAGACTTTTCATCTCATCTCATCTCATCTCATCTCATCTCCTCTCATCAACAGCCGCTTCTCCAGGGTTGGGTCGCGGTGGCAGCAAGCTAAGTATGGCACTCCAGATGTCCCTCTCCCCAGTAACACGCTTCAGCTCCTCCTGGGGGATCCCAAGGCGTTCCCAGGCCAGATTGGACATGTAGTCCCTCCAGCAACTTCCGAGTCTACCCCGGGGTCTCCTCCCAGTTGGATGTGCCCGGAAACCCTCCAAAGGAAGGCGCCCAGGAGGCATCCTAATCAGAGGCTCGAACCACCTCAACTGTCTCCTTTCAACATGAGGGTGCAGCGGCTCTACTCCGAGCTCCCTCTGGATTTCCGAGCTCCTCACCCTATCTCTAAGGCTGAGCCCAGACACCCTACGGAGGAAACTCATTTCAGCCGCTTGTATCCGCGATCTCACCCTTTCGGTCACTACCCAAAGCTCACGACCATAGGTGAGGGTTGGGACGAAGATTGACTGATAAATCGAGAGCTTTGCATTCCGGCTCAGCTCCCTCTTCACCACAACAGTCAGGTACAATGTCCGCATTACTCTTGATGCTCCACCAATCCACCTGTCAATCTCCCACTCCATCCTACCCTCACTCATGAACAAGACCCCGAGATACTTGAACTCCTTCACTTGAGGCAACAACTCATCCCCAACCCGTTGGGGGCAATCTACCATTTTCCAGTAGAGAACTATGGCCTCAGACTTGGAGGTGCTGACTCTCATCCTGGCCATTTCACACTCAGCTGCAAACCGCCCCAGTGCACACGGGAGGTTGTGTTCTGATGAAGCCAACGAAACCATATCATCTGTGAAGAGCAGAGATGCAATTCTGAGGTTCCAAAAACAGACACACTCCTCACCTTGGTTGTGCCTTGAGATCCTGTCCATGAATATCACAAACAGAATGCGAGACAAAGGACAACCTTGGCGGAGTCTGACACCCACCGAAATGGGTTTGACTTTATGCCGAGAATAGGAACACTGCCCTCACTTTGGTTATACAAGGACCGGATGGCTTGTAGCAACTGCCCCGGTCCCCCATACTCCCACAGTACCCCCCACAGAGTGCCCCGGGGTACACGGTTGTAAGCCTTCTTCAAGTCCACAAAACACATGTAGACTGGCTGGTCAAACTCCCATGCCTCCCTCAGCACTTCTGCAAGGGTAAAGCGTTGATCCGTCATTCCACGGCCAGGATGGAATCCACATTGTTCCTCTTGGATCCGAGGTTCGACAATCGGTCGGAGCCTCCTTTCCAGCACCCTAAAGTAGACGTTCCCAGGCAGGCTGAGCAATGTGATGCCCTGATAATTGATAACTTTTCTTCATCTCATATATATATATATATATATATATATATATATACACACACACACACACATATATATATATATATATATATATATGAGCAGCTTACACTCCTAATGCTATACAAGCCAACTATCTCAGACATGAGTGAGAGTAACACAAATCGAGACATACCGGCTCGGAGGTTGTCTGGGTTAACAAGGTCCGCATCAGGCGTTAGGGAACCAGGGCAGCCTGATTAGAAATGGGCTACTGAAACAAGATGTTCATGGACAAGGACCAAGAACCTGGCTCTGATGAACTGCTTCTATAACAGCAGCCCACAGGAGAGGTCTATATGACACATATGTGGGAACTGTGGACCAGTAGGAGACCTACTTCCACACTGACTCAGAAGCAGCTAGTGGCTCAGTGCTCCAACACCAATAGAAGGAAGCTACTGTCTCAACTCAAGATGGAGAGGCTCCAACAGGATTACTATACAGTTCAGCACCCTGAATTGCCACCCAGTAGGCAGAAGATACATGACAAACTCCAACCAAATGAAACAATCCTGGAACAGTCAACCCCCATGCTTGGCTTCCATGACTCAGTGACAAAATACCATCACAAAGCCTGCTTGCGGATGTGAACACAGCCTTACACATTATCTCAACTGCCAACATAACAGACACCAACAAGCTTTTATATGCCACAGCAACCATAATCCTGGAGATGCTTGTACAGGATTAAGAACACAGTACTCTTGGTACTGGTACCAACTGTTGGTACTGTGGAAGAGAAGGCTGGAAGCCAATATCAAAGCAGCATGGAGATATGTTATCCAGTTAACAGATGTGCAGAAGGTGTGATGAAAGACAGGGCCTGGTTAAAGAAATACAGCAAGATGTCCATGAGTGAAGCCCTGGAAACTGCCAAACAAATGTTCACAGCTCTGTCCACAAAGCCAAAGAGATACACTAGAGAAGCAGATGCCAAAAGAGTAAATGGCCTGTTCCTCAAAGAACCATTCAAATTGTACTTCCAGCTGCAGAATAACATTAGACCCACCCAGAGCAGACACCGAGTGATACTGGAAGGATATATGGGAAAAGAAGGCATAATACAACACCAATGCCAAGGGGCTGGTATACCTAAGAGCAGACCACAGCAATATCCCAGAACAAGGATCAGTTATCATCAATGGGGCCGGCATCCAACGACGAGTCTCAAACATGAAGAGCTGGACTGCACCAGGCCATGACATGATTCACACCTACCGACTTAAAGATGGCATCGCGGACTCACATTTACAGCAGCCTCACCCAGTACTGGTTATGCAGTGTCTTTGTTTTTGCTTCTCTCTGTTTCATATGTTTTTGGTGGTGTTGTTTTTGGAGGTTTTTAATATTTGTTTTTGTCTTTTGTGTTGCACTGCTGTGGGCTGGGGGTTGATCCACCTCACCAGGATCTACAGCAACGGCATGGGGATGCCATTCGGACTGGACCAGTGTGGTCAAATGGTGGCAAAAATAGTAAAGATGGTAGGGACTGAAGGGGTTGAATTACCAGATGGCAACATAACAGACATACAGGACAGTTACAAGTACCTGGGTATTCCACAGGCAAATGGAAACTATGAGGAGGCAGCAAGGAGGTCAGCTTCAAGCAAATACTTCCAGAGAGTGAGGCAGGTCCTGAGGAGCCAGCTCAATGGGAAGAATAAGATCCAAGCCATCAACACATATGCCCTACCAATCATCAGATACCCAGCTGGAATAATAGACTGGCCAAAGGAGGAGATTAAGGCCACAGATATCAGAACACAGAAACTCCTTACAATGCACAGAGGGTTCCACCCAAAGTCCAACAGCCTAAGACTACATGGGCGAAAAGATGGGGGCTGAGGGTTAGTGAGTGTCAGAGCCACTATCGAGGATGAAACAAGGAACATCCATGAGTATGTCAGAAAGAGCCCCCCCCCGGATGAACTGCTGAGTGAGTACCTCAGGCAGCAGAAAATGGAGAGTGCAGTGTTTCCCACACATAGACTTAACTTGGGCGGGCCGCCCAGGTATATTAACGGCCGCCAAAGTATAGTTGGCAACCTATTTTAGCATTTTTTATCTTTATTTTTTTATTCCTCCAAGAGAACAACGCCAACCGCGATCAAGTGATCTCCCCTCGCGCTACCTCTCCTGTGCTGGAACCATTTTCCATTGAGAGTTTAATTTCTTGCCACCTAATGACTGTTTCTGGTATTCCAGGTAATTTAGTAATTGCACTGCTTATGTAGCATAGAAGAAGAGTCTCAGACAGGAAGTATCTCCTCAGCAGAAAAAAAGCAGAGCGATCCTGTTTCGATATACGAGACAAGCCTCAGCCATCCTTTTGTTTCCAGACCTTTGAGTGGCATTATTAGCAAGTTCATCATTTATCATGATCATATTAATGTCTTTGATGAATCATTTTCTGTAATTTGTTCAATTTGCTAATATTACCACGTGACTAAACATGCTGTTGTGTTGAACTGGGAATCGCATACTTACCTCATGCATCTACCTGTATATTTTTTTACTATGATACTTACCTTTGTACTTACCTGCTTTCCTGCCAGTAGTGTATTACTGAGTGTATTATCTTACTTACCTTTATTTTTACTGTACCTTTTTTCAGTGTCACACTTCTTCATATTCGGTCGGTCGGTCGGCATTATCAGCTGTGATGTTGGCCGCCGAAAAACATGCTCAACAACTGTTCGCCATTGCTCTCTCTCCTCGCGTGGTCTGATGGCTTGCGTTTCACCCATTTTCGTCCAGTTTGAGATGTCCATGTACGAGAGTGCTGGTCTGCCTCGTGGCCTTTTGCCATTCTTCGTATTAAATCTGTCTAAAACAACAAATGCCTGTTCCTTGGAGAGATGGTATGAAGAGGAGTTTAGCTAACTGTGAAAACTCAGCATATAGGCTCACCGTGAGGACACTGGGGAAGGACAGTATACCTCCCTTACCTGTTCGTTTTGCTATCGCGAGAAGGGCCTCGTGACAATCGCACAGGTTCTGCAGAGAAACACACACAGAGAGAGAGAGAGAGAGAGGGAGGGACGTTCTCTGGCATTGCGTCGTTAGAAGAGGCGGGCACGGATATTTTACAAGCACGGACAGGTAAAGCAACTCCCTTTCTCCTTATGGTGTAATTGTTCTCTGACTTTGGTCGTAGCTTCGAATCCTATGAAAGAAAGCGGCAACTATGCTGTGTTGGTAGCTACCAGACTCGAGTGCAGGGCCGGATCTAGCCATAGGCAAACTAGGCCAGTGTTTCTCAACCCAGTCCTCAAGGACCCCCTATCCTGCATATTTTCTTTGCAACCCTGAATAGGTACCTGTTTGTAGTTATTCAGCCAATCAGCAATGAATTTTGTCAGATGTTGCACACCTTGCATAATTAAGTGCTGCGAGATGATTGGTCGAGTAAGTACAAGCAGGGCTACCTATGCAGGGTTACAATGAAAATCTGCAGGATAGGGGTTCCTTGAGGACTGGGTTGAGAAACACTGAACTAGGCAGCTGCCTAAGGTCTAATTGCCACAGGGGGGCCCCAGATAGACGGATAAAAACATAAACTTTTGGTCTAAATTAAAAATATTTAACATAAAATATTGCAGCGAGTTCGGGGGGGTGGGGCACTGGGGAACCGTCACAACCGGGACGCGAACTTGTATCTCCCGCACCGCAAGCGACAACGTTAACCAGTCGACTAAAGGGTCCGACCCGTCTGCCAAGGGCTACCGAGCCTGTTCATCCGTGATCGTTACAGTATTTTAAGACGGTGTAGTGCAAGTGAAACGCTTGTGGCTGCAGGAGTCAATTCAGTACCTTTCAGGCTCTTCTAAGAAATCTTATGTATAAATTTATTTGCCGGCTTAATGACTCTGATAATGTAATCATCAACAGTTTGACTAATATAAGATTCAGTGCCACACGCTACCAATCCGGGCTGTGGGACCACTGGTATAGCTGCCTTCTTTTAACACACTGACTTGTTCCATTTATGTTATTTTATTGTGTTTACTCTGTGTATTATCTAGGGCTTGTCTTTTACCTATTTGTCTTGGTCTGTTATGGACCCTGAGTCTGCAATAAAGTTTTGAAATTGAAATATAAATAGATAAAAGTAAACAAAAATATATACCTAACTAATTAACCATAATAACCATGAGGCAGTTAAAAGTAATATTGTTTGTTTACAAAGTATCAAAATGTGCTTGTTTGGGGGTGGGGTGGGTAGCCCAAGAAAAATGCTCTGCCTAGTGCAGGGGTCCCCAATAGGCGGCCCGCGGGCCACGGGTTCCAAGCATCTGCAGGGGGTCTTGGAACATATCCCCCACGGATAAGGGGGACTACTGTTTTCTCTTCTGGCTATGGCAGTTAGAAAGACAGACTAACTTTAGCTAAGGTTAGACTATAATTTTTCATGCATTTAACTCAGCAGTATTGAGAAAAATCAAAATATTTGGTTAAAGGTCACATATTTGTCGTTTGCCGTATGTAGTAGACCATGTTGTGCCAGCAGGTAGTGCCGGCCCTTTCTGCCGGCTACCACCACAAGTATATTTCAGACCAGTGGGAAACACTGGAGTGAGGAGGAAGAAGAAGAGGGGGTGTCATGGAAGACCAAGCCCCTCCATGGGGTGTACCATTGACAGAGGATGTGGCTATCGAGAGAAATTCTGCAAGTGGCTAGAGAAGGTTGGACTGAAGGACAGCAGAGAGGCTCTGGTCATAGCAGCACAAGAACAGGCACTCAGCACCAGATTGGTTGAGGCAGGGGTCTACCACGCCAGACAAGACCCAAGATGCAGGCTGTGCAAAGACGCCCCCGAGACAGTCCAGCAAATGCTCGCTGGGAAAGTGTACACTGAAAGGCGTAACCAAGTGGCTGGGATAGTGTACAGCAATATCTGTACTGAATACGGACCGGAAGTCTCCAAGTCCAAATGTGAGACACTCCCAAAGGTGGTTGAGAATGGCAGAGCTCAGATCCTGTGAGACATCCAGTTCCAGGCTGACAAGCAGGTGCTGGCTAATAGGGCTGCACGACATTGGGAAGACATGTGACATGCAATAACGTTGTTGAATATTGCGATGACGATATGACTCGCAATAAATAAACAAATATCGAAGTATACAGTTTTAATGTCTTTCTGCTTTAGGTTTGCTGCTAACACAGACCCCAGACAATGAACAGCCTATGCACACTGAATAAAAAAAATGAAATGCGTTATTTCCATTCCAGCAACATGGTTTTATTGGGGGGGGGGGGATGCACCTGGCTACAGCCGCTATATTGACAATGAACAAATACCACCAACTTTGTTGCATGGCAATACCGTTTCTTCATCACTTTAACAGAACATCCAGGCCTATATTGATTTTATGCTTTCTGATAGAGTGCTGCTTGTTTTTTTTTTGTTTTTTTTGTTTTTTTACTGTGTTCTCTAAGATGTCCTTGAGTGGTCTGAAATGTGGCTGGTGTGACAGCGGAAGATGCAGAAGACGGGAAGAAATGGAAACGGATGATCCGCTGTGGCGCCCCCTAACGGGAGCAGCCGAAAGTGGTAGCGGTAGATATAAAGCAGCTACTTGGAGTTTATATTATAAGTGATTACGTAACAGTCTCAATTTAAAACTGATGTCTTGCCAGTTTTGCAGAGTGAGCAACTAATGTTAGAATTTTATTTGTTACGTTATATTTTGTTGTTACTGAGGCGGAATCGGCCAAGGGACACTACCGCCTGTATCCAGCAGGGGGCACCCAAGTCAACACAAACTCGTAGTGCGCAAGCGTGTGAATGCGCGGTACGTGCATGTACCAATTATCGCAGTTCGAGCGGTCTTTTGCGACGCGTTTATCGCGCATGTTGATATCGCGATGAATGTAAATGTTCGATATATTGTGCCGCCCTACTGGCTGACCAAGCAGACATCGTCGGGTCGACAAGGAACAGGAGACGGCAATAGTGATCGATGTAGCAATCCCGAGTGATGACGACATCAGGGAGAAAGAGCACAAGAGGCTGGAGAAATACCAATGGCTGGGGGAAGAACCAGGTTTGATGTGGAAGGTGAAATCCACACTAGTCCCAGTGTTAAAAGGAATACTAAGGGCTGTGGCCCCCAAACTGTAGCATGGCTCCAGCAGATTCCAGGAGCCACATCTGAGGTCTCTGTTCAGAAGATTGCAGTCCAACAACAGCTAAGATACTGTGCAGAACCCTCAAACTCCCAGGCCTCCGTTAGAGGACTCGAGCTTGAGGAAGACACACACCACCTGAAAAGGGGTAAGAGGGAGATTTTATATTTATGGCCTTGCGGCCTGTCCAGGGTGTCTCCCCGCCTGCCGCCCAATGACTGCTGGGATAGGCTCCAGCATCCCTGTGACCCTGAGAGCAGGATAAGCGGTTCGGATAATGGATGAATGGATATATATATATATATATATATATATATATATATATATATATATATATATATATACACACACACACACACACACACACACACAAATACAAGGTTGTCCCCTTGTCTCCGATTCTGTTGGTGATATTCATGGACAGGATCTCAAGGCACAGCCAAGGTGAGGAGTGTGTCCGTTTTGGGAGCCTCCGAATTGCATCTCTGCTCTTCACAGATGATGTGGTTTTGTTGGCTTCATCAGAACACGACCTCCAGCGCGCACTGGGGCGGTTTGCAGCTGAGTGTGAAATGGCCGGGATGAGAGGCAGCATCTCCAAGTCTGAGGCCACGGTTCTCTACTGGAAAATGGTGGATTGCTCCCTCTGGGTTGGTGATTAGTTGTTGCCTCGGGTGAAGGAGTTCAACTATGTCGGGGTTTTGTTCATGAGTGAGGGTAGGATGGAGCGGGAGATTGACAGGCGGATTGGTGCAGCATCAGCAGTGATGCGGATGTTGTACCAGACCGTTGTGGTGAAGAGGGAAGTGAGCTGGAAGGCAAAGCTCTCAGTTTACTGGTCAGTCTTCGTTCCAACCCTCACCTTTGGTGATGAGCTTTGGGTAGTGACCGAAAGGGTGAGATCGCGGATACAAGCGGCTGAAATGAGTTTCCTCCGTAGGGTGTCTGGGCTCAGCCTTAGAGATAGGGTGAGGAGCTCGGACAGCTGGAGGGAGCTCTGAGTAGAGCCGCTGCTCCACGTCAAAAGGAGCCAGTTGAGGTGTCCATTGTCTCCTGGGCGCCTTCCTTTGGAGGTTTTCCGGGCTAGTCCAACTGGGAGGAGACACCAGAGGCGCTGGAGGGACTACATTTCCAATCTGGCCTGGGAACACCTTGGGATCCCCCCAGGAGGAGCTTGAGGGCGTTGCTGGGGAGAGGGACATCTGGAGTGCCCTACTTAGCTTGCTGCCATCGTGACCAGATCCCAGAGAAGCGGCTGAAGATGAGATGAGAGATTACACGTGTGTGTGTGTGTGTGTGTGTGTGTGTGTGTGTGTGTGTGTGTGTGTTTGAGGGAGTGAGTGCACAAACATCTGATACACCTAGAAACTCTTAGCTGAATTGTACAAGACATGCTATAGATGCCATAGCGCCACAAGATGACAAGAACCCCTAAAGTAATAACAAATAATAGTAAATCAATCTTATGTAGCGCTTTTCTAATACTCAGTCACTTGACGATAAACGGGGTGAAACAAGACGACAGATAAACCTAACACAGACGTACAGGGGTGGATGGGAAGGGGGGCTACGGGAGGGAGAAGCAGCAGCCACACACGACGCCGGCAGTACACTTGGACAGATACAAAAGGAGAAGGTGCCACATAGGATTATAACCTGCACACGAAGTTGACAAATGCCACAGGAACATGTCTGTGCGTAAGACTCAACGATGTAGACTCAGAGTGGAAGGCCCCGGAGCACAATCAACCATACATGATGTGAGTTTAAATACACCGACATCGATTATAACAACTCCTGGAGAGTCAATTTATGTAGTGAACTCAACACGTAACTGAGCTAATGAACATCCAAGATTTCGTTGATTTTTTGTTTTTATATAACAAGAGATGCACACAATCCCAAGACTGTAGCGTAAGATATTCTTGAAGGAACGGTCTTCTTAAGTCTGGAAGAAGGACAAGGTAAAATTTGAATGAGTTTCATGCACATTTGGTTTCTTCTGTACTATGGAGTCCATGACAAGAACAGTTAAGGCTGGACAACAGACTGAAGCCACCAACCACTTCTTTTCCGTGTGGAGAGCAAAATACACAATGAAAAGTTTGAAAGACATGCTGCCCCGCAACAGCGTTGTGTGTGCTTTTCTTAATGATGCTTTTGATTGCAATTTCTTTCATAAATTTTAGCGTGGTAGAACAATCATTGGATTAAATACAGACTTTGTTGAGAGTGATGGGGGGGGGTGAGCAAAGTTGTTTTGTTCATCCGACTCACTATGATACAATAATAAAATATGTGTTGGAGGGAAAAGCTGAAGCAAACACACTCTGTGTCTAAAAAAACGACACACTTTGACCTCATTTTTTAGATTTCTACTGACCTACAGTACTTCAGTGGCTCAGTAAACATCAGCAATAACACAGTGACTGATCCAGAGTCAGCGTTCACAGAACAATATCAGTTTATGTATATTCCTATTGAAACACGTGATGTCCTATAGCGTAGACCAGCTCGACACTGCTTAATGTGATGTATGCTGTGAATTTGCATAATGAAGATTTAAGTCAGCCCTAAAAAAAGGTGGATAAACTCATCTCTCGTCTTCAGCCGCTTCCCCGGGGTCAGGACGTGGTGGCAGCAAGCTAAGTAGGGCACTCCAGACATCCCTCTCTCCCCAGCAACGCCCTTCAGCTCCTCCTGGGGGATCCCAAGGTGTTCCCAGGCCAGACTGAACATGTAGTCCCTTCAGCGAGTTCTGGGTCTACCCCGGGGTCTCCCCCCAGTTGGCCGTGCCCGGTAAACCTCCAAAGGAAGGCGCCCAGGAGGCATCCTAATCAGATGCCCGAACCATCTCAACTGGCTCCTTTCGATGCGAAGGAGCAGCGGCTCTACTCCGAGCTCCCTCCGGATGTCCGAGCTCCTCACCCAGTCTCTAAGGCTGAGCCCAGACACCCTATGGAGGAAATTCATTTCGGCCGCTTGTATCCGCGATCTCACCCTTTCGGTCACTGCCCAAAGCTCATGACCATAGCTGAGGAGGACTGGAACAAAGATTGACCGGTAAACTGAGAGGTTTGCATTCTGGCTCAGCTCCTTCTTCGCCACAACGATCCGGTACAACGTCGGCATTACTGCTGATGCTGCACCAATCCGCCTGTCAATCTCCCGCTCCATCCTACCCTCACTCGTGAACAAGACCCCGAGATACTTGAACTCCTTCACTTGAGGCAACAACTCATCCCCAACCCGGAGGGAGCAAGCCACCATTTTCCGGTAGAGAACCATGGCCTCAGACTTGGAGGCGCTGACTCTCATCCCGGCCATTTCACACTCAGCTGCAAACCGTCCCAGTGTGTGCTGGAGGCCGCGTTCTGATGAAGCCAACAAAACCACATCATCTGTGAAGAGCAGCAGGTGGATAAACTCTTTTATGAAAATACGATGGCGGATAAACCGTGTTTCGGTGTGTTTAGCCTACATTACACCGCTGGATACAGGGGGTTATGCTAATGCCAGCTCTGTTTCCACACTTCAGCGTTCTCAGTATTGTAATAGGAGAAGTCACATGATCTTCTCCTTGTCAACCCAAGATGGTGCAGCATTGTCGGGGCTGATACGGTCCCTTGTTGGTATTCCTTGTAGTACCAGAGGGCCAGTGTGGTCTCCCCACCATCCACTTCCCCCAGTAGGAAGCAGGATTTCCTCCTGTTTTCTCTTTTCGACAGATCTGCAACATTACTGCCCTCCTCTCTCTAACTCTCTATGCCCCCATCCCACACACTCTTTCATCACTTAGTTCTCACCGTCATCGCAGAACTGCTTCAAAAGCCTGACAGTCTCTTGATCAGAGATCTCACTATCCTTAGGTCTGGTTACATCCCAAAATATCATCCGTTTTTTCAGACGGGGGAGCTCTTTAATCGGCATAGTTTAGGACTGAAGTGCTATGACAGCAGTGTTGAGTCCTCACTGGGTATCTTCAGTAAGATTCACACGCTTATGAGAGAGGGAGGGGGAGACGGAAGGGTGAGGTCTGGGTGAGTTTGCAGGCGTTTTACCTTATGATAGTACAAACAGCAGCTCTGTTCATTGTAAAAAAGAAAAGATGAAGATGTGCTTGTGAAAAATGCAATAGTGAGATCTGAAAATCCAGAAAACTTTTCATTAGAGTACTTCAATACAAATGACTTGCAGAGAGCGGTAAACTGAGGCCGTCACCGTCTTGAGGACTGGGCCTGGGTCAGGGATTTTGAAGTAAGAGACGAGTGACCGTCTGGGCGACTGTAAAAACAAATGCAACGTCACGAGATTTTACTGTCCCAAAGACAAGTTTCGCCTAAGCGAAATCATGACGGGATGATTTTGATCAGAGGGCTTGAATTCCAGCGGCCGGCACAGCGTTTGCTCCATGTGAGGCAGTACAGACCCAGTCAGAGCTGTCACGACCAAATCTTCTCCTCATCTTAAATATTTTGACAAAGCCAAACATGTTTGGTTAACGTGAAGTCCCGGGCGTGCAGGTTGGGTATGATGTTCAGCAGCATGGTTTATAAAACCGACAAAGACGTGCATTGTCGAACGTTTCTCGAGATCATATGGGGCTGGTTTCCCAGACGTTACGCTTGGTCCTGGTTTAAACTAACCTTCGTACGGAGACGCCATTCAAAATTTGGTTTAATCCAGGACGAGGCTGAATCTGTGCCCGGGAAACCAGCCTATAGTGTGTGCAGCACAAGGTTTAAAAACCAGTGAAAATCATAAACGCCTGTTTCTATAAGTCTTGTGGTGTGTCACAGTCCTTATCTCCGTCAGTGGGCTGTGAGATGGGGCTGCATTTTTCTGACATTCTCCCTCCCTCTTCTCTGCCTTCCATTCTGTGGAAACTGCTGTCATTTGACCAAACTTTCCAACTCATGTGACAGGATATAGATCAGTGTCATTAAGGGGGGAAGCACTATGTCTCTGTCTCACTGTTGCTCCATGACAGACACCTTAGCACACAGCTAAAACCCCTTTCTCCCAGGACCGGACAACTGTCCTACACCATCATCCATCTTTGATAGCAAAAGGGAGAATGGCACCCCGTCCGTCCATCGCTGTGCTCCTCGGTCTCCTGCAAGTTCTCTGCAGTAAAGTTTATACAGGTATGTACCCCGAACAGCATCCCTAAATTTGTCTTGTCTGGGAGTGACGGCGTGAGCGTGATCAGCATTTCATTTTAATTTGCCCAGATCTATAACTAGACCTTGACTCTTTTTTTTCCCCCTCTGATGTATTGTCGATAAAAGTAAGCAAAGACAGGCTAGCCTCACTGATTGTCCTGTTCTGCTCCAGATGAAGATGTCTTCCTGATTTACAATGAAAACCACAACAAGTGTATCAAGGTGGAGAGCGCCACCTCGGTGACTGTGGCCCGCTGCAACCCTCAAGCCAAAGAGCAGCAGTTTCGCTGGGCCTCTGAATCGCGTCTCCTCAGCATTTCCCTGCAGCTTTGCCTCGGGGCCACGGAGGTTAAAGACTGGGTAAAGGTCCTCCTGTTTCCCTGTGACGAGAAGAGTATACTCCAGCACTGGCAGTGCAAAAATGAGACTCTCTTTGGCCTGAAAGACAAGGACCTGCACTTAAACTGGGGTAACCGCAATGAGAGAAACATAATGATTTACCAGGGATCGGGGCTGTGGAGTCGCTGGAGGATATACGGCACCCGGCATGATATTTGCTACCAGAGATACAAAGGTAAGCATTCAGCAAATAAAATGTGAATAATGAACACTCATTTCTTAAAAAAAAATGTCCCCCAATAATTTCGCCTTGATTGGATTGGAAGGTGGAGACGTGGTAGAGAAAGAGAGGCTGGGACAACATGGGCTGCACTGAATTGGTTGTGCAACCAGGGCACCCCGTCATTCTATTTTTTTTGTAAATCTTTTTTTTGACTAACATTTTTTGTGGCGTGCAGGATCACTGTAGACCGCTGTAATTCTCACCATGTTCGGAAAAGATCCCGAGTATTGAAATCTCATTTTTCACATGACAACATTTTTCATCTGCTGGAAAAAAATTACAAAAAAAAGGAAAATAAATCCTACAAAAAAAAAAAAAAAAAATCCAAGCCCATATGTATAGCAAGTATATTACAAGCAAAATAATCCCAAAAAAAATCTTATTTGTATTTTATATCATGGAACCCAAATAAGAGTCTCAATTTGCTGCCGCTGCGAGTTGGCGGTTTCTAGGGTAGATTTAGCAGCTTTTCAAAAAGCATAGGGAAATATTCTCCATGTACCAGAGCTCAATTCAAAAGACAAACTCAGTTTCTAAGTTATCTAACTTGCAGATGTAAGTAGCAGTCTTGGACTTGCTGTCAAGGACCTTCAGTCTGGCTTGTTATGTTAAGACCTTTGGGCAAGACCTTAGTGAGAGGATTTTTATTTTTACATTGAATACAAATACTCACATCCAACTCCACCTTTACGTAAGAATATATAGTAACTGATTAAATCTAGAGTGATGTTAAATAAATGGTGGCTACCACTTCTTTCTTGTTGCAATAAAGCAAAACTAAATTTGGATCATCCCATCTACCATAAGATTGGTTTGGCTGGGGTGAAATTACTTCAAAATTGCAGGTATACTGTTTACGAAAAGCGACCTCAAACACAAACGCTATCTTAAACCCTAAACCAAAAACTGGGTAAATAAGCTTCCACCCTCTGAGATGGTGTTTTGTCGCCTTTAGGCACAATACATACAGGAATACACAACTCTGTCTTCAGATCCTGCACACATAACCTAGCATGACCAGGGCCCTCGTGTATCAATCGTTACTATGGGCAAATTTGTTCTTGCACACCCGTGGGATTTTTTAGCCCTGAAGTTTGTCTCAGAGACCAGTGTAGAACCTGGGTAACCCCTGGATTTAGACACCGATTGGCTAACACTGATTGCTCGTTGCAAGAGGTAGACAATAGATGTTAGGAGGAAGGAATGACAAATAGCCATCATGCTTTGTTGCCGCCAGTCAGACAATCTTGAGGGCTAAGGAAATTCCATGGGTGTGTAAGAACAAATTTGACCATTGGTAACGATTGATACGTGAGGCCCCAGGACTTTAGTTTGTTGCAATTTATTAATCACAGTAGAAACATTTTATCATAGCTATTAATAAATGGGAGTTTGTTAAGTTTGCTTAAGGATCTTAATATTTGCATTTGCAGAACATCCCATTACATGGTTGCAGTTGGTCTGTCCATATAAAATGTTTTGCATCTGTGCCCAGCATGAATCAAAAATATATGTAGTTATTACATCTTCATTACTTGCTTGTTGGCTTATTTCCCTTGCACATCAACTTGCTGATTTTGCCGGTTGACCTCGTGATCTGTGCCTTCTCAGAGATATTCACAATCGGGGGTAATTCCTATGGAAGCCCTTGCCAGTTTCCCTTCAAGTTTGGGGAGAAGTGGTTTGCTGAATGCACCAAGGAAGGTCGTACAGACGGACAGCTTTGGTGTGCTACGGTAACAGATTACGGGCAAGAGAAGAAGTGGGGCTTTTGTCCTACAAAAGGTAAGTAAGACAAACCAATGAGGTTTCCTTTTCATAGTTGTTCTTGTACAGTACCGCTCACAACGTCCATTTCAACACTTGGGAATTCTGTTAGCATTTTCCTGAAAAGGTTTTTTTTTTTTACTGACTTTGTAGTTGATATGAGCATTGGGTTTATGAGGTCAGGCCAAGAGCAAGGGGTTTCTTACTCTTTGGACAACCTTTAAAATGCTGCATAAGTAGGAAATCAAACGGCTTTAGTCAAACAACCGTGTTATAATGCTTGAGGTCCTGCTGGCTCAATAAACCACACAGAGCTTTCAAATTATCTTGTTTTTCTGTAATATCTCTCGGGGCTATCACTGAAGAGGTCAGTGCTGACCGGGTCTGGTGTCTGACCCCCCCCACCCCCCCCAATGCAGAAAAACACAACTATTTCCTCCTTACAAGTTGTCAACACAGCACTGTCTTTCTCTTCCTCTCCTCACCGGCCCGTCTCCCCTGGCAATGGTCTAAATCTGAGGCAGGAAAAGGAAAGGACAGGAAAGGAGAGGAAGCCAGATTGCTTTCATTATTTCATTATACGAAAAGGACAACAGATGCAGATATGACAGGGATTGTAGAAGGCGCACCAGATGAACCTACAGCTTCCCGACTGTCCGCAGTTTATAAACTATCACTATCCATCTGTTCCTATTTAAAGATCCAGTTCAACTGTGTTCATTTAGTCAGACATTTTTTATTGTGTTATATTAATGTTAGGGATGTCATTTTTTTTAAGCTTCATATTAATACAATTTGATTCGTCATAACCTTGGGGGTCGTCCTGGGTCGTCCTCTGTGTGGAGTTTACATGTTCTCCCCGTGTCTGCGTGGGTTCCCTGCGGGTGCGCCGGTTTCCTCCCATAGTCCAAAGACATGTAGGTCAGGTGAATCGGCCATACTAAATTGTCCCTAGGTGTGAATGTGTGTACGTGTGTGTCTGCGTGTCTGCGTGTGTGTCTGCCCTGTGATGGTCTGGCGGCCTGTCCAGGGTGTCTCCCCACCTGCCGCCCAATGACTGCTAGGATAGGCTGCAGCATCCCCCGCGACCCTGAGAGCAGGATAAGCGGTCTGGATAATGGATGGATGGATAGTTGTTTTAGCACACTGTCTCTGAACACAGCCAGTTTTCAGGAGGTTGAGGGGGCGTGGCCCTGAGTTCACAAGACTCTTTATTGATAGTGTAACGACTATGGGTGCGTAGACTCGCTAGCCCTTGGCTAACAGGTCGGACCCTGTGGTGCAGGGAACCCAGGTTCAATTCCTGGCTCGGGAATCGAACCTGGATTCCACTACACTACCCCGCTCCTTTGGGAAGCACGTCCCCGCACTTCAGCACACCAGCTCCCTCATGCCTGAGTGCATATGCATCCCACCGCTGCCACCAATGAAGTGAGAAGTCAGGGGGCAGCCGGCAATCGAACCTGGGTTCCCCACACCATGAGCCACTGCGCTAACCAGTCAACTAAAGGGTCCAGCCCTCTAGCCAAGGGCTAGCGAGTCTACATATCCATGGTTGTTACACTGTTACAGTAGCTAGCTAGCTCGCTAACTTGCATGATGTTGCTAGGTAACGTTGAAAACAGACCAACAGACAGACTAATGAGGACAATTCATTCACTGTCCAATCAGTTCAGGGTATTGGATGATGTCATTTATTACCAAAAGCTGAATGATTCACTGGAACGGTTTAATTATGTTGACAACCATGAGAATTTGTCGAAGAGCTTTCGTCATATTTTCACAACAACAGAACTTTTAGCATTTTGGGTAACTTAACATTAACAAAATTTCTGTTAAAAATTACAATGGCATCGGAAAACATGATTTTCATTGGACTGGATCTTTAATGGTCAAAAACGGACACTTTTGTTATTTTCAGTCAACTAAATTTGCACTGCTTTTAAATTCCAATTTCCAATACCATATTCCAGCAACCGACACCTGGGATGTCGACCCAGTGACCGGCGTCCACTTCCAGAGGAACCTCCAGTCAGCTCTGACGTGGCACCAGGCCAGGGGCAGCTGTCAACAGCAGGGAGCAGACCTCCTCAGCATTGTGGAGCTCCATGAGCAGACGTACATCTCAGGTATGTGGTGTATGAAACCTTGTGACAGATCACCCTACTGCAGGATGTTCGATGCAATAACATAGCGTTAGAATTGTTGCACTTTTGATACAGGACTGACCAATACTTTGGGAACATCTGTGTGGATCGGACTTAACAGCCTGGACTTTGAGAGTGGATGGAAGTGGAGCAATGGAAATCCGTTCAGATATTTGAACTGGGCCCCAGGTTAGTGAAGAAATAGCGATATACTATGGCAGCACCTTTCCGTTGATGTGACCTGCTTGTTTGGTAAAACAAAACTGGGCGGCTCAGACGGTCGAAACAGCTGGTTTTACCTTACAAACAAACAGGCCTTTAAACGCCATTAACAATAAGATCAAGTGCGAGTGTGTGTATAAATAAATAAATGGATTTTTTCCAGTATGAATGAATAATGGGTGAATCTATGCCTTCAAAAAGGCCATCCCTCATCACAGCCTGGGCTCAACTGTGCAGTCTTAAATGCCGGTAAAGCCTCAAAATGGGAGAGCGAAGCCTGCACTAAGAAACTTGGCTACATATGTCGGAAGGGCAACTCCACCACTCTGCCCCCCAGACCCGTTGGTAAGACATATCACAATTTGCAACTGTCAGGACGCAGTTTCATCATTTAGAAAGTTGTAACAGCTTCAGATAGCGTGCTATGCATTCAGAGTTACCTGCACAGCTAACATATTTCCTGTCTTTAACTCTTTGTTACCTTTATATCGGCAAAGACCAACCCAGCTTCTGCCCCAGTCATTGGGTCCCATATGCAGGTAACTGTTACTACCTGCAGCGCACCAAAAAGATGTGGAAGGATGCCTTGACTGCTTGCCACAAAGAGGGTGGAGACCTGGCCAGCATACACAGTATAGAGGAACAGAGCTTCGTTATATCCCAAACGGGGTATTGTAAGTGTACACATCAAGATGCACATTGATTCCTTAGTTTTGTAAACCCCCTCACTACGCTAAGTGACTTATAAAGCCCATAATGGTTATTAGATATTGATTTTACACTGATTGAGCATATATTTAAATATATACGTATATATGGCGGCACCATGGCACAGTGGTTAGCACGGTCGCCTCACAGCAAGAAGGTCCTGGGTTCAAGCCCCGGGGTAGTCCAACCTTGGGGGTTGTCCTGGGTCATCCTCTGTGTGGAGTTTGCATGTTGTCTGCGTGGGTTTCCTCCAGGGACTCTGGTCTCCCCCCAGAGTCCAAAGACATGTAGGTCAGGTGAATCGGCCGTACTAAATTATCCCTAGGTGTAAATGTGTGTGTATGTCGGCCCTGTGTGATGGCCTGGCAGCCTGTCCAGGGTGTCTCCCCGCCTGCCACCCAATGACTGCTGGGATAGGCTCCAGCATCCCCGCGATGCTGAGAGAATGATAAGCGGGTTCGGATAATGGATGGATGGATGAGCATGAGTGTTTTCAATAAACTGAAAAAATACATAAAGATCAATATTGGAAACAACAAATAACCCATACATTGCATTTGTCTATGACACAGATAAATTGTGAAGGATATAGTTTAAAGGGCAATAATTATAATTGAGTTCTCTCAGTCAAAACCCAACCTCAGTCAATCTGTTCATAACCTCACCACATCTATTGGTATATGTACTGTACATCTGCAGTGTCGACGGATGAGCTGTGGATTGGATTCAACGATCAGAGGAACCAGATGCTTTTCGAGTGGACCGACCACACCCATGTCACCTACACCCAGTGGCAGACGGGTGAGCCGTCCCACGCCACCGTCCTCCAGGAAGACTGTGTCCTAATGAGAGGAAAGGTAAGATCGATGGACTGCGCCGTCAGCGAGATACTGTATTGTTTAGGTGTATTGGCACTACTGATGATTCTTGTTTGTCTTGCTGATATTGGCAGGATGGAAAGTGGGCAGATTACATGTGTGAGAGGCAGTTTGGATACATCTGCAAGAAAAAAGCATCCAACAAGCCAGCTCATGGTATCCAAGAAGACGTCAACCCCGGATGCAAGCTTGTGAGTGATATCACTTCCTGTGAACAATTGTGGCTACGCACAATAATAACTGGACTAGATTTAGGACTGCTAAGACTTTCTTAGAATATCGACGCCAATTTAACAAATTATTATTATTATTGTTGTTGTTATTGTTGTTGTCGTGGTCACTATTATGATTAGTTATGAAATAAAAGAATGATTATTGTCGTCATTATAATTGAAGGGCTGGGTCAGGTTTGGTCTACACTGCTACAACATTGGAGCCGAAACAAAAACATTTGATGAGGCAAAGCAGAAATGTGGGAACGCTGGCTCAAACCTGGTGGATGTGACTGACAGGTATGATGTTCTTTTCTATATATACACTACCGTTCAAAAGTTTGGGATCACCCAAACAATTTTGTGTTTTCCATGAAAAGTCACACTTATTCACCACCATATGTTGTGAAATGAATAGAAAATAGAGTCAAGACATTGACAAGGTTAGAAATAATGATTTGTATTTGAAATAAGATTTTTTTTACATCAAACTTTGCTTTCGTCAAAGAATCCTCCATTTGCAGCAATTACAGCATTGCAGACCTTTGGCATTCTAGCTGTTAATTTGTTGAGGTAATCTGGAGAAATTGCACCCCACGCTTCCAGAAGCAGCTCCCACAAGTTGGATTGGTTGGATGGGCACTTCTTGCGTACCATACGGTCAAGCTGCTCCCACAACAGCTCAATGGGGTTCAGATCTGGTGACTGCGCTGGCCACTCCATTACCGATAGAATACCAGCTGCCTGCTTCTGCTCTAAATAGTTCTTGCACAATTTGGAGGTGTGTTTAGGGTCATTGTCCTGTTGTAGGATGAAATTGGCTCCAATCAAGCGCTGTCCACTGGGTATGGCATGGCGTTGCAAAATGGAGTGATAGCCTTCCTTATTCAGAATCCCTTTTACCCTGTACAAATCTCCCACCTTACCAGCACCAAAGCAACCCCAGACCATCACATTACCTCCACCATGCTTAACAGATGGCGTCAGGCATTCTTCCAGCATCTTTTCATTTGTTCTGCGTCTCACAAACGTTCTTCTTTGTGATCCAAACACCTCAAACTTGGATTCATCCGTCCACAACACTTTTTTCCTGTCTTCCTCTGTCCAATGTCTGTGTTCTTTTGCCCATCTTAATCTTTTTCTTTTATTGGTCAGTCTCAGATATGGCTTTTTCTTTGCCACTCTGCCCTGAAGCCCAGAATCCCGCAGCCGCCTCTTCACTGTAGATGTTGACACTGGTGTTTTGCGGGTACTATTTAATGAAGATGCCAGTTGGGGACCTGTGAGGCGTCTGTTTCTCAAACTAGAGACTCTAATGTACTTATCTTCTTGCTCAGTTGTGCAACGCGGCCTCCCACTTCTTTTTCTACTCTGGTTAGAGCCTGTTTGTGCTGTCCTCTGAAGGGAGTAGTACACACCGGTGTAGGAAATCTTCAATTTCTTAGCAATTTCTCGCATGGAATAGCCTTCATTTCTAAGAACAAGAATAGACTGTCGAGTTTCAGATGAAAGTTCTCTTTTTCTGGCCATTTTGAGCGTTTAATTGACCCCACAAATGTGATGCTCAATCAGAAACTCAATCTGCTCAAAGGAAGGTCAGTTTTGTAGCTTCTGTACCGAGCTAAACTGTTTTCGGATGTGTGAACATGATTGCACAAGGGTTTTCTAATCATCAATTAGCCTTCTGAGCCAATGAGCAAACACATTGTACCATTAGAACACTGGAGTGATAGTTGCTTGAAATGGGCCTCTATACACCTATGTAGATATTGCACCAAAAACCAGACATTTGCAGCTAGAATAGTCATTTACCACATTAGCAATGTATAGAGTGTATTTCTTTAAAGTTAAGACTAGTTTAAAGTTATCTTCATTGAACAGTACAGTGCTTTTCCTTCAAAAATATGGACATTTCAATGTGATCCCAAACTTTTGAACGGTAGTGTATATATATATATATATATATATATATATATATATATATATATATATGGTCACTGAAATTACATTGCAGTAGAAGTGTGCTCAGCCAATCTGAAGGTGCTTATGGAGAACTGACAACTTACCTTTCCATTTTTTCGTTGTCTGCAAATACTTGTTATACTTCATCCAATACTTTAGTAAAACTACATGCGTAATTTCAGTACATTTGTAATTTGACTGTCTTGTTTGAAAACTGTGATCTTTCCTGTTTAATTACGTCATTGTTAGATTTTCTGCTTCATTCGCTATGCAAGATCGGACTTTCCACTACTGGGAACCATGTTAACTACTTTCTTTAAAGCTACAACCCTACAGGTTTGCATGCAAACAAATGTCCTTCTTGACACTTTATTTGCTGTTGGTTTTGACACAATAGCTGATCCACAAACTTCCAAATCATTAATGTTTTTGCAGTTGCTTATTTCAAATGGTTACTTTCTTCAGGAAAAAGGGGTACAGCGCATCGTGTAAGTTGAGAGTTTGAGATGAAAATTTACATCGTTGTGGTTAAAAAGCAAATTATGCCAACATGGGGATCACCGGATCAAATCCCCGTGTTACCTCCGCCTTGGTCGGGCATCCCTACAGACACAGTTGGCCGTGTCTGCAGGTGGGAAGCCGGATGTGGGTATGTGTCCTGGTCTCTGCACTAGCGCCCCCTCTAGTCAGTCGGGGCGCCTGTTCGGAGGGGAGGTGGAACTGGGGGGGAATAGCGTGATCCTCCCACGCGCTACACCCCTCCTGGTGAAACTCCTCACTGTCAGGTGAAACGAAGTGGCTGGCGACTCCACATGTATGGGAGGAGGCATGTGGTAGTCTGCAGCCCTCCCCGGATCGGCAGAGGGGGTGGAGCAGAGACCAGGACGGCTCGGAAGAGTGGGGTAATTGGACAAGTATCATTGGGGGGAAAATGGAGAAAACTTTTTTAAAAAAACAGGGCAAATTCTAGCAGACTAGAAGACTTTTACCAACAGTAAGTCAGCACCTAAAACCAAGATTCAGCAGAGGGTTTTAAATGGATTTTAAATGGATCTCTGGGATTTGGGTGGTTAAAACTACTGTAGTTACCAGTATCACCATATCATGTCAGTAAGTTAAAGAAAAAAAAGACATTGTAATTGTTTCATTTGCACACGGCGATACGGGTAACGTCGTTGGTGTTTAACCACCCCAAATCCCAGAGATCCATTTAATAGTGGTCGTAATACAAGAACTAAAACCTAAACACAACACTGATTGTATTTTGAGGGTGGAAATAGTGTGTTCAAGTTGTTCTTTAATAGATCATTTTGAGAAAGGGAGCCACTCTACGGTGCGATCTGGAAGTTGAAAGGGCAGTGTTTCATGTATTTCAGTTTTCCTGAAGCGTAACGTGATTGCTACATATTGCTGGATGGTGCTGATTTACACAACCTAATGTCACCGATGTCGTTTGCCCTTTTTTGTTGTTGTATGCTTTGGTGCAGATATGAGAATGCTTTCTTGGTCAGTATGGTGGGTTTGCGCCCGGAGAGGTATTTCTGGATAGGCCTTTCAAACGTGGAGGACAAAAACGCTTTCAAATGGACCACCAAGAAAGAGGTCAAGTTCACTCATTTCAACGTGAACATGCCAGGTATGGCGACGAACATCTCCTCAGCTGGTTAATGGTTCCCGCTGTCACATGGTCTACTGCAGCATAGCGCAGATACTGTTTGCATGGGCAGTGCCATGCATGCACGCCGAGCTTCCTTTTTACTGTACAGGTGTTATTTTTCTGACATGCTTTCACATATTTCTCTTTTGTTTATCGCACATTTGCTGCCAAGTTCACGGGACCCCAGTTAATGTGCTACAGCTGGCTGGTCGTAGCATTCCTGGCAGTCATGGAATGAGCTTTTGGCACATGTGCTTTCCTTTTCCTATCTGCACTGTGTGGCACACAATAGGATTTCCTTGGGCGTCCAGGCAGTGTAGCGGGCTATTCCGTTACCTACCAACACGGGGATCGCCGGTTCGAATCCCCGTGTTACCTCCGGCTTGGTCGGGCGTCCCTACAGACACAATTGGCCGTGTCTGCGGGTGGGAAGCCGGATGTGGGTATGTGTCCTGGTCGCTGCACTATCGCCTCCTCTGGTCAGTCGGGACACCTGTCGGAGGGGGGGACTGGGGGGAATAGCGTGATCCTCCCACGCGCGACGTCCCCCTGGTGAAACTCCTCGCTGTCGGGTGAAAAGAAGCGGCTGGCGACTCCACATGTGTCAGAGGAGGCATGTGGTAGTCTGCAGCCCTCCCCGGATTGGCAGAGGGGGTGGAGTAGAGACCGGGATGGCTCAGAAGAGTGGGGTAATTGGCCAAGTACAACTGGGGAGAAAAAAAAGGGGGGGGGGTTTAAAAAAAATTCCTCAATGCCGTTCAAATTTCAGGGCTCAATCTGTCTCTGATCTTCTTTTCCTTGCTTCCTTTGGCATGTTTGAAAAAAGCCAGAAAACAAGGTTGCATTGGATTTGCAACTGGAGTGTTTGCTGGATTATGGGATGTTGTGAGTTGCAACAACAAGGAGAAGTACATCTGCAAGAAACTGGCGGAGGGCATAACGACGACAACGGTCCCCCCCACGACCCCGGCCCTGAGCTGTGCCTCTGGATGGACCGCGATTCCTAAAAGGAATTTCTGCTACAAGGTAGAAGAGCCGGCTGAACAAACTACAACATCGGCCGTAGAGTTACCCAGTATTAACACAAACTCTCTGTAAAAAGGATGTTTTTCTTTAAGCCAAAACACCCTACTTTGCTTCATGTTTCAACTTCACTGTGTCATGGGAATCTCTGAGTGACTATCAGTCTTGTCTTATCGGGTATTTCGGTCACATCTCTCTTTATCTCCTATCAAAAGCTTTTCAAAAAGTCATCAAAAGACAAGAGGACTTGGGCTGAAGCGCAGGAATACTGCAAAACCATTGGCGGGGACCTGTTGAGCATTCACAGTGTGCAGGACCTAAAAAACGCACCGTACGTTGACCTCACAGCAAAACGACATCAGAGGTTTTATTTCCCAGTTCACCCAATCAAACGCTCTGAACCCGCGTTTCCCGTTGCCTTTGCATAGGATGTTTTCCTCCGATCCCGCCTGGATTGGCCTCAGCTCCTTGGATACCGACCAGGGTTTTGTCTGGACAGATGGGTCTGCTGTAAGTAACGTCTTATCTCTGTCACCAAAACAAACAAAAGGGTGTCCGGGTAGCGTAGTGGTCTAGTCCGTTGCCTTCCGACACAGGGATCACCAGTTCGAATCCCCGTGTTACCCCGGCTTGGTCGGGCGTCCCTACAGACATAATTGGCTGTCTGTGGGTGGGAAGCCGGATGTGAGTATGTATCCTGGTCGCTGCACTAGCGCCTCCTCTGGTCGGTTGGGGCGTCTGTTGGGGGGGGACTGGGGCGAATAGTGTGATCCTCCCATGTGCCCTGGTGAAACTCCTCACTGTCAGGTGAAAAGAAGCGGCTGGCGACTCCACATGTATCGGAGGAGGCATGTGGTAGTCTGCAGCCCTCCCTGGATCGACAGAGGGGCTGGAGCAGCGACCGGGACGGGCGAAAGATTGGGGTAATTGGCCAAGCGCAAGTGGGGAGAGAACGGGGGGGGGGGGCAAAAGAAAGTAAAAGAAAAACTATCACCAATTTTAACACTGCTTTATTTGTGGATTTGCACACTATGACCACTATGATTATGATTATTCCAACGTTACCCCCTATAGTTTGGCTATGAAAATTGGGGCTTTGGGGAACCAAACAACTACAATGACAACGAGCATTGCGCAGAGGTCCAGATTTACTATGGACGTCACTGGAACGATCGGCATTGTGAGTCCTACAATGACTGGCTCTGCCAGATACGCAAAGGTAAAGCACTGCTCCCATCACAGTTTACTTTTACATAATGCGATCGGTTGGTCATATTGAGGTTGTCACGTTTACAACAGACCCCAGCAGTATCACTGCCACTCGGCTTTTGTGTTTCCAGGTGTGACGCCCAAACCAGGGCCTACCACAGTGGAAACAGGTGACGTTCAACAAGGGTTTGTCCCTAAGCCAGTGTCTGTGTGGCTCTCGTTTGATTTTGTCAAGTTATTTCCCCCAGCTCAAACTCTCCTCTTGCTGGTTGCACCCATTAGTCACTTCTTGACATGCGTTGTAGTGCTTACACGGTATCGGCGGGAGACTTGAGAGCTTTTTTATTCCTCTGATAGTGTACAACACCACGGAAGACGGCTGGATCATATACAACGACACGCAGTATTTCATCAATACTGATACCCTGCCCATGGAGGAGGCCAGAGCCTTCTGTAGAAAAAACTTTGGCGACCTGGTAGTCATCACAGGGGAGAGTGAGAGGAAGTTTCTTTGGAAAAAGGTAAGATTTAAGAAGGTCAGATTTGATTTAATCTTCAATAATGTTCGCTTTCTAAGCGTTAAAAGGTGTCTCCTTTTTAATATCATATAAATATAAACTGGAAAAAAAGTGTCATGACCCTTTGTGTTTTACAACCCTTTGTGACTTCTGTAGTGTAAATGAACGCCGATCGTTATGTTTCTGCAGATCTCTAGAGACATACATGGACAATACTACATCGGCATGACAGTCAATCTGGATAAGTCATTTAGGTAACTCACGCTGCAGTTTTCGGTCAGGGTCCTACCAGGGGTCCTACAAAAGGGTCCATACATCACAAATATTGGGTCCATCTGACCTCTGAGGAACAGGTAGAACTGAGGTTTTCGATGAGACCGTTACTCACTCATTTCTCTTTCACCACCTCTCCTTTGCATCTCCAGCTGGATGGACGGCACCCCTGTCACTTTCACAGCATGGGAAAATAATGAGCCCAACTTCGCGAACAACGATGAAAACTGCGTAACTTTGTACAGGAGCATGGGTGAGTCTAATGTTCTGCACCCCGTGCTCGGCAGCGTTTGTGAACGTTATCACCGGGTAACTTTCTTTCCCTCTCTAATGTTTGCACGCGCAGGGTTCTGGAACGATATTAACTGTGGCCTTGAGCTCCCATCCATTTGCAAGAGAAGCACTTCTTTCATCAATACAACCGTGGCTCCCACCACCATTCCTAAGGGAGGCTGTGCGCCAGAATGGCTGCCGTTCCACGGAAAGGTAGATGCACAGTATAATTCAGCAAAGAAAAGACCAGTGCACAAAAGTATGAATAATATACCACCAGTGCGTGGCTTTGGTCAGTGCAAAGGGACGTTTCTGGTTCAGGAATATGTTTATGTGCGAACTAGCCGCCATTGTGCATTTCGGTTATGATGTGATTTTACTCACTGGCTTCACTGGGAACATTTGGACGAGGGACCACTGCTGCACTCGGCTTTACAACAGCCTTTTTCTCCCCATTTGTACTTGGCCAATTGCCCCACTCTTCCGAGCCGTCCTGGTTGCTGCTCCACCCCCTCTGCCGATCTGGGGAGGGCTGCAGACTACCACATGCCTCCTCTGATACATGCGGAGTCGCCAGCCATTTCTTTTCACCTGACAGTGAGGAGTTTCATCAGGGGGAGGTAGCGCATGGGAGGATCACGCTAATCACCCCAGTTCTCCCTCCCCCCTGAGCATGCTCCCTGACTGACCAGAGGGGGTGCTAATGCAGCGACCAGGACACATACCCACATCCACCTTCCCACCCGCAGACACGGCCAATTGTGTCTGTAGGGACGCCCGACCAAACCAGAGGTAACACGGGGATTCGAACCGGCGATCCCTGTGTTGGTAGGCAACGGAATAGACCACCACGCTACCCGGACGCCCTGGTGATAACTTTTAATTTGGCCTTTTGTTTTCACTTCCAAATATATAGTTAAGATAATTGGGTTAAATTGGACTACCCTGGGTTTGAGCCTTAGGGTAGTCCAGCCTTGGGGGTCGTCCTGGGTCCTCCTGTGTGGAGTTTGCATGTTCCCCCCGTGTCTGTGTGGGTTTCCTCCGGGGGCTCCGGTTTCCTCCCACAGTCCAAAGACATGTAGGTCAGGTGAATCAGCCGTACTAAATTGTCCCCAGGTATGAATGTGTGTGTGTGTGTGTGTTGGCCCTGTGTGGAAGTCTGGCGGCCTGTCCAGGGTGTCTCCCCGCCTGCCGCCCAATGACTGCTGGGATAGGCTCCAGTATCCCCGCGACCCTGAGAGCAGGATAAGTGGTTTGGATAATGGATGGATGGACTTGTTGAAACATGTCTGACGATTATGTTAAGTCGCCCCATAAAACGCCGTTGTGAAGCTGAGTCCGGCAGTGGTCCCCTGTCCAAAATCTCCAAAATGAAGCCAGTGAGTAAAATATCACAACCATTATGCATGATGGCAAACACCACAAAGATAAGACCTGGGTTGTGAGTCCTTTAAATTTGGTGTACAAGTCCCATTGTGCAATTTCTTGGTCCGTTACTGATTTCTCTGGCCGCAAATGGTAAATGCTCAAAAGTTTGACCTCATTTTGACCGCGTTACCCATACATCCTTTGTTGCTGCCTTTAACGACTCGTTGTTAGGCTGTACAGAGTAGTGATATGCGAACAAATTTGTTGGATCAGTGCGGTGTCGAGGATGGTCAGCGTGGACGACGTTAGACATTTTCTCCCCTGCGTGAGTGATTGGGGGGCTTTTTGAGACGAAAGGACAAAACTTTCTGTTGAAGACAACATTAGACATGGAGAACGTCTTCAAGCCAGACAACGTATTTATTATCTGTATCATATACTTAGCTACGGTCAGGAATACATATAGATATTTGCACGATAGCCCAATACAGTCGCTGTGCTAAATGGCCGCCAGTGTGTGAGGTATCAATAAATTCACTGAATATGGCGGCACGGTGGTGCAGTGGTTGGCGCTGTCGCCTCACAGCAAGAAGGTCCTGAGTTTGAACCCTGGGGTTGTCCAACACTGGGGGGGGGGGGTCATCCCATGTTGTCCTGTGTATGGAATTTGCATGTTCTTCCGTGTCTGCGGTGGGTTTTCTCCACGTGCCGTGGTTCCCCCCACCCTCAAACGACACATGCATGTTAGGGTTTATACCAGTGGCGGCTGGTGCTAACAATTTGGGGGGGGGGGCACAATTTATCTTGGCGCAGCACACCTGACATCTGCTCTAATGTCCGCACAGTCACAGAGTTATTAAGCAGGACATCGGCTACATTGTCCTCATTGATAACTCTGCGACTGTGCGGACATTAAAGCAGCCGTCTCTGCATCTCCTTCACGTGCCTCCGCTGTGTGAAGGTGGCGACGGGATTTATTCTGGTTTTATCCCTCTGCTTCTCCCGTGGTTGTTTCGCCCGTCGGCCTTCCTTAGATCTCCTTTTAGTTTGTTCTGAAGGCCGAGCGTCCGCCTGCCGTCGTTCACGCCGTTTCTTTTACTCTCCGGGAAAATCACCATGGAGACATTTCAGTTCAGTGATATATAAACACGTCCCTTCCTGTGTGCCGATCAGCTAATAATAATTTTAAAAAAAAAAAACGTCAAAATACAACCGGGGAGGCTGGCAGAGGTGAAAACAGGCAACACCACTGTGTGGAATAGATTGCTAATGGGTGTTTATTATCTTGTAGCATGGCAACACATGTATTAGATGGGAAAATACAGCAGCATCCATTCATTTCAGTTCCCCAACAGTGGGAAATTAAACCTGTATTTTGATAGTGACAAGTGGCTATCTGCAGTGCCGTGGACAAATGTGGCTCCCATGCGGCGCTGAACCCATGTCTCATGTTTACACAGTGCTACAAATTTGTTTCGGGGAATGACAAGAAAAACTGGCAAGAGGCCAGGACCCACTGCATTAACCAGGGAGGAAATCTGGTCTCCATCCTCAACGAGAGAGAGCAAGGTAAGTGGCGAGGGGTTACGCAATGGCGCTAACGCTAGAGCGAACAAAGTGTTCTTCCAGGTCAAATGAGGTGTGAAACTGACAGGAATTTGAAACTGCAGCGTTCATAGATTGTGTTTTGCATCGTGGCCGTGTCCTTTTATTTCTACAAACCAGAATGTCGAGTCATTAAGGTAATCGTCGGTACTCTCCTCCCCCAGCTTTCTTAACAACACAGATGCTGGCGTATCCCGAGGATTTGTGGATAGGTATGAACGATGTCAACTGGGAAATGCACTTTGTGTGGACAACGGGCAACGCCATTTCATACACCAACTGGGCCAAAGGACAGCCAGTGTCAATGCCTGATGGACACTTCTCATATATACGTGAGGTATGGAACAGGAAGCCTTAACTACAGTGGCGGACGGCCTTTGCTAAAAGAATACCCCCACCCTCACACACACAAAGGTCAGATGTCAGAGTATTTTTCAAAGACGAGAACGTGGCGGAGCACAGCCAACACTGGCTCTTTTAACTCCTCTAGACGCTTGAATACTTTTGCTGGCACAACTAATGGGCCAAAAGTTACGACTTTGTGGCTCATAAAATGTTGGCTATGGGGGAAAAAGGTGTGGGGTGTCCGGGTAGCGTAGTGGTCTATTCCATTGCCTACCAGCACGGGAATCGCCGGTTCGAATCCTCGTGTTACCTCCGGCTTAGTCGGGCGTCCCTACAGACACAACTGGCCATGTCTGTGGGTGGGAAGCCGGATGTGGGTACGTGTCCTGGTCACTGCACCTAGCGCCTCCTCTGGTCAGTCGGGGTGCCTGTTCAGGGGGGAGGGGGAACTGGGGGGGAATAGCGTGATCCTCCCACGTGCTACGTCCCCCTGGCGAAACTCCTCACTGTCAGGTGAAAAGAAGCAGCTGGCGACTCTGGGAGTCTGCAGTCCTCCCCGGATCGGCAGAAGGGGTGGAGCAGAGACCAGGACGGTAATTGGCAAAGTACAATTAGGGAGAAAAGGGGGGGGGGTGGGAATCAACAAAAAAAAACAAGTGTGAAATAGACATAACTGTTACCGGCACGTGAGGTTATTACAATTGAATCATCTCAATGCCTGCCACTACTTTACGGTACAATAAAACCGTCTTTATTCTCACTTCAGATACCTGGAATGACCGATCTCCAGTCATTACAGAACTTTACATTCGTTTCAATTTCCTCACTTAGACAAGTCAATGTAGCCGATGGAAACCCTGCCCTGCAGGTGGCACATGGGTGTTATGTAATGATTTGAATCACTTTCCCTTGGGATTTTCAGTGTGAACCCTGGTATTCATCTCATGCTTTACTAGTTTCCAGATGGGATTTGGAGTAATAAAGATCTTTACATCATGGATATCCAGGCAGTTTGTGTAATGGCACTAATGATAACTATGGGACTGGGAGTTTATTTTGGCATAAATGCGCAATAACACTGTCACTAAGTCCTATCAAACACAGTTCAATAATGTGATAAAATAATATCCCTTAATCTCTCACACCTCATAGGATTTTGACTGCATTATAATGGTGGGTAGTTCCGTCAGACAAGTGGGATCCTGGAAGGTGGAAACCTGTGCTGAGAAACGTGGTTTCATCTGCAAAAGGAATGTTGGTGAGATTAATATTATTATTATTGTTGTTATCATTATTAGTGATAGGGCTGCACGATATTGAAAAAAAACCTCACAATTGTGGTTCCTTTTTCTGCGATATATATATAGCGATATGAAAAAAATACAGGAATTTTCAGCAGATGACTTGAACTGCTCTATTTGGAAAGACTGATCATTCTAGAACGATTGGGGGGATTATGTAGGGGAGTGCATCTGCATAGAAAGTAAAAAAAAAAAGAAGCTGAATTGTAAAGATTTTTGGTTTTTGTTGAAGAGTAGTGTGTAAATATGGGGCCATCCTACCGTGAGAGCTGAAAAGGCGGAGAAAGAGCAACAGTGGACAAACACGCATCCTGATATGGGTTGGAAATGTACACTCCAAAATACGCACGGTCCGAAATTCACAATATGTAGTCTGCACTTCCCCAGAATAAAAACTACAATCAACGAAAGAAGGGGGAAAAAAACCCCCACCTGGTCGTAAAGAAAACTGGAAATTTTAAAAATCCATACAACTGACGTCGCTTTTCTTTTTGCAACCAAATCTTCCTTTGCGGTGTTTTTCTCCTTTTCCTTGCTGATTTTCAGGTTGTGGTGGACGACTAGCGGGGCCTGCTTTGGTTGTTTGAGAACCCGATCAAGAATGATTGTGATCGGTGGTTCGCTGTGCATGCAGAGCCTTGCATGTCATTCACTAGCATCAAACGCTGTGCATCCCAGAACCCTTAGATCGGAGTACATTATCTTATATCAGTCAGGCTTCTCTTGTAGATTAGTCATGGAAAATGAGAAGCATGCGAGTTTTCCTTTTGCATCAAGCAGCAAAACGTTGTAGCATTAGGTGCTTGAGTTAATTTGCCTTACTTCACGTCACACGTCCTGCGATGTGACTATTGCGCTTGCACACATCCTGGTGAAGATGCTTAAACAATATATCGTGCAGCCCTAATTAGTGATATATCATCATCATCATCATCATCATCGTTATTATCGTTATTATTATTATTATTATGAGTCACGCTGACCTCATCCTTAAAAAGGAGACTGGGGAGAAATACATTGCTCTCATGGCTTGATATTTGTTCCCACCGTCAGATAAGTTACCGTCCATATACTGTGAAGTCAGTCATCAGCTGCGCAGCTGTTTTCAAATCTGTGTTTCTCAAACACAGCCACTGTGTTCTGTGAACTAAGATTCTCAGATTGTGGTCCTGCCCACAACCACGTCACCGAGGGCCTTCTACAAGCTGGGCAATGACTCGTACAAACTGGTGGCTGAGAAGATGAGATGGGATGAGGCTCGGAGGCAGTGCCAAGCAGATGACGCGGATCTGGCCAGCATCCCGAATCCGATAACCCAGTCCTACATCTCACTGCAGACCCACAAGTACAATGAACCCGTGTGGATTGGCCTCAACAGCAACATGGTAAAGAAGCAAAGCGGTGCATTATACATATCTGTTAAAAACACAGTGGGCGGGGGGGGGGGCCCTGGCTAGGGAGGCAATGCTGGCTGGGAGAAGTTAATTGGCAGTGCTCCTGGGTGGGGAGCTGCGGAGTAGCATATTATGCTGTTGAATTGAGTGACTCTTACTGGTGGTGTGGCGCTTGTACAGCTGTGGGTGAGTCTAGGGGGAAATAGTGTGAGCCTCTTCAAGTGTTGCATTCCTGCGGCTGAAAAGAAGTGGTAGCGGACTCCATGTTTATCAGAGAATATTTACTAAGTCTGCAACTCCCCCAGCCACTGTAGGGGTTGCGCAATGGCTAAATATTAGGTGTACGGGGAGCTGGCGTGCCAAATGTGGGCAAAAAAGGGCAAGAAAACTACAAAATAAAAGAATACGGCAGATCATACAGGACATGGTGGTACTTCACAGGGCTTGACATTGAAAGGATGAACCTCCGTTACTGTAAAAGTTTTCTTGCACATTTTTTTTTCTCCCTCGATGTCTCTTTCACAGACTGGCGGACGTTTCAAGTGGATTGATAACTGGCCTCTGTCTTACACTAAATGGGGGGCAGATGAGCCTAAACTCAACCAGGGCTGTGTATATATGGATGTTGATACAACGTGGAAGACTGCAGACTGTAGCAACACTTATTACTCCCTCTGCAAGAGATCTCCAGGTCAGACACTCCCTTCGTCGGATCTGTCTTTCTGCTGTTGTGTCTGGACTCGGCTTGATGCTGCAGTTTTGCCAGGAGGATGAATTGAGCTCATCTTGTCTAGTTTTATCTTGTCTTGACTTGTGGTATCACAGTTATCACTACATCAACAAGTACTGAGTGTGTGATTGAGCAGTCCATCTCCTTTTCTTTCGTTACACAGTCATAGCGCCCACCGAACCTCCTCAGCTTCCTGGTAACTGCCCTGAACCAAAGAAGAGAAAAACGTGGGTGCCTTTCAGGGGCCATTGTTATACCTTCCTTACCTCATCGATGGACAACTGGGCCCACGCCTCAGTAGAGTGTCTGAGAATGGGTGGGTCATGAATGAACTTTTCCCTTCAGTCCTATAAAATCAGTTATAAAATCAGAACCAAAATAGTAAATGATGGTCGGATGAGATGACACGGATTACTCTCTCCCCAGGAGGATCACTAGTGAGTATTCAGGACGCTCATGAGAGCCAGTTCATACAGGAAAATGTTGACCTTCTCCAAGACAGCACTAAATCCTTCTGGATCGGACTGTATAAGAGCCATGAGGGTGAGAGAAACCTTCTTTTTTTTTCTTTTCATGCTACACTTAGCCTGACTGAAAGCGCCCTTGGTCTACAGAGTCAATAAACACATCCCAGCTTCATATCGTCCAGTAATGTGTTATTCCCTTCGGTGGTTGTTGCCTGATCCTTGAGCCATCCTCCTCATTTCAGGTGAGTGGAGTTGGATTGACAACAGTGTGGTGGATTACACCAACTGGAAAGGAGCAGCCATGAAGTCATCAGGCACGGATTCCTGTGTCGAAATCCAATCCGACAGTGGACAGTGGACAACAAACAGCTGCAGTAGATATAAGCCTTTCATCTGCAAAACACCCAAAAGTAAGTCTAGTTACTTATGCAAGTTTAAAACGGCCTGTTTGATCAATATGTTATTCACCAGACTTATTGGCAACTCCTTTTTTTTGCAGTTATAATACCAACAGAAAAGCCCCCGGTTATTGGTAAGTCTAAATTGCATTTGAGTTACGTTTTTTTTGCCGAGCTCTGAAGTGAACTGAATAAGTACGGTTATGAAACCCACTGCTCACTGTAAACTCATCTAACCCGCTGTCACTGCTTCTGTGTGCTCCCACTCTCTCCACTAGCCCCCATTGTGGAGGAGGCGCCACATGGGTTCGCCGGCATCACGGTCGCTGTGGTACTCGTCATAGTTGCCGTAGTAGGACTCGGTGTCTTCCTCCTTCGCAAGCGGATACCCACCCCTGTCCTGGGAGAATGTACCTTTGACAACAATTTGTACTTCAACAACCCGATCCGTGTCGCTGTCGACACGAAGGGCCTGGTGGCCAACATAGAGCAGAATGAACAGGCTTAGAGAAGCAAAGAAGCAAATGGTGAGGCGCGTCTCTCTGTTGTACTGCACAGAGTGAGTAAGCAGCGCTGATTTATGGGACGAACTAAGCACAATGTGCCCTCTGTGCGCCAACTTTAACTTCGTTTAGATCCTGTGAGAAAAGCTTAACGTGGGATTTTCACAATTTGTTCTGGATGACTTTTTGGACATTAAATCAGAACAAAATCCAATTGTATTTTTACGTTTTCGACAGCACCACTTCCAAAAATGATAACTGCATGAAATTAATGTTGACAAATGAAGTTAATAAATAATATGCGACAACTGTAACGTGTTCATGTGATTTGTGGGACTTTTGCATTATCTCAACACATGCATTAGATGGAAAATGTGGCGATGTTCTTGAATTTTAATGCCACAGAGTGAAACATTAAAACGCCATTAAAACTTCAATAATGTCACACAATCAATATAAGAACACAAGAATAACCTGGGCCCGGATTTCTCTTTTTTTTATTTTAACTGTGCATTTGCACCAAGAACTCGTCTTACAACGATCTGAAAAAGTAATTGCTGAGAATCAACATTTAGAAAGTAAGAAAAGTTAATATTTTTATTTGAAATGCACTTGATCAGATCTTTTTCTACAGAGATTCTGTAGTTTTGTGGTTTTCCTTGCCTGTCATCCCCCCCTTTTTTTTTGCTCCTGATATTGTAAATAGATGTGTAATAAAACAGATTTTAAAAAACAAATAATTGGATTCCTTTTTTTTTCTCACAGTGGATTACAATCAAAGATCATATGGGTACATTGGCTGATGTAAATTGGATATCAAAATGAGCTAAAGTCCTAACTGGGTTAATTTTTAATTGGTTAAGGTGTAAAAAATAGCCATGAATATGGATACAAGTACACGCACCTTTATTTGAGACAGATTAGGTCCTGGGTGCGAACCCTGGGGTTGTCCAACCTTGGGGGTCATCCCGGGTCGTCCTCTGTGTGGAGTTTGCATGTTCTCCCCGTGTCTGTGTGGGTTTCCTCCGGTTGCTCCGGTTTCCCCCCACAGTCCACAGACATGCAGGTCAGGTGAATCGGTCGTACTAAACTGTCCCTAGGTGTGAATGTGTGTGAGTGTGTTGGCCCTGTGATGGACTGGCAGCCTTTCCAGGGTGTCTCCCCACCTGTCGCCCAATGACTGCTGGGATAGGCTCTAGCATCCCCGCGACCCTGAGAGCAGGAAAAGTGGTTTGGCTAATGGATGGAATGGATAGTAACAATGCACCAAACCTCTTTATGGCACTGAATGATCCATCCATTCCATCCATTATCCGAACCACTTATCCTGCTCTCAGGGTCGCAGGGATGCTGGAGCTTATCCCAGCAGTCATTGAGCTGCAGGAGGGGAGACACCCTGGACAGGCCACCAGGCCATCACACAGGGCCCCCACACACGCATTCATACCTAGGGACAATTTAGTTTGGCCGATTCACCTGACCTACATGTCTTTGGGCTGTGGGAGGAAACCGGAGCACCTGGAGGAAACCCACACAGACACGGGGGGGCTTTCTGTCTTCCTTGCTTAGACCTTCAACATATTCTAGCGAATTCAGGGGGGCAGCCCGGGTACTGCCACAGCCGGGACGCGAACCCGTGTCTCCCACTCCGCAAGCGACAACGTTAACCAGTCGACTAAAAGGTCCGATCCGTTAGTCAAGGACCAATGTGTCTACTTATCCATGCATGTTACACCACCACCACCTGATCTTGGGGGAGGGGGGTTGCAATTTGATAGAAACAGTAGAAACTGCATTTTAAATTGCATTATAGCATTTATTCACTCTTTGGGGCAAAAATAAGAGCTTTCAGTTGTAACTTAGATATATGTAACAAAACAGAATTCTTATGCAGTAACTTTCAGGTATATGTAACAAAACAGAATATGTATTCAGTAACTTTCAGATATATGTAACAACAGAATTTTTATGCAGTAACTTTTAACAATGCAAACGGGAGCGAGATCTCTTATTAAAATACAATAAATTACACTTGTGAAACAGATGTAATTAGAGAAAAAAGTCCTGTTACCCTTTATAGTTTAGGTAGATAAAGGTCTCAGTCACATTTGAGTAAAATAATCCTATTTCTATAAATGTCATAGGATCTTTTTTTTAAAGATATTTTATTTTCACGGACCCCTTGCAATTACACCACAGACCACTAGGGGTCCGCGGACCCCCGGTTGAGAAACACTGCTCTACGCAATACACAAACGTCCGGACGACATTTTGGCCGCCGCCATGTTTGACTTTCACCGACATGCAACCAAATCTGAGCCTGTAGAGGCCGCCGCCCACTCAAACGTGATTGGTTAATAGTGTGTGTGTCCGAACACGTGACCAAGTCACCAACGCGGTATTGTCGGCCATGTTGGAGGAGCAAAATCGTCGTCGTTGTAATCAGACGTGCCTTCATTTTGTTTAAGTTACGCATGTGGTAATAATAGCGATAAATGTAAACACTCATCGTTTCGCCGCGTTCCAAAAATCATTAGACACCAAGGAGAAACAAACCCGAAGAACTGAGCGACGTAGGCTATGGCTTGCTGCTAATCAGCCGAGAGGGCCTAACCGAAAAGATTTAGAAAAACGGTCGTGTTTGCGGTGAGCACCTTTTGAGGGGAGCAGCTGCACAGCCGTGGGATAGACGGAAGCCTGGCTGGGTACCGAGCTTCAAACTTGGGACACGACACGTTTGAAACCCGGAACGAAAAAAGAGATGAAATGCGGGCCCGAGGTGACGGAGCAACTGAGCGACGAGAGCGGGCTGCGGAGAAAGCAAGCGGAGAGGAAGCAGATCCGGGCGACCCGAGGCGGTTGGGCTGGGTCAGTATGACAAGCTGCGTAACACTTCGATGCACCGTCCCTTCCAGCTCTGTTTATAAAAAACCCTTCCCTTTCATTGTGCAGTTGTTTCCCTTTCCACAGTGTTCGCTCGCTCGCCTGTGATGTTTAGCTCTACTTTGTGGCACTCCTTGAGAAGCTCGTTATAGCCCAGAGCAGTGCACGTTTCATCGAAAAGGTCTCTAATTGATTTACATTTCTTGATTTGGACAGAAACGACTCCGAATAAGGTGAAATGGCTGAAAGACAGGCGGGCTGTACCTTGCATCGATTCAGAGAGCTGTAAAACTCTTCGACTTCAGCTTCACTTGGCTCTCTAATTTCTAACTTTAGTTTCTAACTGTGTTCTGTAAGGTGTCCTTGGGTGCTCTGAAAGGCGCCCGCAAATAAAATGTATTAATATTATTATGAATTTGAGGAATACTGTAACCCCAAAAAGAACACGACTTGAGAGGTACACGTTTTTCACTTGTGTGCAAGGGGAAATGTCCATTAGCCGGTACATTACAGAGCTAAAGCTAAGGGCGAAGTCATGCGAGTTTGGACGATTGCAAGAATCCCCTTATCAAAGACAGGGTTGTCTGTGGCATCACGTCAGATGCAATGACAGGAAGGGTTTTAAGAGAAGTGGACATTACTCTCGAAAAAGCTATCCAGGGCGCCCGGATAGCATAGCGGTCTATTCCATTGCCTACCAACACGGGGATCACCGGGGTAGAGGCTAGTTCCCATCGATGCAGAGAACGGTCAACTGAGCATGCGCAAGTACTCGTTGCCTCCGTTGTTTGGGTAGGTTAGGGTTAGGGCGGGGTTAGGGTTAAAGTTAGCTAATCAGACGCAGAGTAGGGGTGGGTCTTCCTAGAATCCTAGCGCCTGGATGCTACGCGGGGCGTGTGGAGGCGTGGTAGAGGCATTTCGCGCCTGCTCAGTTGACCGTTCTCTACTCCATTTCCGTTCTCTGCATCGATGGGAACTTGCCTCTACCAATCACCGGTTCGAATCCCTGTGTTACTTCCGGCTTGGTCGGGCGTCCCTACAGACACAATTGGCCGTGTCTGCAGGTGGGAAGCCGGATGTGGGTATGTGTCCTGATCGCTGCACAAGCCCCTCCTCTGGTCGGTCGAGGCGCCTGTTCGGGGGCGGGGGAACTGGGGGGAATAGCGTGATCCTCCCATGCGCTATGTCCCCTCTGGTGAAACTCCTCACTGTCAGGTGAAAAGAAGCGGCTGGCGACTCCACAGAGGCATGTGGTAGTCTGCAGCTCTCCGCGGATGCCAATATTTTTTTCCTAGGATGAATCTGGAAAGTTCCTGCCCTCAGGCGCTGGGATTGGCCAGATCTACCTGTTATTCAACTTTCGGGATTCATCCTAGGAAAAAAATATTCACTTACCCTACACACACAGTTAAGTTGGCACAGTTAGCTTGGCTGCAAACGTGGCTAATGGCTAACAGTTAGCTAGCAAACGTGGCTAGGGTTAGGGCGTTCGCATGGGCCTTGACTGACAGGCAGATCTGGCCAATTCTAGCGCCTGAGGGCGGGAACTTACCAGAGTTGATGTCCCCTGGCAGTGGCAGATGAACATCAGTGCACATTCAACAAGCTGAAAGCAATGCTCACTGAAGCCCCCTTACTCAAGTACTATGATGTGAGACTACCAGTAACAATCTCTGTTGATGCATCTAAAAGCAGACTGGGAGCTGTCTTACTTCAAGAGGACAAGTCAGTAGCATATGCATCACGCACATTGACTGAAACTGAACAGCGCTATGCACAGATTGAGAAAAAAATGTTAGCAATTGTGCTAGGGGCAGAATACTTTCCCCAATTTGTGTACGGAAGAGAGGTCGAGGTGCAGTCTGACCACAAACCGCTTGAAGCAGTTATGAAAAAGCTGTTGAGCAGTGCTCCAGCTAGAATACAGAAACGGTTAATGAGATTACAGAAGTATCAGGTAAAAGTACAATACAAATCAGGTAAAGAAATGCATGTCGCTGATGCGTTATCCAGTGCATACTTACCAGAGACTGACTTACCTGATAAAGAAACAGAAACTCAGGTGCACATGTTGACCCTACCTGTGTCAAATGAGAAATTAGAAAAATTCAAAAAGGAAACTGGAAAGGATGTAACACTGACAAAATTTACTGAGAAAGTATTGAATGGATGGCCTGAAAGGAGGAGCCAAACTGCAAAAGAAATACAAGGGTATTGGAATTTCAGGGAGGACATTTCAGCTGTGGATGGAATTGTTTTTAAAGGAGAACAACTCATCGTTCCAGCAGCAATTGGAGCTGAAATGCTAAAGCGAATTCATGAAAGTCATAGAGAGCTTAGGCATAGAGAGCTGCAGGCAGAGAGTGAGAGATGTGTTCTTCTGGCCTGGGATGTCTCAGAGCATAACAGAGATGGTGAACAACTGAAGTGTGCAGCACACAACAAAAACGGCAAACCAAAGAGCCGTTACGCCCACACAGTATTCCTGAAAGGCCCTGGCAGAAGATAGATGTTGACTTATTCACTTTTGACCAGCAGGAGTATCTACTTTTAGTGGACTATTATTCCAAGTTCACTGAAGTAGAGTGGTTGAAGTCAGATACAAGAAGTGCAACAGTCATTACCCATTTGAAATCCCAATTCGCCAGGCATGGAATTCCTGAAACATTAATTTCAGATAATGGGCCGCAGTTTAGCTCACGTGAATTCCAAGCTTTCACAAAAGAGTGGGAGTTCAGTCACAAAACTTCAAGCCCCCACCACATGCAGTCAAATGGAACGGCTGAAAGAAGAGTACAGACTGTCAAGCTCATGCTCAAGAAGGCTAAGGCTGATGGGAAAGATCCTTACCTCTCTCTGCTGAGAAGCACCCCCATAGAGGCTATTGGAGCATCATCAGCCCAACTGTTGATGGGTCGACGGGTGAGAACCATATTTCCAACTACATGTCAGTTGTTGAAGCCTCAGACGGTATCCAATGCAGTACAGCAGTTGTTGGAAACAAGGCAAAGGAAGCAGAAGGAATACTTTGACCAAGGATCCAAAGCACTTCAGAAACTCCAGGTTGGTGACAATGTCGGGATATGGCAGGATGGCACACGGAATCCAGCTCAAGTAACTGCACTTGCTGAGCAGCCGAGATCCCATGTTGTCCAGATGCCTGATTGACAGGTGTATAGACGGAACAGAAAGTTTTTAATGCAGTCAAAGGAACAAAATAACAGCAAACCCAAGGACATGGACAATCAAAACATGAGTTATGAGAATGTGAGTGACCACACAGGGAAAAAACATGAACTGAACACTCAAAACAAAACACCGGAAAGAGATGTCGGTTCAACAGAGCTCCCAAGTCTCCCTGTTAAAACTGCAAGTGGTTGAGTTGTTTCAAAGCCATGGAGGCTTATTGAGGAGTAGCTCCATAGACTGTTCCATGTTTAAATAGACTCTTTAATTCCAGAGACAGTTTGATGATTTAAAAACAAAAATAGTTAAAATGAATGAAAGACTGTTTTAAAGAGCCATTGGAGGGGGGAAAAAAGTTGTTGAAGCTGGAAGCTATAGAAAATATGCTGCCATATTATATTGGTCAGTGACATTTCTGTTTAAAGTGATAGGCTCTACATGGTGTGGTTTTAGTTCCTTTATTATGAGCTATGTTAAACTGTTGTGGTGACAACATGGCGAGAGGCATGGGCGCAAGTCCATGAATACTGGGATGGCATCCCCCGCTTTACCTGTGCCACCATCCATAGGGTTAGAGGTTGTGTCAGGAAGGGCATCCAATGTAAAATTTTGCCAAATCATTATGCGGATTGACAAGACCACCATCGGTGCTGCGCACTCACAGGGTACCAATGGAAACTATCAAATCCACTGTGGCAACCCCTGGGAAACAGGGAACAAGCCGAAAGAAGAAGATTATGAGTTGTGTTAAAAAAAGGGGGGGGTGTCATGGTATGATAATGATCTGCCAATCGCCAGCCTGATGCACTGTCATGTATTGTGGAAGTTGCGGGGCTGGAAATAAAGAAACATGTCTGAAACCCAGTTCGGCGTTTCTGTGTCTGCTCCATTAAACCACATCAAAACAACAGTGAGGAGTTTCACCAGGGGGACATAGCATGTGGGAGGATCTTGCTATTCCCCCCAGTTCCCCCTCACCCCCAAACAAGCACCCCAACTGACCAGCGGAGGCGCTAGTGCCGCAACCAGGACACATATCCACATCCGGCTTCCCACCTGCAGACACAGCTAATTGCCCGACCAAGCCAGCAGTAACACGGGGTTTCCAACCGGCGAGCCCTGTGTTGGTAGGCAACAGAATAGACCACTACCCCACCCGGACGCCCCCACCAGAATCTGTTAATAGCAATTACATTACGGGTCATATAACAATAGGCATTTCATGATGATCATCTGGTTCTGGCTTGGTTTCAGATCAGCATTCCTACAATTCTTACAAGAGGAGAAACTGAACCAGAAAGAGGGAGGTGGGCTTTATATACCGGCAAAACCAAACAATGAGCTGAGCATTAAAGGAAAACTAGAATGGGACACTGAGTCTCAGTCAATCCTTTCACATTACAGGGAGTAATCTGATTGACTGTTCATATCAAAAATACCACTTAACGCAGCTTTAACGTTTCACAACATTATATATTGTAGAAGGCATTCGCAGACATTTTTAGACGGGTCATGTTATAACAATGTCAGTTTGTGAGTTAGAAGTGACGGGTTCGCAAGGTGCTTCATATCTAAAAACAGGGCTCTCAAATGCATCAATCATGCTCAGCTCCTGCAAGTCACATCCACTGGCTCCCGGCCTCCCCCACCAGCCTGTTGGTGCCCTGTGCCCTCATTGCTGGAAATGAGGCAGCTTTTACCATGGCAACCGCAGCCCGACACGGCTGCTAATCCTCAGGAGTTTACACAATTCCTCCTCCTCATAAGAGGGTCTTACCCACGGCACCAATGCCCAGGAATTCTCCCCAAAACAGACGGAGAACCTGGTCGCAGCGGAGGAGGAGGAGAAAACGGTAGGCCTGTTTCATACGACCATGCTGCATCCTCCATTCTGTCTTAGATGTTAAGCTGTTCAAATCTTTTTCAACAAGTGTGCGCGGCATTGTCCCTTTTTTGTTTTGATTTTTGTTTTTGTTTTTTTTTCCTGCCGGGCTCTTTGGGCAAGCAGAGTGCATGGTGTGGGAGGATGCTGGAAAAGTGTTGTGGAGAAGCAGATCTAGCGTTGGCGTGTGAGCACTTGTACATTAGATCTGTGATGATTCAGAGATCGTACAGAATTGGCAAACCTTCCAGTTTTGAGTGTCACCGCCGTTTTTACGGGGGCTCTCAGGTGGGGGCTGGGGGGGGGGGGCTGGTAGCCAGTTTAATGCATGCACTTAGTCATGTCATGTCCATGGACTATGAATTCCGTTTTTGTTTTTGTTTTTACTGAATTTGACTCATTGTTTACACACTTGCTAAAGCATGGAGTTACAAACTCCATCCAGGAACACTGTGGGCATTACGTACCAAAAGATAGAGACTGATCTTACTTTTTAGCACTTCCACTTGATTCTGACCACTTGTGTGTCCCTGGACTTTAAAGAAAACAGAAACGGGAATTCAGGAGAATTGTGTTTTTGATGTCCTACAGTTTAAAGCTGTCACCAAACAACTGTTTTTCTCAAAATATGACATAAATCGTGTAATCTCATTTTCATACCTGCCTCTGATTCTGCTGGTCTTTAATTTTCTCCATACTAGGTCATTATCCCCTCCACAGTCTCTGACACCCCCCACCCCCCCACCCCTCCTGCTGCCGCCCTCTCTCACTTGCTTGCACTAATCCTTTTGTTGTTGACTGGGGCCCTGGCTCTGGCTGGACATAACAGCACTATGGGGACTAGTTCAGCTGAAGGGTGCCAACCAAGCCCTCCTGCTGTCCACATCTAGGTTAGGCGGGTTCATTATTAACGCCTCCCCAAGCTGGAACACATCCGGTCACCTTCTTTGGGAATTTTTTCCCCTTCTCTCCCCTCGTCCTCCCATAATTCACCCACAGCTCCCTTCTCTGCGCTGGTTTGACCGTGTCCTCTGTTCTGTTACTCTCTCTCTCTCTCTCTCTCTCTCTCTCTCTCTCTCTCTCTCTCTCTCTCTCTCTCTCTCTCTCTCTCTCTCTCTTCCCTTTGTTGTCTGTCAAACCCTTTGCCAGTCCCAGGAGATTGGGGGAGTTGGGAGGGCCCAGGTAGGAACATGTGGTTAAGGAGCGATGTTTTCCCTCTGCTTTGGCTGCATCTTTGTCTGCTGGGGAAGGTCCTGGAGGTGAAAGGGCAGGAAAGAAGCCATCTGCAGGAGGTTCTCAGGGCCCTGAGCCTACGCTCGGAGGCAGACCCACAGCTTCAGCTCCCCAAGAACCAGACTGGAGACCTACTGACCGCTCTCCTCCAGGCGGTGCGTTGTGTAGAACGGACCGGCACCTCCCAGGGAGTTTGTGACAGGGTAAGGCCTACAGCTCTTTGTTATGTTGAAGCATAACCCCAGCTTTTCTCAACCTGGGTCTTATTTTTGTGACCCCCCCACCTCACCCCATTATGCAAATGAGTTATGCTGTACTAATTGTGCGAGATTTTGATTACAGGACCACTGTTGGTCACAGCTTTAAACTGGCGTCTTTTATATGGCAACTGAAAACAAGTATCAGACATGTTTCAACAAGTCCAATTTAATCCAATCATCTAAACCAAGTATTTGGATATGAAAGTGAAAGTGCAAGTTAAAAAGTTATTATCCAATATGTGTAATATTAATAATAACACACACACACACGCGTGTGTGTGTGTGTGTGTGTGGGCCCTGTGATGGCCTGGCAGCCTGTCCAGGGTGTCTCCCCACCTGCCGCCCTGTGACTGCTGGGATAGGCTCCAGCATCCCTGCGACCCTGAAAGCAGGATAAGTTGGTTCAGATAATGGAATGGATGTGTAATATTGTCAACGGTTGACCACGTTGCTGAACTACTTCCTTGTTCAACTTGCAGGAGCAACAAGTCTTTTCTTACTCTCGGCAGGAGTACTCATCATTGCTCGACCGCGGTCGAAGGATGATGATGAGTACTCACCAATCGCAACTGAGAAGACATAAATAATGAAAAATCATCTAAACAGTCTAACCGAGGGGCTAGTTTTTCATTATTTTGAAAGGACAGGTTTAAGTCTTGTGTTCAGTTGACCCATAAGATGCCGGTGTAAAGCTGAGTCCAGCGGTGGTCCTGTGTCCAAAATCTCCTAAATGAAGCTGGTGAGTAAAATGATACAATAACTTGTGGCATGATGACAAAAAACCCCCCCACAAAAATAAGACCCAGGTTGTAAAAAAACATCATTATCCTTTAAAATATTGATTAAGTTGCTAGCATGTCTGCACACAGTAGCCCGCTAGTGAATTGCCTAAAAGGGTCATATGCACACAAGTATTCAGTGACTCTATAGGCAGACCTCATCTTAAATGTACTTACAATGCAAAGAGAGATTAGAGATGAGAGCCCATGGTTGGTAAAAATCTTGAGTTTTTATATCTATGAAAGGGTAAGCTTTAGATCCAGTGTGTCCTGTGTATTCACCCATTTACTGTCTGGTTATTCTAGCAAACTTGCTTGTTATGGCTGGAATGTGAGCATGTGTGGAAGGTTTTAAAGCCTTGACCTCTATGGGGCATTCATGCTGAGTGGCTTTACAGGTTTCTCAATTGGACATAACAAACTGCAGAAGTACCTTTGACTTTTCACATGTTTGTGCAGGTGGGCCGAGAGTGGGATTATGCGTGAATGCGGATCACATCAGATTTTAAAAACCCCAGAGTTAGGAGAACCATTTTGACATTTAGCCTTCATCGAATAGTGCACGGCATTACATGGGATAATGCATCACCTGCCCTTTCAAACCTCTTCCACATCCCAGATGTAATTGTTTCCTCAGAAGCTCGAGAATGTTAGAGTGCAGGAGGTCCTGTGGAGAAAATACAATAGACTTTTAATTAAGCAACAGGCCAGGGGGGAAAGAAAGATGGGAAAAAAAAAGTCACTTGAAAATTTAACTGATTGTTGCCGCATGTGTCGACACACAAATGTATGGTCACTCACTCTTGGTGTCACTTCCCAGATTGCTTCATATTCAGATGCTGAGGAGTATTCCTATTAGTAGTTTTATTCAAAAAGTTTATTTCCTGGTGGCTTTTATATTTTAAAGTATTTTTTCCTTCGAGTCTCTGCCAGAAACTTGTGTTCATCTTCCTGTCTCGTTTTGCTCTCATTACAGTGCCTCACACCGGATGTGGTCCTCTCCGTGCTAGAGGATGATGGGAAGGCATATTACACAGAAGAGGACTATCGCCGCATCTCCACTGTTCTGCTGTATTACGTGATCAATATGCAAGACTTGTGTGTGTCAAATGCCGCATCGTCTTCCTCCTCTCCCTCTTCTTCCTCATCTCTGAACTACCAGTTCTACCTGTTGGCCCTCTCCAACTTTGACCCAACTGAGGACAACCATTTTCTCTCATTCAGTGAAATAGAGAGTATTCTGCAGCTCATCAACCAGCACTATCAACCCTCCTTCCAAGAAACATCTGCTCCATCTGACTTACAAGTAAGAGAGAGCTGACCTCCATCAAACAGTAATGTCAGTAACAACTGAAAAAATCAAAATAGACATGTGACTTGACCCCAACTCAGGCAAGCAAGAGAATTTTCTGCAACGACTGCAACGTCTGCTGAGAACTATGGGTACAAGGCAGATCCTTGGATGCTTTGGAGACTAATTGTAGGGATTTACACGTAGTTTTGATGCAGTACAGCAGAAAAGTAAACAACAATGATGGCAGTAGTGAATGGTGGTTGGTTGTATTGAGGAAGCCATATAATTGAGCGATGTGTCATGTTGTTGCCCACCTTTTGAAATTGCTTTCAACGAAAGGGAGACCAGTCCCAGAAACATGAAAGCTGGTGCTACTCTACGTCACATGTAATAGAAATCAGTAAGGCTTTGTAGCTTGGAGGCAGAGAAGCACAAAAAATAGGTGGACCACCGCAGTTGTATGATACCAGGATGTGATGCTTTGACCTTTGACTCTACAGTGTATTGACGCCGCTCAGCTCATGGAAGAAGTTGGAGAGCGAGAAAGTCTGGGTGCTGGGGCATCCTCCGTGTCCAAACTGGCTGCCGCCATCATCAGCCATATCCTACAAGGCCATTGTTTCAGCAGCAGGGACATTCCTTCCCCTGCTTTCTTCATCGACTATATCTTCCAATCCTTGAACTGTACTACAGACCTCCAAATTACAGGTAAATTAATGAGTAATACCTTTTGTTTTGTTTTTTATTGCTGAGTTTATTTTTCTATTAATTTTTCTCCTTATGTTTTTTTTATTGTTGCCTGCATAAATTTGCATTCTGAGTTAATTTCTGTAAAGAGTTGAACCTTTTTGTCATTTTTTATCCCAGTATGAGTAAACAAACTAAACAAACTGAATGTGTCTGGGATGAGTCTGTGATGAGTGTGTTCCAATGTGGTGAAGCCATTCCTTTCCTTAGATTTAGAGAAGCTGCTTCACCAGCTGGGTGTAGGAGAGGGAGGAGCCACTCATTCCCATGGCAGGAAGAGGCGGGGCATCGCAGGCTTCTCTCAGATGGAGGTGGGGCAAGAAAAAGATACCTGCGACCATGAGGCTCGGGGGATCGGCCCAGACTGGTCTCAGGTCAGGCTGACATAATAGCATGACGTAAATTTCCCATCCAAATACGAGATTCCAGATCCGACCTTGTTTCAGTCCATTGTAAAAATGCATAAGGGGGTAAAATAATTGCCCTTGTCTATGTTGAATGCTAATATTGACTCTTTTGGGACTTGCTCTCTTATGCATTTCTAGAATGCTTGAAGAGCATTTTGATCGGTTTTGTAAGTCCCATTAAGAAATCGCTAGCCATTGTTAGCTTAGCATAAGCTGTATTTGCCCCTGATGTCATCTGGCTACATATGCACGACACTACTGGTGATCCCTTTTGTGGCCCGGTGACAAAACATCCATAGCATGGCTGTTAGCAAAATAATTTTGATAAACTAGTAACTTGGTAAGATATGTAAAACTCTCATTATATGTCATTTTTACTTAAGTTACTAAATATGTATTTTATGAAAACAATGATGGACAAACAGGTTCCTAAAACCCTATTCATTTTTGCCATGGGTGAAAAATAAATGGACCCAGATGTAGTCTGAGAGCTCTGAAATGTCAAAAACACTTTAGAAATCTGTTTAACTGAAAGGAAAACACCAATTGTATTGACAATTATAAATATTTGCATAACGGGTAGGTAACAAAAGGGTGAAAGTTGCTATTTATTTGTGGCTTAGTGAGCTAGGTTGTATATAATGTGCTTCTAGTGTGTTCATATTTTTTACCGTTTTCTGAGTCCAACTGCTTTGTGAAAACACAGTTGCATGACAATTATTGCCATTAGCTGTAAACTCAGCAATAGTGAGTCAAATGGGGAATAATTAACAACATCAACAACAAAAATCATTCAAAGTAAGTCGTCAGCTGCTTTTTTTATGCATTCATGTATTTACATGTTCACTTTCTTCTCGTTCAGGTGTGTTTTTCAGCCAGTCAGTTGATGGATATTTTTGCTCTGGACCCTCATTTGCCGATTTCCAGAGAGCATTTCAGACAGATCAGTCCGGCCATCATTCAGCAGTTGCTAGGCAATGCCTGTGAGTCCAAAGAGCACACAACAAGAGGATCTCCACCCACCGCCCTCGAGAGTAAGAGATTTATCTACCTCATCGATAGAAGCCTGCAGTCTAGTTATAACCAGTAAACCAAACCATTAAGCCGGTGGCTCTTCCTTTGCCTCTACTCTCACCTTTGCGCCCAGCGCTCTCTTAGATCTTGCACATGTGAAGAAAAAATGTATTATACCTTTACCTATCTCCCTTTCTTTCTCTGAAAAGAGTCTAATATACAGTTTTTCTCTTTGTTTTGAGTCCCCTGCATTGGAAATTAATGAGTGTGTCCCCCTCGCTGGGACAGACACCGATAGCGTTAGAGTCTTAAGAGGAGACATAAGATGTAAAGAAACCTCGTAGGAATGTTGCGCAATAGAATAGAAAGAATAGCTTAACCAGACACAGGCCACTGATTTTGTTTTGGACTTGACTTTTAAAAAATTTTTTTGAAGGGGATATAGTACATCCACGAAGCAAGACAGGAAAAGGGGTTAACCAATTAATTCACATATCTGAGAAAAACAGTCTTAAGGAAAAGACAGAAACCTTTCCATAAGGCTGAAGCGAAGATGTGTTTTTGTGTTTAGTCTGCAGAGCTGAATGGATACTGATGGCAGAGGTTGTACAGTGAGCTATACTGTGGCACAACTACAAACAGGATGAATACTCAACATAGTCCCACATGCTATCAACAGGAATAACAATGAGGCTCATGTGACACTGGGCTTCAGGCCAAGTAGTCGTAGAATGGAGAGATTACTTTTTTGCTTTTTTCCGTATTTTTCTTCACATTTGCTGTTATGTCTTCCTGTGTATCTCCCAGTTGACTTTAACTTGATGTTATGTGCTTCCTGTTACGCTATGGAAGGTTCCACCGCCAAAACATACATTATAACACACTTGCCTACTTGAGTTCTCAAAGAAGGTTGAATCATTTCATCCGAATACATTTATTGACAGATGCGTTTCATAACTCAACTAAGTGACATCTTCAGTCTAAACTGACTCCAGGTATCCCCACCCCTTATGAACAATACAGTACAATACACTGCCTAACGACTGAAACCAGTGACCAGTCTCATATGTAAATTGACATGACCATTAACTAGAGTTACAATGGCCATATGTACTATTCAGAGGATTGGGGAATAGTTGCAATCACAGCATTGTAAATTGTTATCAGATGTACTCTTAGCCCCCCCCCCCCCCGCCCCCGGTTCAGGGATGGTCGTTCCCTCTTCACATAGCTGGCCTCTTTGACCCCCCATTCAAACCAGCGTTCCTCCTTATCAAGGATGTGCACATCCTCATCCTTGAAAGAGTGGCCACTGACCTGTAGATGGGTGTAGACTGCGGAGTCCTGGCCTAACATGTTAGCTCTTCTGTGTTGTGCCATCCTCTTGGCCAGCATATGTTTAGTTTGTCCAATGTACAAGTCATGGCAATCCTCCTGGCACTTTACCACGTACACTGTATTGCTTTGTTTGTGCTGGGGGGCCCGATCCTTGGGATGGACCAATTTCTGGCGCAGTGTGTTTTGGGGTTTGAAAGCAACTGAGACACAGTGTTTGGAAAATACGCGTCTGAGCTTTTCCGACACTCCCGCCACATCCCAAATCACCACTGGTTTATGTTTAGACAGCTGTTGTCCTTCTCCTCTCTTCTGTTGGCTGGTGCACTGTTTGGGTGTCTTCCTGGCTTTGACATACGCCCAGTTAGGATAACCACACTTAACCAGGACTTTTTTAATGTGGGATTTCTCCCCTTCCCTGGCCGGTGGGGACGTTGTCAGTTCGGTGGTACAGCGTCCTGATAACTCCTAGTTTGTGCTCCAGTGGATGATGAGAGTCAAACCTTAATTACTGATCAGTATGTGTTGGTTTACGGTAAACATCAACAATCAAATGTCCCCCATCACCAATTGCAATTTCACAGTCTAAGAAGTTTAACCTGTCATGTTTCACATCCTCCCTGGTGAACTTGATGTAGTTGTCCACAGAGTTAATGTAGTCGGTGAAATGTGGTACCTCCTGAGATTTAATTTTAACCCAGGCATCATCCACAAATCTGAACCAATGGCTAGGTGGTGTCCCTGGATAGGACATCAGAAGCCTCTCTTCCATTCATCCATATACAAGTTGGCCACTACAGGTGAGACTGGGGAACCTATTGCACACCCATGCCTCTGCCTATAGTATTGCCACCTGTATGTGAAGTACGTGGACTGAAGACACAGTTTCAGGAGCAGACACACTTGGTCAGTGTTAAGAGTGGTCCTATTGCTAAGGGTGGGGTAAGAGTACATCTGTCACCATCTTACAGTGCTGTGATTGCAAACATTCCCAAATCCTCTGTGAATAGTACACATGGCCATTGAAACTCTAGGTAATGGTCACACCCATATTTGCATATGAAACTGGTCATTGGTTTCAGTCGTTATGCGGCTGTATTGTTTATAAGGGTGGGGATACCTGCAGTCAATTGAGACCGAAGAGGTCACTTAAATGAGCGATGAGACGTATCTGTCAATAAATGTTGCATCTAGATGAACTGATTCAACCTTCTTTGATTTTCTTACCTGGATTATTGTGTCAAGACACTACTTGAGTACTGCTATCCCGTTTGTCTATTTAGGGCGTTTTGAACGCCTCAATCTCAGAGAGTTCTTTTCACTCTTTTAATGTACGTTCAAAGCATATTCAAGTGATATTGTGACATAACCTTCATTCTCTCTCTGTTTCCTCTGCAGAATATGGTTACAGCACAGCTGCCGTCCTGCTCATCACACTGGGCTCCATGCTGGGCACGTGTCTGATCTTCTTCAACTCCTGTCAGGAAACCTACGTCCTCATCCTGCAGCTGTTTGTTGGACTGGCCGTGGGCACTCTCTCAGGAGATGCCCTGCTGCACCTCATACCACAAGTATAGGACGCGAAGTCATCGTCTAGTCATGCAAGGCATAGACTGGATTTCACTGACACGGTTTACTTAGATAGTTGTCATCTGAGATTGGTAAAACTGTGTTGTCACCAAATTTGAAGTTAATCCTGCATTCAAATAACTGAAACCAAGGTCATACCTCAAGGAACAAGGTAAAAAAAAAAAGGGAGCATGGTGGCCCAGTGGTTAGCACTGTCGCCTCATAGCAAGAAGGTCCTGGGTTCGAACCCCAGGGTTGTCCAACCTTGGGGGTCATCCCAGGTCTTCCTCTGTGTGGAGTTTGCATGTTCTCCCCGTGTCTGTGGTGGGTTTTCTCCGGGTGCTCCGGTTTCCCCCACCATCAAAAAGACATGCATGTTAGGGTTAATGCTCCTGTCTGTGCCCCTGACTGAGGCATGGCAAGACGAACTGGAGTTGGTCCCCGGGCGCTGCACGGCGGCTGCCCACTGCTCCTAGCTACAGAGCTAGGATGGCTTAACTGCAGAGGAAGAATTTCCCCCCACGGGGATTAATAAAGTAGTAAAAAAAAAAACAATTTGGCTGATTTTACTGCCACTGCTTCCACAAACAATAAACGCTTGAGCAAAGATTTTGGATTGCGTTCGCAAAGTTTAACTTTTAAATTGGATCGAATTGTAGATGAATCTTGTAGGTGCAGTCTTTCCAGATCGTGTGTTGAGTGTAAACTGATGGTCCCGTTCTTTTACTACTTGTCTCTTTTGAAGACACTTGGCCTCCATGATTACAGTCACGGTCATGATGACGAGGACTTTACCGAGAGCAAAGATTATCTGTGGAAGATCCTGGGCATGATTGCTGGAATCTACAGCTTCTTTCTCATTGAACGAACCTTTTCCTTTGTGGTTCCAGCCCATGGCCATGTAAGATATTGCTTTTGTTTGAATATTTGTAGTCTTTATCAAATAATGATGTAACCAACAGTGCAGATTATAAAATGCTTATGGGCTGCAGTATCTAGTCAGGCTTCAGGGTTATTAGGGCTACATATAGTAGCAGGCTCCTTCTCTATCTATCCAGAAGTTGAATGCTTTTTTTCCCCCCGAGAATTTTCCAAAGACAAGCCATTGTTTGTCATGATTGTACAAATGTGTGGCTGGCTTCCTTTGTTGAAATTTTGCAGACTCTGATGTAGAGCAGGTTACTTCCGGTGTAACTGTGAGCTGATGAGCTGCTTTTTGCCTACAGGGGCATTCCCATGACCTTCCTTTAGAGCTCAACTGCAATGGCCAATCAGAGCGGGGCAAGTCCATCTCTACCATGCAGCTGGTGAGTCTGTTTGTCCCCCCTCACTACCCATACACTTGGTACAGATATTATAATATACACTTAAAAAAACCCCACCAAATAGGAAAATCACTTGTCACTCTCTGGTTCGGGCACAGGCTCAGCTAGCTAGTGTGTCTCCGCTAAGGGGAGGAGGAGGTCAAGGTTCATGCTCGAGGATACTTTCCCAGGTGGGCCCTATGGTTGGAAGAAGACCTCACAAACCACAAGAAAATCCTGACATCCTCTGAAGAAAGGGGAGGCAAGGACAGGACTTTTAAAAATGATCTTCAAATTGTTCTTAGTAGACATTCCCGTAATGTGTTCCAGGTGCAATGCACTCGTAATTGCTGAACAGCCGTTAGTGGTTAAAGGTAGAATCTGTAATGGTGTGAAACAGCGTCCTCTAAGGTATTTCATGATAATTGCAAATCCAGCTTTTGTTGGCAAGTGAAACCACCCAAGGTGAAACTCCCTCATCACAGCTAATGGGGGACATTAAAGACAGCTAGTTCACCGATGTTTTTCAAGCTAAGTAACCATAGCCAACTGTTAGCTACCACCAACTGTTAGCTACCACCAACGATAGCGGTAAACCATCCAGGTTGTCTCTCACTTGCGCGGTACAAATTCTATAAACGTAGCATTGCTTGCAGTCGTAAGCTCATACGCTCCCAAGGTGAAGATGCTTCCCCCTGTCTGCCATTGTGAAAAGTGTCCTCCTGCATTCTCACAACCCTTCCACTATTACCATCCAGCCCACACACACATCAGACCAAAATTAAAACATTTTCATTTGCTTAGGGGTCGCTGTTTTACATCATTAGTCTACCTTTAAGTCTACTTGAGTGACAGGTGCACCTATGCATGGTGTAATCAATCATGACCCATCACTGTGATGGATGGGGTGGTATGAATTCTGCCTGTTTTTACCCATCATATTTGTTTTCATGTTTAGAGATATTGTATTTTGCGTTGAATTTGTGTATGCGGGGATTGACAACGCTTAATACCAGTGCAGTTTTTTCAGTTGATGTCCTTTAACCTGATGTCCTTTTAATCCTTTAAAAACACAGTTATTTTAAAGGTGAAGGTCTTTAAATGCCTCTTAACCTAAGAAGCAAACAACAATGCACTTTCTTTTTGTGTCAGCAATCATTTACTAAGCACAGCCTCTATTTAATTTTCCAATGGTTGGTATCTAAATTCAAATAACAATTCTTTACATGTTAGCAACAACACCTGCTGTGTTAAGATGAGCTGAGTTTTGCATAATGACGACATAGGGGCGTGTATTTTATGAGTGGTTTTGAGAGGGTTTTTTTTTTTTGTAAAGACTCGGGTATAATAAGTCAGCTGGAATATACGGTGTTATTATTAATGGTCAGGAATCAGGAACAATTTATTGTAATTTCTTTCATGTACTTGCGTACACAAAAGAAAGAAAATTATGTTTCTCCCAGCCCACAGCAATGCGACACAAAAGACAAAAACACACATGCCAAATTTCCCAAAAACGACACTACCAAAAACATACAAAAACAAAGAGAACAAAGCAAAAAAACAAAGACAAAAAAACACAGTTAACAACACAGTACACTCAGTACAACAAAGTCCAAAAATTCCACTGTCCAGGAAAACAAACACCAGCCAGGATAATTCTGGGAACTGCCGGTCTGCATGGGCTAGCAGTTAGCTTTGCCTGTCACACTTCCGCGTCCTGTCAGATCGCCCTCAATGTTTCCTCCTCGGGCGCAGCTCCAGGCAGGGCCGTGGTCCCTGGACCCACCGGACCCAGCAGACCAGGCTCCCCCAGCTGATCCAACGCCAGCTCTCCCAGCCAGACACCTTTGACACACCTCCCCGCACTCCACACGATGACACTAAAACAGTCCCGCCCTCGTGTTATTGGAACCGCCGGTCTGCATGGGCTAGCAGTTAGCTTAGCCTGCCCCGCTTCCGTGTCCTGTCAGACCACCCTTGGTGTTTCCTCTTCGGGCGCAGCTCCAGTCAGGGCCGTGGTCCTTGGGCCCACAAGATGCAGCAGACCAAGCTCTCCCAGCCATTAAATGAAGACAAAACAAACTTAGATGCAGACATAGACAAAGACACATGGACGGTACTGGATGAGGCTGCCGCAAACGTAAGTTCACGCCACAATCTTCCCGCACTGGTACTGGGTGAGGCCGCTACAAATATGAATTCACGCCGCCATCTTCCTACACTGGCAGCACAAATGTCTGACCCTATAGCTATATAATAATGTAAGTGCTGAAAACACCTCGGGGATCATAATCATACCTTGAGAGATGCTAAAGATGGTCGAAACAGGTGAAAAAATAGCCTTTTGATTTATTCCTAATAGGCGCTCTGCTGTAGGCTTATGTGATATCGAATTTCAGAGCAACAGAAGGTTACGTAAAGCTAAGGTCACATATGGCGGCAAGTTGGTCTACGTGAGACTCGCAATTGTTAGGTGTGTTCGTTTTCAAAGTTTGCCTGACCCAGTTCCACCACCGCTGTTACATAACGAGAAATGGAGAGCGGTGTGGGAGGGAGCACAGGAACAGGACGTGAAGAGGGTGGGTGGCAGGACTTGATGCCAGTGCCTCATCACTCAGAAAGCTCTTCATGCTCGTACTGAATCATGCACACGCTGCCCAATTAATCCTTCACTGCAAGTTTTAAGGGCTACAGACATGGAGAGTTTAATGCATGCATATCTCTATGGAAAAATTGGGTGGTGTTTTTAAGGTACTGAGAGTGACCTATTAACGTGTATGGTGTTGTTAACTATCAATTGTACATATGCACACATATCACACAGATGGCTGTGCGAATTTGCATTTGCAGCGGGCTCACCCAGTGCCGGAAGATGGCGGCGCGAATTCACCATTTGCGGCGGCCTCACCCAGTACCGCCCATGCAGTGTCTTTGTCCATGTCTGCATCTAAGTTTTGTCTTCGTTTGATGGCTGGGAGAGCGGGGCAGGCTGAGCTAACCACTAGCCCATGCAGACTGGCAGTTCCGATAACACCGAGGGCGGTCTGGCGGCGGCCTCACCTGGCGTTGACCGTGGTGTTTTTGATGTCGTCTTGAGGAGTGCGGGGAGGTGTGTCGAGGATGTCTGGCCAGGACAGCTGGCACCGGATCAGCTGGGATAGCTTGGTCTGCTTCGTCCGGTGGGCCCGGGGACCATGGCCCCAGCCTGGAGCTGCGCCTGCCATCCTGGCTGGCGTTCATCCCCTTGGACTGTGATTTTTTTTTGTTTAGTTTGGATATACTGTGTGTTAGTTTGGGTATGTGTGTTCTTGTAGTTTTTGGATGTGTTTTTGTGTGTACGCAAGTGCATGAAATGAAATGACAGTGTTCCTGATTCCTGATATCAACGCATACATATCATACATATCATATCATACATATCAATTGTGCATATGTAGAACAAAAAATGGCAAGCATGTTGGTTATTTGGAGAGAAACAGGAACTGAGTGAGTATTCACTTGGTGTTTGGAAGGAGTCACCTCCCATCGCAGCTGTTTTGTTGAATTGGACCCAGGACATCTCCAGGCTGTGTTCCTGGCATCCCAGCAATCGCACAAAACAAACGGTTGGCTTATTTCTGGCGGGTCCCCGCAAGACAAATGAAAGCGCACAGTGTGTTTTCATTAGACCGGGTCCAAGGATTGTGCTCAATTTCTCAAATCTGAATCACAGGCTGAATGATAAAACAAAGAAGGCAAAAGAAAAAAGAAAAGAAAAACACTGGTGTTAATGAGTTGTCTGTTGCTCATAGGGAACTGTAGAGGAGTTGGACTGTACAGAAATGCCCGCCGAAGACCCAGAGACCACCAGCCTGACAAATCAGAGTAAGCTGAAACACTTTTTATGAGAACTGAGTGTGCACACACACACACGCACACGCACATATGCACATACTATTGTACTTCTGTCTTTGTGAAGACTAACCCCATCAAAACTACATGCCTTACCTTAACCTTTACCCTCACCTTAACCTTCAGCAGATCATCAGTTTACACACAAACACACACACAGACGTAGCTTGGCATACACAAACAGACAAATATACAAACAACTACATACACATATGCACATTTATTAAGGCTGGGCCTACACACACACACACACAGCACCCTACATACACCACACACACTATTTATTATTATTACTGCTTTTTTGTTCTGTTTTGTTGTTATTTTAGAACTATTGTTGCTGCAGTGTTGAGCCAAAACAAGAATTTTACTGTCTTGTACTTGTATAATGAGACGTAAAAAATAAAGAATCTTGAATCTTGAACCTTAACCCTAATTCTAACCATAACCCTAAACCCTAAAATACTCCCTTAAAGAAGTGAGGACTGTGCAAAATGTGTCCACTTTGCAAAAAATGTCCTGACTGTGATGGTTAAAAACTCAACTTGGTCCCCACAAAGATAGAAGTACAAGAACACACACACACACACACACACACAACTCAGTAGTTTTCAATGTGCGTTGTGCAATTAGTCCCCTGGAATGAGCTAGCGATTGTCACGGTCCAAGGATGAGCATTGACCGCACAGCCGTGGCACAGACTCTCTTTGTCTTCCCAGGACATGGGGTTCCTCTGCTCGCCGTGATGGTAATCGTCGGAGACAGCCTTCATAACTTCGCTGATGGCCTGGTGGTGGGGGCAGCCTTCTCGTTGTCAGCTGAGACCGGCATGGCAACAACTGTGGCCATCCTGTGCCACGAAATCCCTCACGAGATGGGTGAGAGGTCGGGGGTCATAGTGTAGCGCTTATGGTTGGCACACTGTCTTTTCTGATCAGGGAGGCTTCCCAAGATAGTGGAGGCTGGGAGGCGCTGTGCCAGGGACAGTTTAAATTGGTGGAGACAGTTCACACGATCAGTAATAGATAATAGGATGATTTGAAACGTTAGATGGCGGCACTGGGAAACGTAAGACCCTGCGAAGTCATGCTGTCAGCAAAACTGGCCAATCGAAGCATCTTTTGTTAGCGTACCACAAAGAGAGTCTACCAATCACATGTTCAGATTCACGCAATGCAGTTATTTACATCAGATCACACACAAATCTCAAGGCAGCGAATAGTGCGTGCGTATAAGCATTGGCAAATTGGAAAAATGACCTTTTTCTGTGAAAACGGCGCCCTCTTGGACAAACTTTAACCCTCCATGTTGTGTACAATATGCAAGTGTTCCTAAATAGGAAATGCAAATGATAATTCATGTCTCTGCACTTGAGATATAGACAACCACTCCCCATTGTAAAAGATAGGGGTCTGGGGCATCCGGGTAGCGTAGTGGTCTATTCTGTTGCCTAGCAACACAGGGATCGCCGGTTCAAATCCCTGTGTTACCTCCGGCTTGGTCAGGCATCCCTACAGACACAATTGGCCGTGTCTGTGGGTGGGAAGCCGAATGTGGGTATGTGTCCTGGTCACTGCGCTAGTACCTCCTCTGGCCGGCGCCTGTTTGGGGGGAGGAGGAACTGGGGGGAATAGTGTGATCTTCCCACGTGCTACGTCCCCCTGGCGAAATTCCTCACTGTCAGGTGAAAAGAAGCGGCTTGCGACTCCACATGTATCGGAGGAGGCATGTGGTAGTCTGCAGCCCTCCCCGGATTGGCAGAGGGGGTGGAGCAGTGACCGGGACAGCTCAGAATTGTGGGCTAATTGGTCAGATACAATTGGGGAGAAAAAGGGAGAACCCCCACCCCAAAAAAAAAAGATAGGGGTCTAGACTGGTTGGTCAGGAACTTTACTTCCCGGCAGCGTTTCAAAGATGGCACCCGAGTGAGCTGGCTTGGGCTTTGACTACGAGGCCTTTACTGACTGATCTGTCGTTTCTCCTCTCGTCCCCCAAAAGGGGACTTTGCGGTATTGCTCAGCTCGGGAATGTCGGTGAGGAGCGCCGTGCTGATGAACTTCCTCAGTGCGCTGACGGCCTTCATGGGCCTCTACATTGGACTGTTTGTGTCCGCGGAGGCAGAGGTGCAGCAGTGGATCTTCACCGTGACCGCCGGGATCTTCCTGTATCTGTCCCTGGTGGAAATGGTAAGATGGTCTTCCTTGAGCCAAGTCGTCTTCAGCTGCCGCAGTGTTTGATAGTTGTTCACTGCCGTGACACCGTTGGCAACATGTCGGTGCTGACAACTGTCTTTCCTGTCTCTCCCCTCCTGCCTCCCTCCATCATCAGCTTCCAGAGATGAGTCGAGTGAAGACCGACAGGCCATGTCTCATGTTTCTCCTACAAAACCTCGGCCTGCTGATGGGTTGGGCCTGTCTTCTGCTCCTCGCGCTCTTCGAACACGAACTCAAGTTTTAAACAAACACACACACACGCAGCCACAAAGCGTCATGCTGTGGGCACCGGTTATTATGTTTGTTTTTCACTCGTTTGTTTTTTTAGTCTCCGTTCGCTTGTTAATCTTCATCCGTTGTTATGCACAGATCTGTATCCACGTACGCTTTGTGTTTAGACAAGTCGCAGTCGTCAACGTTTCTGAGGAGTACAGGCGTATGTGGTACGGATGTAATTCATCTCATCATAGTCCTACAATATGAGCAACAAATGTGTGTTAGTGAGGAATCATAAGCTTTTTTTTTTTTTAACAAGTGATGAATTTATTTTTTATGTCAGAAATGATATGGTACTGTATAATGTATGGTACTTCTACATCTGGACACTGAATGTCTTATTTGCAGTCTTATTGCCTTATATGCGGGTGTGAGGTGTAATTTGTTGTTTCGTCTTGTATTTCTCTCGTCTTTGACAATCAAATAATTCAGTTTTGAATCTGTTTCTTACCAGAAGAATATACGTAGTGCTGTGAACCTGCATGTTCTGGGTTGCCTCTATGTATCGCCGGTGTCGACTGTTTCCTACCGATAGTACACAATTGTGAGTTAATGGTCATTGAGTTTAGATTATACTTTTTTTTTTGGTCTCCCCAACTGTGTCTGGCCGATTACCGACTTCCGGCAAGATAGCTAACACGGCACACAAGAATTTTTTTTTTCCCCAATTTTCTCCCCAATTTGTATCTGGCCGGTTACCCCGCTCTTTTTGAGCTGTCCCGTTCACTGCTCCACTCCCTCTCTGCCGATCTGGGGGCGCCCCGACCGACCAGAAAAGGCGCTAGTGCAGTGACCAGGACACATACCCAAATCCGACTTCCCACCCACAGACACGGCCAATTGTGTCTATAGGTCCGCCCGACCAAGCCGGAGGTAACACGGGGATTCGACCCGGCGATCCCGTGTTGGTAGGCAACGGAATAGACTGCTACGCTACCCGGGAGCCTATACAAGAAGATTTAAGCTCCATTCGTTTGGTCCCAAACTTTGACCTAAATCCTGTCCTTGACTCAAGATTTTTCCTTGCCACACCCCACCAACATCGTTGTAACACAAAGGACAAAGAAGCCCAAGAAAGACAGTCGGTTGCCAACGACAAAGATTTCCCTCCGCTCTGGGCAGCTAATGCTAATGCGGGTAGCAGGTTAGCTTTCCACAACTATGCTACAACTGCTGCTCCTGTCCCGATGGAAACGTCGAGACCACGCACAGCTAGCACTAGTGGCTCGAGCACAAGACGACCACTGAATGCCGCTCCACCTAAACTCCCACCGGCTAAGAAACTGGCGACAGAAACTGAGCTCTCCCTCGCTGACGTTGTAGCCGCCATAAGAAGTCTGGATAACAAGGGGGAAGATTTTGGTAAACATTACCCCAATTACCCCCCCCCCGGTCGCTGCTCCATCCCCTCTGCTGATCCGGGGAGGGCTGCAGACTACCACATGCCTCCTCCGATACATGTGGAGTCGCCAACCGCTTCTTTTCACCTGACAGTGAGGAGTTTCACCAGGGGGACATAGCACATGGGAAGGATCACGCTATTCCCTCTAGTCCCCCCCCCCCAACAGGTGCCCCTGACCGACCAGAGGAGGCACTAGTGCAGCGACCAGGACACATACCCACATGCCCCACCCACCTGCAGACACGGCCAATTGTGTATGTAGGGATGCTCGACCAAGCCGGAGGTAACACGGGGATTCGAACCGGCGAGCCCCGTGTTGGTAGGCAACGGAGTAGACCGCCACATCACCCAGATAAGGATTATACATGTATTTTTGTCAGAAGAAAACAGGTTGGGTGACGATCACAGATGTAATTTCAGATTGGGTGTAAATTTGTTTGCTCGCATCAGCAAACATAAAAAAATCTCAGATTGATCCGACAGGGTCAGTAAACCCTGGGCAGGTGTAAAGAAGAGAATTTGTTTGCAGTGCATGTAAATCATTGTTTTTACATGTACTGCGTAGGTTGTGGAAATTGAATTGACAATGTGCTTTTTTTTTTTTAGGGTCCCTGCTCATGTCTCGCGCAGTTCCTGTTTTTTCAGCTTGTCATATCAAAAAGGCCTTACTCTTTCTTTCTGGGGCCTCTATGTGTGATCCGATATGAGGGTATTTCCGCCCACCTGAACTACTCCCTCTCTTCATCCACCAACCTGGATGACTAATCCTCGCTGTGCAAAACCAGAGACGCCGTGGTCCTCCTACCCACACAGCGAACACTCGCTTTAAAGGCCAGAGTGGGCCAGCAAACGGAGGTGGAGGAAGAGGGGATGCAGTATGCACAGCGATGAAACGGCATGAAATAAAATGGTGCACAGCGATCTGATGTATTCGTATGTGCGGTTACTTGCGATAATGAGTGAATATGGGGTTTTGGGAAAGGATTGCTCCGTCTTTAAAATCAAACTGAGTCATTATTGTTTCCCAGGTTATTCTCTGGTGCTGTCGTCGGGTGTCAAAATGTTCGTAGGGTGGTTGCATGAACAATTATAATGTAAACGGTCGAAATGGACTACTTCCAGGATCGAGTAGTGCACTTGTGCATGTCAGCAGTCCAAGTTCTCTCCTCAGCTGTCAAAGCGTAAAGTCAGTCGTACAGAGAGTGTCATGAGATTATTTGGCTGTCATGTCAGGAAAGTCGGGGGAAATTCAGCTGACACTGTTTATCACGGCTTCCTGAGTTGTGCTCAGACAATGGGAGGATGTCCATTGCATTTTGTCTAATACTTGCAAATTTCACACTCATTTTGGAATTCATCCCCGTTGGAATTTCCAGGAAAGCCAAGAGCTAATTGGTGTGTGTGTGTGTGTGTGTGTGTGTGTGTGTGTGTTTGTGCGCGCGCATGCACATGTGCTCTTACGTGCTAAATAAGCTCTTTGACATGCATGCCTGTGTCTTTTAAATGCAGCTGCTGTCAGGATGAAGGAAGGAAGGAGTTTTTTATCTGCTCCGTGTTGGTGCCAGTGCACTTCAACATCCATAGCCATGCTTACTTGCTCAGCAGAGTGCCCCGCAGAAGGGTTCATTTCAAAGGTCAGGAGGACAGTAGACCACAGGCAAGATGGGAAAATACTGAGACAGACGCACAATAGGAAATGGCTGCAGTGGTTTTGCTTTGATTTGAAATGACATCCTAGAGCTAAGGTGAACGATCTCCTGTACTTTACGTATTGTTATTGTTCCCATGATGGGCGGAAGAAAACCACACGTAGAGGCACTTCAGGTTCAGTGGCGGTGAGGCATTTTTAATATTGTTCTCCTTCGTCCCTTGCCGTGTAGTAGTCCCCCAGCCTCCATTCATAGGAGCCACGGGATGAAAATCTTAATAAGCCAACATTCTTCATCTGTAAAATACTGTAACGTGCATGGATAAGAAGACACGCTGGCCGCTGGTTGGCGGGTCTGACCCTTTAGTCGAGCGGTTAGCGATGCCTCCTGCGGTGCGGGCGATACGGGTTCGCTTCCCGGCCGCGGCAGTTCCTGTGGTTGCGCTGTCCCCCCCGAATTCGCTGCAATACTTTCAATGAAACGAGAATACCAAGCTACGCCAGGTCTTTGCTTCTCTGGTATCTGCGTTGGAAACTGATAAAATACAGCCCAGATCTGCATGCATGAGTTCGGGAGTGATTTGTAATTGTGCCTTCTTGTGTGCAGCAGTTTGCGTCGTGTTGGCGATGTAACCCACATTCCACCACTAGAGGGCAACAATGAATAAGAAAATGTCTGTGCGTCTGTAGCGAAAGCCAGTGGAGAAGCCTGGCTCTCGCGTACACGCACGCCTCCGGCGATAGCGAATGGTTGGGTTTTATTTGGGAGCTCGTGTATTTACCGTATAAAACGCCACACATCACACACAGCAGCACGCGCTCTTTTGTGGCGTTGGGGGGAAAAAAACACAACTTACAGACGATGATGGAAAGGTGGGCGCATCAATCAACTGACCCGAGTAGGCTGGAAGTTGTGCCTCGTATGGATCCATACATACACGGCTCCATATAGTATACATACAAACGGCCAAGTCATCAAACAGGATAGGGGAGTTCATTATTAGAGGGGTAACCACGGGTTGGGAATAACAGTTACATACATTGGTGTCCAATTCTTTTGCCTGCGTTTCTGTTTCGCGTACCAATGTAATGTATAACGATGGTGACAGAAGCTGAAGTATGACCCCCCCCCCAACACCCCCCCTCCCCACCCCACCCATCGCGGATCGGTATCATAACGATGGCAGCAGAGATAACTCCGCTGGCTTCAGTCAACGGTTCGGTGGTGGAAGATGCCAGACGTGTTGGCGCACCTGTAGGAGGACCGCATCATCACATCGCACTGAGCTCCGACGTACCAGCGCGAGAGAGTCGCAGTCGGTGGAGGAAAACGCGGATTCAAACGAGCTGCTCCTCCTCAAAGTCTCTCCCCCCACCCCCGTCGGGTCCTGCCTCGCAGGAGACACTCGGGAGCTCCGCGTCCTCCGCCGCCGTTTCGCCGCAGACGCTCCAGCTGCTGAAGCGATCAGGATGACTGTCTGCGATGTGCTTTAATGCCCCCCCCCCTTTTTCTTTTTACCCCCTCCCTCCCTCCCTCCCTCTTCCTCTCCTGGAGATCTCCACGTGTCGATAGTTTTCGATAGACTCGCTTTACTACGCGGACGGGAATGGTCCTAAACAACAGGCCTGCCCCGAAGACTAGCGCGACACCTCTGGACAAACACATGGACTCCCTGGAAAACCCCGGGTTGCAAGTAAGTCGCCCGTCGCTTATCAGCCTAATTAGCCGCTGGCCGGAGGTGCGGCGTTGACGCTGCTCCCTTCTCAAACTTTGCACCGTCGATTATAGTGACGAGGCGATGGGAAGGTTTTTGAATCGGGCTCACCTGTCTGTCTGTCTGTCTTGTCGGTCTGTCTGCTAGCTAGCGGACTCCGTGCGCACATTCGCGCCGTGCGTAAATTGGCGACACATGTGCCGGGGTTTGGGGGGAGATGGCACGGGCTGCGGCGATTCACGCGGCGTTGTTTTGGCGAGGGGAGCGGTGGCGGTGGCCGTTTACACCATTGCTCCCGCGCAACTACCGCCGATGCTGCCCCGGAGTCACTTCTCTCCCCCCCGATTCCCACACCAGCTACCCGCTGCGAGCCCGTTGCAGGTCGGCATGGGCTTCTCTCATTCAGCGTGTGCCAGATAGGAAACGCTCAGTCATGCAGTGACAAGTTAAATGTACTAGTCAATTGGTAATGTAGACATTTGCTCGACATCCCTTTCAACAGATGACATTACTGGGCTATTGATGAATTAAACGCGTCTCCCCGCTCCAGTTGTCCAATATTTACTCTGTAATGCCTTTGTTTGTCTGGCCGAGGTCCATCTCAGCCTCTCTGCTGGTTCCTAAGTAACAGTCAGAAAAGCTCTTTTTATATGCCCGATTTACACGTCCCAGAGGAGTGGTTTGGAATAAGAGGCAGTTCTGAGAGGAATTTGTGTTTTCGCGGTTACCCCTGGCAACACATAGGGGTATCTCATCCCCCTGCAATAGTTTTCCAGGCACCAACACTTGCATAGTGGAGATGGTTCCAGACACCAACGTATGCCCATTTTCATATTTCAGATACAGCACTAGAACAGCGTACTGATTTTCCATACGGCAATGGTGATAGCATGACGCTCTGTATGCATTTCTGTACCTTTTTTTTTTAAATGGATGGAGATGCTTACAAACCATTTCCCCTTTTCCACCCCCACCCCCCATCTCTCACTAGTCCCAAGGCAAAGGCGGGCGCAGGAAAGGGAAATTTAAAGGCTCTGATGGCAGCACCTCCTCCGACACCACGACCAACAGCTTTGTGCGCCAGGTAAGGGTGGCAGTATGGAGTGCGGCTCAACGAACACTGGCTCCTCATTTTCCACACCTCTGAAATGCAAACCCCTGATGCGTGAGAGTCACCGAAAGATAACACCCCGTTGATCCTATGTGTAAGGCATGTACGGAAGGGGCCGGTTCGATCCCCGGCTTCTCCTTGCAGAAGTGTCGAGGCGCCCCTGAGCCGGACATCTAATCCCCTAACTGCTCCTTGATGAGCTTGTTGCTACCTTGCAGGGTTGACACCGCCGTCGGTGTATGAGCGTGTGTGGGTGAATGAATGTGAGGCATTGGTTAATTGTAAAGCACATTGCGTGGCTGTTGCAGCCAGAAAAGCGCTATATACACATGTGAATGCAGTGCATTACACCAGACAGAATTTGCACGTAGCGGTAGTCTGCTTGTAGGTTATCGGTCGCACCGTGTTTACATGTGGCAGCCAGGGACGACGAAGTTATTTCTTTGTCACTTCTTCAGATAGGAATGCGCTCGCTAAGTCGCCCAGCGCGTTTGTGATGGCAAACTGGAGTAAGGGCACAGCTGCAGTCATCATCATCCATCAGCGGCGAGATGTAGGCAGCGATGAAAGGTCCGCATGTAAACACAGGCCCGGGTACAGCATGTTAACGATCCCGGCCAAGTGGCGGCATCTCCTCTTTGCTATGCGGCCCTTGTTGAGTGTGGCGACACAGGGCCTGTTATTAAGCAGACCCTTCGAGGTACACACTCAAGGTGTCTGGTCTTTGTTGAAAGGACCTGCATGGGACAGGAGGGGGGCAGGGTTAAGGATTGGTGCATCCCCCCCCTTCCCCTCCACCCCTGCTAAGATGTTTCTGCCTTTTTTGGAGGAGGCAAAGCGCACTTTTGTCTTTGGCATCGCTACGAGCACCGCGAGAGAGAAACGGGTGGCTCAGAGCAAAATGGCACAAACACACACACACACACACACACACACACACACACACACACACACACACACACACACACACACACACACACACATCTTGCTCTGCTCTCTGCTTCATCTCGAGGGCAAAGAGCACTTTTTGATGAGCTTTTATTATTATTGTTTCAGGTCAATAGGAGCTTTTTAACAAGGCATTGCTCTAAAGTCAAGTCCCCTGTTTGTGCCCCCCCCCCCCACCCCAACCACACCCACCCCTACTTAGATTTACACACACACACACACCCTCCTCCTCCTCCTTGTCCCCGCACCCTTGGGAGTGTGCGTCCATTCCCACAGTCTGACTTGAGTTCCGGCTCGAGTTAGCCGGCAGTTCCCGTCTCCGTCTGCATGGCTGTCATCGCTTCCCGGCGAAAACTCGATTTGACCGAGAGAGACCGTCTATCTGTGACACATTACCACAGACCAGGAATCAGCGGCGGTGGAAGCAAGGGAGAGTAATGGAGAACCAAAGAGAGAGAGGGGGGGAGGGGGGGACAAGCGCAGGGTTGGGGGAACTGGATGATGGGTATTGTTCCTTGGTCATTAAGGCGCAAGCAGGGAGAGTCGTAACATCCTCTTTTTTAGATGTTTGCCGCAAGTGGACCACAGAAATAGCAAGACCTTCCAGTAACTGCTGTGTTTGGATAATAGTGTAAATACCCCGTTTTATAATTGCTCAGTCATAACAGCGGTTTTTATCTGCCCCTGTTTTCCGTACACTCGCTCTCAGTTTTGCTGCTTGTGATTATTTGAACTTTTCACTGAGGAATGAGGGTGTAGTGCATAAATCTTTAAACTGAGACCATACTGGGAAAATATGGGATGAGGAAAAAAAACAACCTGTCTGGGGTAATTTTGCCGTCTAGTCATCTCTCTGTCGTCTTCTTGTTTTGTCTTTCAGATCTCCCTTTGTCTTTTATCACAATCATTTCTCTACTCGGCCGTCGTTGCCGTGGTCGTCTTCCCGAACATGTTCACGCAGTCTGATTCAAAGTTTTGGAATGACCTTTTGTGTCTTTTGCCAACAACGTCGAGCTGTTCCCCGTCTCTCCCGTCCAACCTGTTGTTGTGACTCAGATTCCCAGCATTCCTGCAGGCGGGTTTAGCACACCAGAGACTCATCAGGGGGGTTACTGTGCGAATTATTTATCCAAGCGCTGAACATCGTGCAGAGGCACGGTTTCCCTGTTCAACGGCTACTTGAAGGAAAAAGAATCTGGCTTTACTTATGTTTCCTTAGAGAGGGAAGAGAAAGAGAGGATTTGCAGAGGGAAGGCTGAGGTAGAGAGAGAGAAAGAGAGAGAGAGAGGTAGAGAGAGGAAAGAGAGTTTGCAGAGGTAAGGCGGAAGTAGAGAGGTAGAGAGAGGAAAGGGTTTGCAGAGGGAAGGCTGAGGTAGAGAGAGAGCGAGAGCGAGGTAGAGAGAGGAAAGAGGGTTCGCAGAGGGAAGGCTGAGGTAGAGAGGTAGAGGTAGAGAGAGGAAAGAGAGTTTGCAGAGAGAAGGCTGAGGTAGAGAGAGAGGTAGAGAGAGAGAGTGAAAGAGAGAGAGAGAGAGGTAGAGGGAGGGAGAGAGGTGGAGAGAGAGAGAGAGAGAGAGAGAGAGAGAGAGAGAGAGAGAGAGAGAGAGAGAGAGGAACACTCTAGTCATGGCTTCATGCCGCGGGGCCTCATATTGTGGAGGAGGTGGACAACAGTGGTGGTCCAGGGTAGACCACACCACTCAGCAGTGGGCGTAGCGAGGTCGCCCTCCGTTCCAGCTCAGTATTTCCTCCTCTCAGGAGGGATAGGGGCAAATCTTTGCAGAGCCAAACTGCGTCATGGATTCGTGACTAGACTAAACGTCATTAAGTGGATGTCAATTGATACTACACGGGTGGAGCCAGCAGGGGGGGGGGGGTCCACTGGGTCGTTCGACCTACCACAAAAAATGAAAGGTCCAAAAAGTCTTACTAAAAATGAATTCCCTGAAACCAAACCAAAATAGGCTGATGTAGTCACTCCCATATGGTGTTTTTAAGCCTGAAATAAGCATTATTTGGTTCTCCTTCCTTTAAATTACATGTGTCACTGTGTGGTGTAGTGTATTTGTTGTAGCCGTAGTAGCTCAAAGGCTGGCCTGCAAAAAGTATGCTGGGGGTAAAAGCGTCCACTTTTTGAAGAAAAAAAAGTCGCAACACATTAAGTAGGCTGATTACCAGGGCTGCAACTGATGATTATTTTCATTATTGATAAATATCAATTATTGTTTTGACTATAAATTATGAAAATTAATGGCAGACGCCCATTACTATTTCCCAGAGCCCAAAGTGGTGTCTTACAACCGTTTACTTAGTAATATAATAATGATAATAATTAATAATCACTACATTTATGTCGCGCTTTTCTAGACACCCAAAGCGCTTCACATTGAAGGGGGTAACTCACTTCAACCACCACCAATGTGTAGCACCCACCTGGTTGATGCACAGCAGCCACCCTGTGCCAGAACGCTCACCACACATCAGGATGAGGTGGAGAGGGAGGAATCATTGAGCCAGTTACATGGGGGGATGATTTAGGTGGCCAGATGGAGAGAGCCAGGTTAGGGATTTTGCCAGGACATCGGGGGACCCCCTATTCTTTGTGATAAGTGTCATGGGATCTTGAATGACCACAGTGAGTCTGGATCTGGGTTTAACATCTCATCCGAAGGACGGCATCTCATACATCACAGTGTCCCCGGCACTGCACTGGGGCATTGAGATTTGATATTTGTTTTCTTTTATTTGGACCAGAGGGAAGACTGCCCCCTATTGGCCCACCAACACAACTTCCGACAGCAACTCAGTTTTCCTGGGAGGTCTCTCATCCAAGTACTAGCCAAGCCCATGACCTGCTTAGCCTTTGTCATTTGGCAGAGCCAGGGTACATGCTGGTATGGCTGCCATACCAAGTCTGAGCAGCAAACAAAACCCCCCAACGTATTCATTCTATTTTGACATGAAGACGAGAAAGGCAAGCAAATCTTAGCATTTGTGAAGCTGTAAGCAGCAACGGTTTGGCGTCTTTACTTGATAAGTGTCAAAAACAATTTATTAATTACCAAAATCATAATCAATAATGTCCCATTGACTGACGAATCAATTAATTGGCCCAATCGTTTCAGTGCTGCTGACTGCAGCCGTGTGATGTGATGGTGAAAGTACGGAAGTAGGACTGGGCAACAATTCTGTGTTATCAATTATTGTCTTTCTTTTCTTTTGTACTTTATTTTTATCACTTTTCCATTACAAAAAGATCACATGAACGGAAAAAAAAGGATGGCCTTGTCTCCACAAAACCTAATTATTCCTGTGACATACTCAGTGGTTGATTCTCTTATCTTGTCGTTGACAGGTAAAAATCGTTCATTTCTCTCGACACTGTTCCTCCTCAGGCTCTTATCCTATGAATTAACATTTCCAAATTATATATTTTACTCAAGATCTTCAGCCATTCATCTAGTGTTGGTGATTCCAACAAAACTTCCAGCAAATACCTGTCTTCTGTTAACACAATATCTACTGTCATATTACCACAGTACAGTACTATACATGACCTAGCTATATCATGGCCCTGAAGTTTGAAAATAGCCATATGAACATTTCCCCCCAAACTGTACAATTTCAGGACGAAGTCAAAATACATGGGAATGTTCTACATTTACTGCCCCTCGTTGTGTTCAACATGGTTGTGCCAAAGACAAGTATTTGCTCTTCATTGTGGGTGTAATAAAGAATGTCAGGAATCAGGAACATTTATTGTCGTTTCCCCCAGCCCACAGCAGTTGAACACAAAGACAAAAACACATATCCAAAACCTACAAGAACACGTATATCAAAACTACAAAAACTACAAAACTACAAAAACGCATATATCCAACATATTTAAAAAAAAGAAAGAAAAAGAATAATTCACTGTCCAAGAGAGCAAATGCCAGACTGTTGGAACTGCTGGTCTGCATTGGCTAGCAGTTAGCTTAGCCTGCCCCGCTTCCACGTCCTGTCAGACCGCCCTCAACATTTCCTCTTCAGGCGTAGCGCCAGGCAGGGCCGTGGTCCCTGGGCCCACTGGACGCTTCAGACCAGGCTCCCCCAGCTGATCCAACGCCAGCTCTCCCAGCCAGACACCCTTGACACACCTCCCCACACTCCTCACAACGACACCAAAAACAGTCAACACCAGACGAGGTCGCCGCCAGACCGCCCTCGGTGTTATCGGAACTGCCGGTCTGCATGGGCCAGCAGTTAGCTAAGCCTGCCCCGCTTCCACGTCCTGTCAGACCACCCTCGGTGTTTCCTCTTTGGGCACAGCAGTCCCTGGGCCCACAGGATGCAGCAGACCAAGCTCCCCCCGCCAATCCAGCGCCAGCTCTCCCAGCCATCAGACGGAGACACAAACCCAGATGCAAATGCGGACAAAGACACTGCATGGATGGTACTGGGTGAGGCCACCGCAAACATTTCATGCCGCCATCTTCCCTCTTCCCTCACCAGTACTGGGTTAGGCCGCTGCAAACGTAAGTTCACGCTGCCGTCTTCCCATAATGTAATTACATTCTTCCAACTATGTTCTTTCCAAGTACTTGAGGATGTTGTTCGTAGACTGTTGCATTCAACAAATATGCAGCCAATCATCTTCTGCAGTATTCACACCTAGTTCTTTTTCCCATTTCAGCTTTACATATAGTGTCATGCTTCCTCTTCTCTCCATTAGAAGCCGATATAATATACACTCACCGGCCACTTTATTAGGCACACCTGTCCAACTGCTTGTTAACGGAAATTTCTAATCAGCCAATCACATGGCAGCAACTCAATACATTTAGGCATGTAGACATGGTCAAGACGATCTGCTGCGGTTCAAACCGAGCATCAGAATGGGGAAGAAAGGTGACTTTAAGTGACTTTGAACGTGGCATGGTTGTTGGTGCCAGACGGGCTGGTCTGAGTATTTCAGAAACTGCTGATCTACTGGGATTTTCACGCACAACCATCTCTAGGGTTTACAGAGAATGGTCCGAAAAAGAGAAAATATCCAGTGAGCGGCAGTTCTGTGGGCGAAAATGCCTTGTTGATGCCAGAGGTCAGAGGAGAATGGCCAGACTGGTTCGAGCTGATAGAAAGGCAACAGTAACTCAAATAACCACTCATTACAACCGAGGTATGCAGAAGAGCATCTCTGAACGCACAACACGTCGAACCTTGAGGCAGATGGGCTACAGCAGCAGAAGACCACACCGGGTGCCACTCCTGTCAGCTAAGAACAGGAAACTGAGGCTACAATTCGCACAGGCTCACCAAAATTGGACGATAGAAGATTGGAAAAACGTTGCCTGGTCTGATGAGTCTTGATTTCTGCTGCGACATTCAGATGGTAGGGTCAGAATTTGGCGTCAACAACATGAAAGCATGGATCCATCCTGCCTTGTATCAACGGTTCAGGCTGGTGGTGGTGGTGTAATGGTGTGGGGGATATTTTCTTGGCACACTTTGGGCCCCTTAGTACCAATTGAGCATCGTGTCAACGCCACAGCCTACCTGAGTATTGTTGCTGACCATGTCCATCCCTTTATGACCACAGTGTTCCCATCTTCTGATGGCTACTTCCAGCAGGATAACGCGCCATGTCATAAAGCTCGAATCATCTCAGACTGGTTTCTTGAACATGACAATGAGTTCACTGTACTCAAATGGCCTCCACAGTCACGATCTCAATCCAATAGAGCACTTTTGGGATGTGGTGGACCGGGAGATTCGCATCATGGATGTGCAGCCGACAAATCTGCAGCAACTGCGTGATGCTATCATGTCAATATGGACCAAACTCTCTGAGGAATGTTTCCAGTACCTTGTTGAATCTATGCCACGAAGGATTAAGGCAGTTCTGAAGGCAAAAGGGGGTCCAACCCGGTACTAGCAAGGTGTACCTAATAAAGTGGCCAGTGAGTGTAGATGTCCTATATTTCTTTGAATTGTAAACTCCAATTATAGTTATAATTACTTCATTTTCATCTAACTTTACATTGTGCTTCATTTCTCTGTCATAAAAGTCCCTTAGTTGCAGATATCTGAAGAAGTCCTGGTTGTTTAATGTATAGTTTCGTCTCAGCTCCTTGGAACTGTCCATTGTTTGAACCTCTGATCAAGAGTGCCAGGGATAAAATGTCTGTCATAGGCGATCCATAGAAGTAGTCTGAGCTCTTTCTCTAATCTATATTTTTGTACTAGATTCTAACATAAATTGAGTGACAGTATCTACCTGTTCAAGTAAATCCTTTACTACCTCTCTGTCTCCAATGAGGCTTTGAATTTCCCTTCCTTGTATATATTGCTCTAGATTTTTCCATTTTGCTTCATAGTCCTTAGCACACCAGTAAATTACTGGTTTAATTTATGCTGCATGAAAATATTCCCTAATGTTTGGCAATGCCATACCCCCTTTATGTTTCTCAATCTGTTTCAAATTTGATTCTTGGCCTTTGGCCATTCCATATAAAACTAGAAATAACTTCATCCCAGGCTTGGTAGTGACGGAAATATGTAGAGGAGTCGTGGAAGTATATTCATTTCTGTAGTATCTATTCGTGAACAGAGGTCCAGTGGAAGGACACCCCACCTCTCAATATCAGTCCTAATGTCTTGATCCACTTTGATATAGTGGGCTTTATGTAGTTTATCAATTCCTCTTGTTATAGTAACCCCGAGTAAGTCATTTTTTTGAACTCCTATTCAAATTATATTTTTGTTGCATAATTTTGGATGGATAGTAATTTATTCTTAAAAACTGTGTTTTAGCTAGGTTCACTTTATATCCAGAGTAGAAGTCAAACATCGCTAATTGGTTAATTAATATAGGAAGGCATGTGTCCTGGTTCCTCTAAATAACATATCACGTCACCACCAAAGAGTCCAACGATGTGTTCGTCATTCCCAACCTTTATCCCTGTAAGGTCTTTATTCTGCCTAATTACTTGTGCTAAAGGCTCTATAAAAATTGCGAATAAGGTTGGTGAAAGACAACAACCCTGCCGGCTGGAACGCTCTAATATTATACTACCAGTTGGACTGTCATTTATTTTTAGCCTTGCAGTAGGTTTTTGTGTTTCAATGCATTGGATGGCCTTGTCATTTTGTCCAAATTTCTCGAGAACCTGTACCTGATACAGAAGTGTCCAGTTGGCAGTGTCACCTGGACGTTTCTGTATCAAAACCTATTAAGGCTGTACTGATCTTTTTGTATTTAACATGTTCAGTGGTGTGGAGGGTTCTCCTTATGTTATCCTGGGTTTTGCGCGCTTTAATAATGCCTGTCTGATCTTCATCTATGATGTCATTCACAAAGTGTTCGTATCTTTTTGCAATAAACAAGGTATACAGCTTATAATCTATGTTCAATATTGACATGGATTTGTAACCCGACCTGGTCTCACTGTTGCTTCCCTTAGGAATCACTGATATTACCGCTTCCTTCCAGGATGGTGGGAGTTCCCCATGGTCAACTGTATAATTAAATTAAGACTTGAGTAGTGTTATAAATTGTTCACTGAACTTGTCGTTCACTGTTTTATACCACTCAGAGGGTAGACCATCACTGCCTGGGTACTTGTTTGTTTTTGGTCTACTTCTTGCTTTCTCTATTTCTGATTTTGTAATAGGTGAAGTCAGAAGGTCATTCTGATCTTTCCCAGTTGTTGGTAAGCTCAGAGAGCTCTCATTTGGTTAATGTCAGCAGGCGGGGGCTGACTATACAAATTTTCATAATAGTTTCAATCTCTTCGGGTTTATAAGATAGTATATGATTTGTGATTGTATCCCTTATCTTATGAATTTTCCTGTCCGCCTGTTGTTTTTGCAGTCTTTTTGCAAGTAATCTAGTTGCTTGAGGCCCCACCTCATAGTAGGATTGTTTTAGAAATCGTGTTTTCTTTTCCATCTCTGTGGTTAATAATTTGTGTATACCATCCCTAATTTCTTTAATTTTTGGTAGCAATGTGTAGTCTCATGTATTCTTGTTTTGTTCAGTGTCAAGCAGTTTTTTCCTTTTCCTCAATTATTGTCAAAGAAGGTTCAATCAGTTCATCTGGATAAAACGTTTATTGACAGATACATTTCATCACTCAACTAAGTGAACTCTTCAGTCTAAACTGACTACAGGGATCCTCACCCTTATAAACAATGCAGTTGCCTAACAACCGAAACCATCGACCAGTTTCATATGCAAATATGGGTGTGACCACTAACTAGAGTTTTAAAGGGCATGTATACTATTCCCAGAGGATTGGGGAATATTGGGGAATAGCTGCAATCCCAGCATTGTAAAATGGCGGCAGATGTACTCTTAGCCCCCCTGGTTCAGGGATGGTCATTCCCTTTTAACATAGATGGCCTCTTTGACTCATCCTTGTAAGGATGAGGTTGAGGATGTGCACATCTTGATAGGGAAGAACGATGGTTTGAATGGGGAGACAAAGAGGCCATCTATGTTAAAAGGGAACCACCATCCCTGAACTGGGGGGGGGGGGGCTAAGAGTACATCTGTCGCAATCTTACAATGCTGTGATTGCAACTATTCCCCAATCTTCTGTGACTAGTACACATGGCCATTGAAACTCTAGTTAGTGGTCACACCTATATTTGCATATGAAACTGGTTGATGGTTTCGGGTTGTTAGACAACTGTATTGTACTGTGTTGTTTATAAGGGTGGGGATACCTGCAGTCAGTTTAGACTGAAGATGTCACTTAGTTGAGTGATGAAACGTATCTGTCAATAAACGTGTCCAGTTGAACTGATTCAACCTTCTTTGGTTTTCTTACCTGGATTATTGAGCATGCATCAAGATTCAATTATCGTCCTTCAGTGTTATATCATATTGAGATGAAGTTCAGGTTTTGTAATGTCATGATTCACAATATTTGTTTTTTAAACTAATGATAATGAGACTCTAGACCTAAATTTTCTCATAAAATGAGATCTGAAGCATCTGAGGGAAGATCATTTGAAAACTAGTTTTGGTTTGTTTCAATGTAATGAACCTCAGCTGGATTCATGAATACGATATTTTTTCATATCCAAGCAAATATTGGGATATCATTATCATATACTATTCCCTATGATCTCAGGATAAACACTTTATTAGTCATATATCTAATCATAATATTTTTCATATTGCCCAGTCTGTGGACGTCAGTTTCACACTCAGTATGGAATCGGTCTCACTGATCTCAGAGTAAAGTGGAGTGTGTATAGATAGAAGTGTGCGTGTATATTGTATGCCACCTTCATACTGAAGGGTGCAGCCTCTCATGGGTTTGCCACGGTTTTTGAAGAGCTGAAAACACAAACAAACAGCACTGCAGTTCAGGCGTGCAGTCAAGGACGTGATCCAGACAGTGTAGGTCTAAGGGCTTTTTCTTATTAAGTACGATTGCTTTGCACCATGTCTGAGTACGATTGCCCCCCCCCCCACCGCTCATCCTTCACTTTAGTGACGTTGTTCCGTACCCGAGTTCACTTGCGCGTCTACACACATAAGATCGGCACATGCGCGCATAAGCAGATTTCGGAGGAGGCGAGCGACATTGAGAAAAGCCTTTGTAGCATAGTAGTCCACTTCTGTGTTTTGGCACAGATGTTTTCACACCTGATGTGAACCGTACACATGAACCATACTAGAGACCACACTTATCAAGTGGACCCTGGCACAGTACACAGTGTTCACACGTATCAAACGAGCTGGTCTTTGAGGTCAAGTGTACTCGGATCTGGGCCCGTGTTCCTAGTGTGAAAGCAGCCAAAGTCTGGTTTTAGTCGAGCCAAGACACAAGTTCAAATCCACATTGGTGAGCGGGGTTATAGAGTACAGAGCTCGCGGTATCTGAAATGGTCATCTCTAAGGTCTACAAACAGTGCAGCATGATTTAGGGTAGCGTTAACCTGCCACTGAGTAGAGATTAGTCGTCTGGGATTCGGACAACTTTAGAGAGGCTGAATGTAATGAATGATGTGTCAGCTGCGAACAAACCGTACACGTACAAACTGCTCATTGAAACAAATGGTTGGAAACATGAGGTAATTGTTTTAGAAATAGCCGATACATGCTAGCTAGAGTAGGGTGACTTATTGCAAAGGATGTGTGTACTTTTTATCCCTACAGAGGTGTTCAGGTGCAGATGGACAGTTTTCGTAGAGAAAAAGATTACATACACAAGTTTTTAAATTAAATGAACGATGAACGAATAAGTAAAGGTGTCAATGTAGAAGCAGCCCTGAATTTTGTTTCCCGGGCTTGTTGTGGGATTGAGTGTCTACGCCGCTCCATACATTTCCACCGCAGTCGAAGAGCCGACATACGTATCTCTGACCGTGAGTTATAGAGCTCGCATAGAAATGTGTCACACTCTTCATTTTTGTTCCTCCCACGCCTGGTTGTGTTTATGTGAAAGGTCACAATAGACTTCCCACTCTCCCTTTCTGACGCCCACCTCTCTCCGTCTGAATCTCTCTCTCCATCTTGCACTCTTTCATATTCTCTCCCACTCCTTTTCTCACCTCTTATCCTCTATGACTCCTCTATCTAGTATGACTCTTGTCCTTGGTTTAAATCTGATGAATCTCGCCCTCTCACTGCAGCAAGGTTTTCACGGCATTTTAAAATTGGACCGAAATTGAAACATCAATGTTTTCTAACATCACTTATTACTTTAATTGTAATTGATTTTGTACTGTCTCCTTACACTGGACAAATATGATAAAAAATAGAATTCACCTTTTCTAGCTTTTCTCTGTTTGAAAGAGCTCCCCCAGACTCGGCTTCTCTCAGCCGATCGTTTTATCTAATACTTATGATGTCATCAGATGCTCATTTACATACAGCCAATCAAATCAAATCTGGAAACCCTGCCCACCTTCACAGCCAACCCTTACTTGTACTTGTCACTCAAAAGCCAGCTGATGAATATTAATGAGAATTAGACTGCTCTTGCCCAGTTCTTGACACAGTTGAGCACAGGTTTGGATAAAGGTGTAGAAAACGCAATATTGGTCATTTAGAAACAAAAGACTTGCTGAATATTTCATTATGCCATGTCCAATATGTACAGACATGATTACTGATTTTGGTCAACTTTAAAGCACTTGAAGCCACTGTGGAGGCCAGTCTCTGCATTTGGATGCAGTCTTAGCGGTGATGAGAGGTTTTTCTGGAGGAAATGGCATGACGGGGTCACAGGAAACCCCTTCTCGGTCTTTTACAAGATTGCAGACCACACTTTTACATGAGCCACCAGATTATCTTTTCTCCGCTGAATGAGAAGGAAGGGGTGACGTAAGGAGCTGGCTGATATTCATCAGATCTGGCAGCCCAGAGGTTTTTTGATGTAACTTATACCAGTGACACAGGACTACAGCACAGCTGCTACTGTCCAGGCCTCTGGAAATGTTAGAAAGGTAAACTGTGAAATGAGTCCGGTAGATTACCTTACTGAACTTTAAGTAGAATACGTCGTTCTTCTAAAAGTAGGTTTGCATTACCTGGCATCAAAGCTCGGGAAGAATGCTTGAAATTGAATGTACATCTTTTTAATGGGTTGGAATAAGAGGAAGGCAGGAGGAAGGCAGTATCCCTCAGATGTAACTCAATCTGCCTATTCAGCAGAGCAAGACTGCCATCTGGTGTTGAAGATGATAAGACAGGTATTTACATCTGACACAGTACCCACCTTATTCGTACTGCGTCAGTGCCAGAGTCATTGAATCATATCACTATGATCGGTTTTATTCCCCAGATGTGTTGTTTTCACAGTCACGGTTAAGGATGCTTAGTTGCAGACTAAATTAGGGTCTTGCTCACGGGCACCTCACCAAGGTTGAATAGTAGCAGTCTGAAGGGTCTGACACCACCTTGCTGCCCTGGTGACCCTGGTGCTAACCTTTCTAATAGGCAAGGTCACTGTTTTTACATTGCTACAGTGATGATTCTGCAGGACAATATTTGTCCTTCATTTTTTTATTTTTATGTTTAAAACGCCGTCTCACAGGCTGTTTAAGTTGATTAGAGTGGTCTTAATGTGTGTTGAAGATGGTCAATGGCATGTGGGGGAAAATAGTTTAAAGACCATCTCCATTAGGGAAGAAATGCATCATGGGTTTGCGGTGATAGCTCTGAATAACAGGAGTGCCTGTGATTAGAGGTTGCTTGTGTTTCTAAGAAATAGTTGGACTAAAACAAAGCCATTTCAAGAAATGCACCCCTCGATGTCGGAAAACCTCCACAACCGCTCACTACTGGAGAATTTGTGTTTTTGGTCCATAGTGTGTTGCAATGCAAAGCTCTGCACAGTACCAGTCAATATATTATTAGATATGCACTTCTGTAAATGTGCCCTTGGTCAGTGAAACTGATTTTGAGAACGGTGCTTTTTCTCATGCCGAGAGAAAATTACAAGCAAGTTTACTTCTGGTGATGCAGCCTACCTTCGTCTCCAGACGCTCACTGTCTAAGGGACTGATGGAGAACATGAGCTGGGCAGTCAGTGGATGAGACCAATCAAAGAGTCCCCATCTCTTATTTAGAAGATTTAAAACACCCGTTTCTGGTCCTTTATCGGCATAACCAGAAGAGAATTACCTTTATCTATAACAAAAATATCACATTTTCAACAATGAGAAGGGATATATTAGGATGTCTCGTTGAATTGAATGATGGAAGTTGGGTATCGCCTGTAAGGTACCAAAGTCTGTCTTGCACCAGACAGGCTGACGTGAGCTCAAATCCCACCATGAGATTTTGGTGTGCAGAAACCGTAGCTCTTCTCGGCATTTGTTAAGATGTCGGGGATAAATAAGGACAACTCCTCAAAGGGTCTCGGCTCCTGACAGGGTGAATGATCGATAGCTTTCCCTGCTCTGTGTAAGGCGGGCAGGTCCCGGTCTGTAACGCTGCCCTTTAATCAGACCGCAGATACATCGCATGTCACCTGGTGACTTACCGAGCTGTGGTGGCTCAGCGCTGATGAAAGACCGGCGTCTCCCCTAGTTTATGTCCGAGTCAAAACCGCGGCCTTGTGGGAAAATATATGGACATGTGTGCCACCGTTAATGAGCTGAGAGCATTGAATAAAGAGTCAGCTTCTCTGTGCTGTGACAGATGGGTTTCAAGCTCTTCAGGAGGTACACCAACACAACCTTACTTACTACTCCCCACCACCTGTGTTCTGTATTGCAGCAGACTGTATGTGAAAAATACAAACTTAACACCTTCCCACACAGGTGGAGATCCTGGGGCGGGGGACACAATCCCCCCATCCTGGGAAAAATATGATACATCCCACCCCATTGTTTCATCCCTGGTTACAGCACTACTTTTGGTGTCCCCCTCAGGAATTGCACTTGAGAAAATGTCTTGTAATTGTCCCCTCCAAAGTAGATATCAGATTTTCGCCCCCGCCTTTCCAACTTAAATGTCTCCTGTATGTAAGTGGGTTTAAATGTTCTTTACATGCTCAAACCCTTCTTCTTTTTCTTCTTCTTCTTCTTCTTCTTATATGCTCAGACCCCACTGATGGCCAAAATTATGACATGTGACAAGGTTCAGACACACTGAGAAAAATGTTCTGCTTCGCCGTGTCTGGTTTATTGCATAACACCTCAACAGAACTCGGTCCTGCTTATTGTCATTTACTCCTTTCACAGTAGCAACAGTTCAGTGCTCAGCAGTCTCATAACCAACAGATCCATCCATCCATCCATTATCTTAACCGCTTATCCTGCTCTCAGGGTCGTGGGGATGCTGGAGCCTATTCCAGCAGTCATTGGGTGGCAGGCGGGGAGACACCCTGGACAGGCCGCCAGGCCATCACATGGCCTACACACACACACACACACACATCTTCAAAAGTAACAATAACTTAGAGATTCCACTTTTGTGAGTTTGCTACCATCTACAGGTGGAAAACCCACCTTGGCTGATCTTGGGAGCAACATGTGTAAGCATAGCAGGGTAAACACAGCTGCAGCTAAATAGAAATGGATAATGAGTCCGTTTGATTTCGGTGTATTAATGAGTCAGTGTTGAGTCAATGAGTCAAGCATTGACAACAGTCAATAGTTTTGTCAATGCTGGCTCATCACCATGTCTAGATCAAACACACCCATCATTATTATTATTACTAATGAGGAATATCCTGCAAACTGATACAAAAACTGATCTCCCTTTTAACTGATTCAATATTTAGTGCACGGATAAAGCCTTTGGGAGACAGCCAGCCGGATTAGTCAACATCCCGAGACGTCCTGTCTGACAGCACAGGTCTCCCTGATATTGTCCCCATGACAAATGGCTGTGACTGAATGGCACCTCTGGCTGTTGGAAGAGCCACACAGACGAGAGACAGAGACAGAGAGAGAGAGAGAGAGAGAGAGAGAGAGAGAGAGAGAGAGAGAGAGAGAGAGAGAGAGCAATATGGAGAGTGTTATAAGCCACTGAGAGAGGGAAACAAGCTGCCCTTGCTTTTGTGTGGCGGGCTGGAGCGACATCGGCTCCCTGTCTATTCACAGTATAGCAGGAGTGACCGAGCCAATGTCATCTCTGAATAATCAAGATAGAGCATACATTAGACTGCATTTAGAGGATCGAAAGGGGCTGACATTTTACGTGTTGTACGAGGAAAACGGCCATGATGACCAAAATTTAGATCAAGTGTTTCGAAGGGCTTGCATACATTAGCAAGCTATTGTTTATTTAATTTTAACACCAATTTTAATCACGTTATTCATAATGGCAGTGAAGACAATTAATTGCGCCGCAAAGGCTCTTTATCGTTCGGCGAACGTCCACCTCGCACTCACTGAGTTTCTCTGACTGGGATTTTACTGCGTGGAATGAAACGGTCTTTATGTTGAAAATGATTGTGTTGGCAACTGTTTGCAAAATTGTGCACTTTGGAGCCAGCATGTGTTTACAGCACTGTACTCGCGTCCCCTCTCTTTGCAAAACCCAAGGGCTTATTTTGATGAAGGCTCGGTGTAAATCATCGCCAACCACTTGCAATGTAGAAAAAGGACACTAATACGCGCTAACACCATGCTATTATTTGGCGATGTTCATTTTTCCCGAGGCTTTATACGCACTGTTTTTGCCTGGGATTAGAAACGCAACTATATGGGAGATACAGTACTTAAATCCCCATATACAGACACTCATTTCAGCCGATTTCCCACAGCGACGGTGGAGAGCATTCAGGGAACGGCTCTGGTGAAGCCCCATGGTGTTCTTTTAAGCCATTGATATTCAGGCTACGGTTTGCGCTGTGCTCATACAACAGGTACAAAGCCGCTGCCTGGTGTCTCTGCAGAGGTCCTTCACATGGGCGGTATCTCTGTCTTCCCCTCTCTTAATAGGACGCCTTACTGGTGAAAGATGGAGATAAAGGGGAAAGGTTAGAGAGAGAGAGAGCGAGAGAGCTTGAGGGAAGGAGCAATAACAAACGTGTGTTGATGATGGCAGTGAGGGTTCGCTTGGGTCTGGACTCAATCATCTGCATGCACAGGGAAGAGCAAGGGTAGAGAGGGGAGGGGTGGGAAGGAGAAAGGAGGTGGAGGAGGGGAGGGGTTGTGAGGAGAAAACGAGTTTGCGTGAGGATAAACGATGGAGCCTCCGTTTACACTCGGTACTCGGAGCAGAACTGAGGCATGTGAGAGGCTGCTCTCTGCACCACACAGAGACTCTGCAGCAGACAGGCACTCTCTCCCCCATTCTGTACCCCCCCTCTCTCTCTCCCTCTCTCTCCCTCTCGCTCTCTTGCTCTCTCATTCTAGCACGTTTACACTCAACTCTCTCCTAAGCTGCCAGCAACTCTCCCACCGGCCGCCGCCCTGCAGCCCAGTGACAGGGATGCACAACTGAAACGGGCAGAGAGAGAGAACAAGGTGCAGACTGAGGCACGGAGAAAGGAGGCAATGAATCAAGAGCGATGAAGGAAAGATGGAGGAAAGATAAAAAAAATGGTGACGGGGGCACGGGAGGTGGAAGATCCAGAGGCGGAGCCTTCGATTAGGAAACGAGGGACAGCGGTCAGTGAAAGGACACAGCGAAACTCCTCCTCTTCCCTCCCGCTGAGCAGGAACTTGTGTGAGCTGGAGTGTGTGTGTGTGTGTGTCTTCAGTGTCTAAATCCACCGGTGGCTGAACCAAGGTTGCCCGGCTGCCAGCTTACCAGCCTCCGCCAGCGTCCCCGTCAGCCACAGCACAGCAGCACTGCAGAGGATTTGGGGAGAGCTGACGGCTTGGATACAGTTTTTTTTTTCTAATTGGGTTGTGGGGGGGATCAGGAGTGGGTTGGTGTGTGTGTGGTAGACAACTGCTACAGTTGTCTGTGTGTCTCGAGTCAACTCCTGGCTCCTTCAGAGCCGCTGCGGGTCGTAGAAGATGGACAGCAGGCGTAGACAAGGAGGTGTCAGAGTCTAACCGCACGAGCCCTGAGAGTTGACAGGTGCACGGGTGTTGGGAGTGGGGACAGGGAGGGTGGGGGGGGTGGTTGTTGTTGTTGTGGTGGTGGTGGGAGGGGGGGCAGTGGCGGGGCTACGTCATTCCTCCCCTCCCTCTGCCATTTCCCGCATCTAGGGATCTCCGTTCTCCTCCTCAACCGCATCCCACCCACCCAGCCCCACCTGCGCCGCCCCCCATCCACCCTCGCCCGCCTGTTTGTGCTGCCCCGCGGGGCCAGGTGTGCAGCCATGGACCGAGGCTGAGTGGATGCTGCCGCCTGACAGGGAGCCTGTGAGGCGGGCGTCCGTTCCTCAACCCCCTGGTCCCCTTCATGCCGTGCTGTGGGCTGGGCCATCGCCGGAGAGCACAGCTTCCATACGTGAGTGTGCTGCTGCCCCGTACTGGTTTATTTAGAGATGAGACAGTGAGAGAGAGAGAGAGAGAGAGAGAGAGAGAGAGAGAGAGAGAGAGAGAGAGAGAGAGAGAGAGAGAGCGCATTCTTTTATTGGAGTATTGTGAGGATGGTCTCAAGGAGCTCAATGCAAGATGCATGAATGAATTTGTGTGTGTGTGTGTGTGTGTGTGTGTGTGTGTGTGTGTGTGTGTGTGTGTGTGTGTGTGTGTGGCGGCTACGTCCATTTAGACATATGCACTTGCTTACTGAGATGGTCAGCACTCTAAACACGTGTGTATTTAAAACAGGAAGATTGCGCAGTCAGTGCACACACACACACGCACACACACACACACACACAGACACACACACAGACTCCTATTCGCACGTACCATGACTTATTTTCCTTCGTGTTGATCATCAGAGCTTGCAGCAGATTTCTGTGCAGAGGCGGGTTGCAGGATTAGCCGAAGTCGTCGCGTTGTGCCGCGCTGACAAGTTCCTGTGCATCTCTGCTCTCAGCGGTGTGCGCCTACCGGGAGACGATGAATCTTTTATTTCACATTTATTCTGGGATTGAGGGCCGAGGACGTGGTAGCGTATGTCCACGCTCCAGGCACACGCTGGAGTGACAGTTCTGCGGTAATGGGCTTTGCCGGTTCGTTTCACCTGTCCCGTATGTGCGGGATCAAACACCCCGCGTCACACAGCGTTGGGTTTGAAGGGGATGATTGGTCTGTGGTAGCTTGGTGAAATACAGTGTAAGGCTCTGCGTACTGGAGGACAGAGGTTCGGGATCCAGCCCCATCGTTATTGTCCTCTACACACTGTGTCATGTTGCAGAGGATTCCCTCACAGAGGAAAACAGTGTGCGGGTCATGTGACCCGAGCGCATGACGAGCAGCCCCGTCTCCTCTCTTGCTTCACAACACCTCGACGCAGCAGCCCACATTGATAAATATGCTTTTTTTTTTACTCCGCGTCTTTTTTCTAGCGCTGCGGTTGTGGGTGCCCAGATCTTACTCACTTCTACCACTAGATGGCCTTGTTACACTTTCAGCCACGTGCACACAAACAGACACACGCACAAAGGCACGCGAATACACTTAGATAAATACTGACACACGTGCACGCCAACAATTTCACACTTACGCACATACACATGGGCACTTTCTCTCTCTCTCTCTCTCTCTCTCTCTCTCTCTCTCTCTCTCTCTCTCTCTCTCTCTCTCTCTCTCTCTCTCTCTCGCTCTCACTCTCACTCTCACTCTCTCACACACACACACACACACACACACACTGAATGGAGAGGAAAGAGATCATATGTCCTCTGGTGCTTAGAAAAAAACAACTGAAATGAAGTTTTCATAAGGTGCGTCTCGGGTCTGAACTGGGTTATGATGTCATCCTCAGATCCCAGACAGAACTTCACTGGTAGACTGGACAGAATGTTCTCAGCTCACGGCTCATAATGTCTTATTGGGAGCCTTTGGCTGGCCCACGGCAGCGATACGTCAAAGTGGTGTTACTGCGCCATAAGAACAATGGTAACACACTTATTCCCTAACATCATATTGTTTATTCTCTGCACAAAAAAATAAAAATACAACTCTCAGATCCAAATGGTAATCCAGCCCATCGTATCAATGCAATGCAAAAAGCATATTAATGTATAATCCGGACGTTGCAGCCTAAAAGATATACTACCGTGGTCTGCTGGGGTAAATGTCCATGCTGCTGTATGATGGATTAAGGTTTGCTGTACAAAAAAAAAAAGAAGTAAGCTTTAATTTGAGTGATGACTGGATTTATGAAAGCATGGGCTAGTGACAGCTGTTGATACTCCGACGTGGACTCTCTGAATCCCGTGTGTAAGATGTTTGTAAAAAAAAAAAACACAACTCAGTGTGGCCATTAGCAACACGTGTCCGGGTTTATTTGCCGAGAAATTATTCAGATTATTTCAGAGCAGGCGGCTGCCCTGACGCCTCTTCAATCTCGCGGCGGTTGGCGTGCGGAGAAACGATGTGTGAAGTGAATCCAGTCCGGGTTTTGACCTCGGGATGACCCCGGCTGCCGTGACACTCTTTCTACGCCACTCGCTCCGCCACATGTTTCCAATATGGAGCACCAAACCGGCGTTTTACGTCTGAAATGGGGCAGAGCGCGATTCCGCTTTGGGTGGAATTTGGAGTCGGAGACCTTTTGCCGGATGGGACTCCGTCTGACGGGCTGCGTCACCAGCCCCAGACCCTCCTCACACGGAAACTCGGCTAATTGAAGACAGCCGGGCCTACTCGCCTTTCCCAGTCATTTCCTTGGCTTTCCCTCTTCCCATGATGCAACAGCAGTAGCCATTACTATCACTTATTAGGCTACACAGAAGGATGCAACAAGTCCTTGTGTGTCGAGTCAGTGGAGGGTGATAAAAAGCAGCTACCCTGTGGTGCGTCTGGGACCGGCTCCGCTAGCATAACCTCAGCCAAGGTCATGTGTGTAATATGTGTGAAAATGTAGAGCGGTACCGCAAGTCGGCATCATCATCATCAGTCTCTTTTTTTAAATGTTATTCTGAAGCTGTGCCATAAAAAGTGACTAGCTCCAGGAATGAGCGAATGCGAAAACAATCGCGTTTCCTAACAGACCTCATTTTTTTCCCCTGAAACCATCTCCTCGCGAATGTGTGACCTGGAATTCCCAGTTTTCCAGGCGCTGGGATGGGAGCCCGGAGCGGCGCGGCGTGCCAAGGTGGCTGCTGCCGTGTCTGGAGCAGGGTTTCCTTGGCAATCGGACACGCGTTCCTCCACTTTTCCAGAGAGTATGGAAATGCCCGGAAACTGAACAGCTAATTTGGCCACAGAGGCCCCCAGGAATGTCTCGGAGTTCGATGCCTTTTTTTTTTTTTGACTGGTTTTACATAATCTATCATTTCACCCTAGGGCTGGAAAGTGTGATATACGTCTGCGTGTAGATATACGTGTAGAATAGCTGCATTTCACAGCCTGGAAACACTGATGTCAGCGACACCGACGGCTGCACGGGGAATATGTGGGCCTTGGCTCTGGTCCACTTCAGAGAGTCTAACGTAAAAACGCTCTCTGGTTCTGGAAATGGTGAAGTCATTGGGGCAAGCCACAACTCAATCCCTTTACACATCTGCTGCATACTGGTTACAATCACTGCTGTTATTGTTGTGGTTGCAACATGGGTATATAGTATAGTGTGTAGTTGTGGGGTGGCTAGTGGGTGAATATGTAGTGTATACATCTGGTACATAAGATAATATAGTGTAATATGGTGGGGTGTACAGCATTGTATATGGGCATGATGGCTTGTGGAGTTGTGGTATGGTATATGGTCTGTGAATGTTCATTCATCCAGGTCATGGTTATCCAAAGGAGTTGAATCAAGTGCAACTGGACTTGGTATATATCCGTGAGGACGTTTCGCCTCTCATCCAAGAGGCTTCCTCAGTTCGTGCCTTTCTGACTAGACCAAGCTAGTCTGACTAGACCAAGCTAGTCTTGGTCTAGTCAGAAAGGCACGAACTGAGGAAGCCTCTTGGATGAGAGGCGAAACGTCCTCACGGATATATACCAAGTCCAGTTGCACTTGATTCAACTCCTTTGGATATGGTATATGGTATAGTGTGTATGTATATAAGCAACATGAGTGATGTCTGCAAGTGCGAGAAGATGCTGTGTACCCAGGGTGGTAAGCTTTGCCCCCTTTGAGTGACCCCCCCCCCTTTGATTTGGATAAGTCACGTTGTTTAATTTCATGTTTTAGTGTTTATGTAGCATAGGTGATGGAGGGAGTCGAGACGGCGTGCTCCTACCAGAAACGCCAAAAGTGACGTTTCTCTTCTACCAGGATGAAAAATGATATTCTGGCGTAGTGTGCGCAGCTGAACGTTTGGATGTCATGCACTGCATGAGTTCGTGATGTGTTTGTTAGGCACTTGTTGAGGCTAAGAAGACGAGAGAGTGATTTAACGAGGAGGAAATCGGAGACTGGGAAAAGGTGGAAACACACACACACACGGTTTGAGTACTTCGTAGTATATCTCGCATGCTGTCTGAGTACCTATGCAGTTGTGAGGAGCCCGTGGGTTTCTAACACACTACGTGATGTGAAAGTGAAGTGATTCACTCCATAGGTCAGTGTTCATCTTGATCACGGCCCGTGTCTCATATAAAGCGGTTCGGTGTCGTCAGAGGTGAGCAGCTGTCTGGAGAAGTCGGAGCGCTTTCATACATTTTTATTTTGTGTGTGTGTGTGTGTGTGTGTGTGAGGAGGGGGTGTTGAATTTTCTGGCAAAATCTATTCATTAATTCCATTTAACGGCATCATAATGCTATGCTAGGGCAGCTTATCAAAACCACATGGCTTTAGAGAGGAGGCTGCAGCACTGCCATGGAGCTGTGGTATTTATTTGCTTTATATAAATGCAAGGTTGGGAACAAATCCCCACTAGAATAAGTTTATTAAATTCACAGGAAACCCCCCCCCCCCCCAAAACAAAACGGCTTGATAGGTTGCACGGCTATATTGCCATAGTAGGGATTAAAGGGAAATTTCACCAATTTTTCAACAGTTTTTTTTGGTGTGTTGAAGTGGTGGCGTCTCTATAACTTCTCCTGATGAGTCGGAGGGTTGACGCCGCCATCAGTGTGTGTGTGTGTGTGTGTGTGTGGGTGTGTGTGAGAGGAATTGGTTAAAGCCCCCCCCCCCCAAGTGGCTGTCGCAGCTAGAGAAGCGCTGTATAAATGCAGTTCATTTACCGCATAGCAAACTTTCGCCGTCCACTGACATGAGAGGATGGCAGAAGAACTACACGGTAGCTTGGCGGAGATGTTCGTTCTCCAATCTCTGCCGCTGAGAAACTCTGGAGCAGTGCATGCTGGTACATGCAGGCAGTGTGGACCAGCTCCTTTTGGGAGGAGAACATCGAGTTCTCCACCACGATGAATCGTTTTCACAGTTTTAAGACAAAATAGACGACCAGCACTTACTGGACGTGCAGATCCACCTCCCACGGTTATAGTAAACCGACTCGTTTTTCGTTTTGTCTCCGTTCAATGCCGTGTTGCCCATCTGCCCCACCCCACCCCACCCCTCAACATCCTCTCATCCCCTTATCCCCCCCCCTCCCGTCTTTATCCCTACTACTCTCCGCTTTACATAAACCCATCGCTCCACCCCACCGGCAGCCAACAGCCGCTCATAAAAGCACACCGAGAAATGGACAATCAGCGGCATCATTAGGGAGACGAGGGAGCCGAGCCCGCGGCCCCCGCGGCCATTAAACTGGCACCTCAGACAGCCAGGGCACCCAGACCCGGCCGGGCGTCACGCAAAGCGGCAGCAGATGTTCTGCGGGGCCAATTAAAAGTGGGAAAGATGCAGACAACTCGGCGCATCAGAGGAGGGCATGTCGGCCCATATGGACGCTGGAGACGATAATTAATTAGCGTGCAAGGCGTTAAAAATGGATTTGGGGGTCATGTATAATATTACATAAAAGCCCTTCTGTTAAAACTCGAACTCTCGGACCCTTGGATTGGGTTTTAATTAGCTGTGTTGTGGTGGTTCCAGTTGTGGTGTGTGTGTGTGTGTGTGTGTGTGTGTGTGTGTGTGTGTGTGTGTGTGTGTGTGTGTGTGTGTGTGTGTGTGTGGGTGTGTGTGTGTGTGTGTGTCGTTGTTGACAAGACAGATCTCAGGGTGATTTCTACCGCCGCGGCTATTGCGAGCTGAGAGCTGAATCCAACTCTCCTGCAGCCGCTCAAATCAGCACTGATCGCGTCAAAGCCGCTCCCTGATCTTTTTTTTTTTCTTTTTTCTAAGTAATCCTGATTGAGTTGCTGTGTAAACAAATAAGCAGCCGGCAAAACAGGCAGGGCACGGGGTTGGGGGTTCAGAGAGAGCGTGTCCGTGCTGGTTTACTTAGCAGCTTAGAAGAGAAGACAAAAAGTGTGATGACGGCTTTTCAAAGATTGAATTAGTTGGGGGTGGGGAGGAGGGGGGGTGCGTATGAAATTTAGAGTTAAGGTTGCTGCCAGATGGAGGTTGTAATTCACTGTGTGTCAGACAGTGGTGCCACGACGGAGCTGGGAGAGAGTGGGGATGAGAGAGAGAGAAGGAGTCCCACTTCCACCTCCACCGTTCAGGTGTGCATCACCCCAAACTCTTTGTCGGGGGGGGGGCTTCTCCTTGCAAAGGTGTGCTGTGACAACAGGTGCCAGCCAGGCAAGGAGACTCACCCCAGAGAGAGGGGAGGGGAGGGGGAGGGAGAGAGGGAGCAGATGAGGTGAAATGGGAGGGAGGAGGGATGTGACATAAAAGCCAAAGGTTTGTTTGTGCGAGCCGTGTGGTAAAAAGATTCTGAGCAGGCGGGAGATTTTGTCTCCTCCTCGACAAAGCGGAGGATAACGCAGACTTTGGAGCCGCCTGCAGAAGGTGGTGGCGTCATGAGGTGAGACCGAGGTGAGGTTGCTCGGAACCACCTGCTCTCTCTCGCTCCATGTGTTACCTTGGTCACTCACCCGCTCTGAGGTCTGGTGTGTGTGTGTGTGTGTGTGTGTGTGCGAGAGACAGCGATGTGCCAATCAGAGGCTCACCCTGCCCGTCTCAGAGGAGAATCAGTGTTTTCATCTACATAAGCCCACAGGAGCCAGCCACAAAGATCTGCTCCGCTATTGGAGGGACTCAGCCATGGCTCAGCAGGGCGGGGTTAAACCCGCCGGGGGGACGATGCATATTCATACTGGCTTTTAATACATAAGCAGTCCTTTGGGTCACTCTGGACAGTCAGGAAGAGCATCCGCCAACTTAGCTGGCCGGTATCGCCTTCCTCCGGACTCGTGGCGATGGAGAGGACCACGCCGCTTGGATAGTCCGGAGTTCGGCTAACGCTCGACGCTTGCCTCAAAAACCTTCCGTCTCTCACACCTTCCCTGTCCTCGGGAGTCAGCGGAGGTCCGGATCTCGGCTTGATGTTTTCCAGTCCTCTTGACAGATGTTGGATACATCCACAGCAAAGGATTTTGGCTCGACACTTCAGTGGGCAGATGGCCCATGGCTGAGCGCGATAGCCTCCTGGCTCTCTCCCCTCATCGCCCGCTCACCTGCCCAGCCGACTGGCGACGACCGTGGGGCTGAGGACTACTGAGGAGGGGTCCCTCTCTCCATGCTACCAGCCCCGCTGCTGTTGCCATGCTCAAACCACCCAAGAATAAAAATGTCTCGTGGGTAAGTGGGGATGTGTATTGGCTCATACTTGCAGGCGGTAGAGGGGAAGGAGCGGAGGTAAACGACACTTAGCGTCTCACACCGCGCGTACAATTTAAACACATTTAAACTTACTGCGTCCTGCGCGCTCACTCTTCCTACCCGTGATTTAACTTCTCATCAGCTGCCCCCTTCAGACGGGTAAAAAAAAAAAAGGTCCTGTCACTTTTGTGCAGGATTGCTAGTAGGGTTGGGTATCTTTAGGAAATAATTGATATTGGTACCGACACCGCTACCTCTCATCAGTACCGGTGCTTGATGACACCACCTAACGGGACCTGTTTTTTGTCAGTATGTGAACAAATGGGATTACTGGTAACTGCCAAATGTCAACAACGCCACCATCTAGAACTCATTTACTGTCGGTTACAACCAGAGATCGACCCAACATGCACAACAGCAGCAAAGTGAATAATGTATTGGAATACGTGCAGTGGCTAACAGCCCTGAAGCATCGTCGGTATCGGTTAATACAGGCTTTCATATAAATGTCTGCTGAAGAATCTGCACGTCGGCCATTTCTGCTAGGATGTGTGACTGTATTGCCCGCCGTGGAACATGACCCGGGCCTCTCTGTATGTTTATGGGTCCTGCGGCACCAGTAACGAGTACAGGCCTACTCGGTCCAGTCGGCACCTCCCGCTTTGGTACTGGTACCTGAAAAGTATCGGCACTCGGGTTCCCATCCTTAGTTGTTGGCAGTCAGAGTGTGATTTACGTGCCCGGTAAGTTTTCACGTACCAGAGGGGTTGCAGAATACACTGGTGTGTTTCAGATGGTTTCTGCCGCTGCGGTGGCTTTTCCAAAGACGGGCTTAGTGATTTAGGAATTATATAACTCCTAGCTACTACATGCCCACTTTATGAAATCTGGCCACGACAGACACGGTGATCGCTGTCAGTCTGTAAATGCCAACTGGTTGCCAGCGTAATTGCCGACGCTTGTTTAGCTGAACTTGTAGACAATGGCTATGCGGCGTAATCGTACTTGGATCTGTGAAAAATGCGTGGGTGTTTACACAGCGACATGAATTTGTTGTTGGTACATAATCATCGTTGGTTGTTTATCCGCATTTTGGATTTTGTTTTTTTTAACATGGTTTTCCGGGCTTTTTGATTGTTGTCATCACATGTATGTGTGTGTGTGTGAGTGGGTACACGTATGCGTGTGTGTGTGATTTCTGATTCTTTGCCAGTGCAGACGGATCAGGGGAGATTAGAGAGAGAGAGAGAGAGAGAGAGAGAGAGAGACGTGGGGGGGGGGGAGGTTTTGCTCAGATGAAATCAGCTACTTTGGGTGGGAAGGGGGGGGAGGGATGGAGGGGTGACAGTAGAGCTCTCTGTCTCTCTTTCACCACAGTCTCTTTGGAAAGCCAATGAGAGATGACTCCGGAGTCACATGACCTTCAAACGGCGGCAGCTTCTTCTTCTGCAGCCGGTGTCCTTGTTGTGCAGCTCGTCGCCTCTTGACCAGATTATGTCAGATTTAGCGAGAGGAGTCGTCACTTCGCAACTTCCCCTCCTGAATTAACCCTTAAAGATGAAAGAAGGAAAGAAAGGAACGAAGTAAGGGGGGGGGGTGGAAATAATGACACGATGGTCCAAACCCTGAACGCCTCCGTGTGAACCACGTGCACCGAGCATGGTACCCGTGCCGTTCAGGGTTAGCCAGGACGTCTTGCCGCTCACGCCGCAGCCAGGAGGCGTGTTGTACGTATGCTTGCGTGCGTGTGTGTGAATAGATGTGTACTTCTGTGTTTTTCCTCCAGGGGGGAAACGCTGTTCCACTTCTCCTCCACCCGTCCATATGGCACACACGAAACTCTCCCGCTGCTTTCTGCCGCCCCGGCTCTCCCTGTCCTGGAGCTGAGCCTGAACCGGCCCGTGCTGATAGAGTCGGGTGTTGGCTGAGTGGAGGTGGACCGAGCGGCGCGCGGTGAAGCCTGGTCGAATAAAGCCAGAGAGCGGCGTCTCAACCCCGGCGTAGCGTCCAAGTCCTTCGTTCAGCTGAATCTGTTCGTTCTAATTCACTCGTAGCCGACACCCTTTCGGGCAGAGGGGGTGCGAAGGCTGTTTAGATGATGAAACACTCACAGGTAAAAACAGAGGGGAACAAATCTAAACAACAGCAACAAAAAAGATGGCCGACCCGCCACTCTGCAGTCTGCACACCTTGTGCAGCGTTTCGCAGCATCCCGGTTTGAAGCGTCGGCACAGCTCTTCGGTTTCATCACCGCCCTGTGCGTCGCACTGTTACCGTGGCAACTGATCCGGCAGCGAGCTGAAACAAAGTTTGTTTTTCTCAAAAATAAAAAGCTGTGCATTGTGAAGCTGTTTTTTTTTTCTTCTTCCTTTTGCGTGAAATGTGTAGTCCAAGTAAACGTCGGCCATTTTAAGCGTTTTGGCCAACAGAAGGTCACAGCGTCCCAGTTTCCGGTTAATGGCAGTGCATTTGGAGCAGACTCATGCCTGCCATTCACGTTGATGACATTTTGACATTTGTGGTAACCAGACGTGGGTGGGGGCTGAGTTGAGAGGCCTCGGATTTTTTTTTTAACTTTCATTTCTGAGTTAGGTTGTCCTGACCCAGGCCCACGTGTCTTTTTTTTTTTTAGAAAAGCAGGCCAAAAAAAAGTAACGCGAGGACCAAATGTGCTCAGTGGTCAGCTTAACCTTTGCTTTGTGCAGCCCCCATCCAGACCGTGCTTTCAGTCTGCAGAACGCCTTCGCCGTCACACCCGTTAACACAACAGTTCTGCACAATCTTTAACTCTGCCCACATCATGTGGACCTAAATGAAGCGGTTATGCTGCCACTGTGATGCACTGATCCCAGGTATATATATATATATATATATATATATATATATATATATATATATATATATATATATATATATATATATATATATATATATATATATATATATATATATATATACCGGTCTATCCAAAAAGCCTAATGACTCTGAGAGCCACATCTCCAACCACAGCAGTGGGCAGTGCCAGGCGGATTAGGGTGCCAGATGGTGCTGTGACTGACTGACTGACTGGCTGTCTGTCTGTCTGGCCTACGGGCATCCAGCTGCAGGAGGTCACATGTATTACCGCAGCGGTTCAGCTCTTCCCCGGCAGCCCAGCGGCTCAGCTTAACTGACAAACACAGGCTCTTCAGTAACACTTTAACAGTCCCAATGTGACCGATAGCCATCCGCTAATACAAGAACAAGCATTTGGTGCTTCTGTCAGAGGGCTGAGATCGGCTTGTGATATGAGCGTGGTTTTACTGTGTGGTGAGCACGGGCAATGAGTTTGTGTGTGTGTGTGTGTGTGTGTGTGTGTGTGTGTGTGTGTGTGTGTGCGCGCGCGCGTGCGCGTGGGTGGGTGTGTGCATGTACGACTGTGTGTGTTCATCCAATACATGTGTTAAGGAAGTGCGGCAAAGGCCAGTCGCCCTTAAGTCATTCGGTGGCCTTGCCTGGGCGACAGATGTCACACTATCAAATTAAAGCTTAATGCCCAGCCAGCTGAGGAAAAACACTGGAGCAAACCGAGACACCGCTGTGCTTAAACACAGTGTGTGTGTGTGTGTGTGTGTGTGTGTGTGGGGGGGGTCTATGTGTCTGTTATTTGTGTGTGTTTGTATGTCTGTGTAGTGTGTGTGTGTGTGTGTGTGTGTGTGTGTGTGTGCAAGAGAGAGATCAGTCGACAAGAAGCCGTGACACAGAGTCGGCGAGCTCTTGAGGATGACCACGTTTTGTTTCCTCCCATCCAGCTGCTACCTAGGTGACGCTCGGCATATTTGGGAGCAACTTTCCGCCACAGCGTTCAGTGTTTTCTGCTGCGACTCAGGCAAATAGGTTGTCTTTTTTCTTTTTTTCGTGTCAGGCGTCAGCTGCCTGTGCCCCTGGGTTATGGCGCTCTGAACAAAAACCAGGGGCTTTGCATAATTCATTACAGTCGTTGTGGGACCGAGAAGCGACACAGGTGTCCCGGGCACTGTGGGAGACAGAGCATGTCCAAGAAGCCGAAGGTAAAAAAAAAAAAAAGCAAGAAAAAAACAAAACAATTGAAATGAAAACAGCTTTCTCTGTGTTAGCAGTTTATATCTCTGTCCACAATGGCTGTTCCCTTGTTATATGTTGGTCGCTGTTTTGCGAGCATTGTTCTCTCGCCGTTCAGTCTGTTATCGCATGAGCTTTTCCTGTGTTTGCGTATCTGTGTGTGTACAGTGTTATTTGCGCTGACATCAGGTGTATCCCTTGGCTGGATGGTGTCTCCATCCTGTCTGTTTGTGAGGGGTGTTTCACTGTGTGGGCGCATGTTAGCTTAGTGTTTTATTCACCATGGATTAGCGGATTCAGGAGAGACCGTGTCCACCTTATTGCCCCATGCAAAGGCAGTGATGACGCCGATCTTCTGTGTACCTGAAAGACAATCTGTGTGCTCGTCTTTCCATCACCGCATGTCTAAGACCCTAAGAAGCACAGTGAATAAACTGATCCTATCTGGATGAAATGGGTTTTTTTTTCCAGTGGAAAACTAGACTGATTTACCTGATTGACAATAGGAAGAGTTTACCCCATTAGTGTAAGTGTGTTAAATAGAGTTCAATCCTCTTATTTTTATAGCCTTTAGTGTGCCATAACTTATTTAGAAAGACTAGTTTTGACAGCCAAAGTGCAGAGGATGTCAGCCGTTTGTTTGGTTTTTTTCCTCTGTAAATCCTGGATTGGTGAGAAGGCCGAGGCCGATTTAAATCTCCTTACTGAGAGAAGCAATCATGACAAAGTGAGTCAGGGGATCAAGTGAACATGGAGCAATCACCCATGTGGGTGTTACTGTGTTGTACAGTACAGTACCAAGTCCCACCAGTCTATTTGACTACACAGTGGACAACCGTTCTGATGTTCAGATGATTCTGAATCAAAGGATCCTCCGCCTGGACCCTGTGATAACCACAGCAAAGCACACCAAACTGGCGGTGTTTAAAGGAAAACGCTGGTATTTTTTATTTAACCTGAGCCCTACTTTCCTATTGTTGGGAGTTGAACGAAGTGATGGGTAGCTGAATCTTTTAAATTGATTTTAATCTGTGCAAACTGTGGTGTCAACTGACTGTTGTGCACTAAGCTGCAATGTAGCCTAATTCTTTGGGGTAATAGCGCTGAAACGTGGCCACCCGCTTTTTTAGCAGCCCTGGTTTCAGAGGTAAATGTCCCATTCATTCTCCCATTCATAAAATCCCTTTATTAGAGTTTTAAACCTGCAGTGCAAATGTTTTGTCTCCCCCTTCTGGCAGTGAGAGTAATTATTTCTCTTCTTTCAGCGCTCTCCGACGAGGAAAAGCTACACCAATGGTTATCTGCGTTTGTCCTCACCGTTGATCGCTTTCTTATTTTTACTTTAATCCTTCCTCTGAACACCAAGTTTCTTTTTCTTTGGAGCATCAGAAACTATTCTTGGAGGCTTCTTAGGTTTTCCGCCATAGCCTCCAAGCTCAGAAGCTTTCTGGCAGCTACCCCTGAATACTTTCATCACATGGAAGCTCAGCTCTAGCAAAGCAATCATTGATGGTCAGCACCAATCAACTAATCAGCAAAAGACTGCAACGCAGCGATCTTCTCCTCCTGCACATTGATAGCCTTGTCAAAATCTTCATGTTTCTTGATGACAAGTTCTACACTGTCCAGAGAATCACCCTTATCATCACTGGTAAGGGAGGCTTCACGAGCTCCCCTCCAGTTCTCAGCCTGCTCGCAGTCTCTGTTAAAAAGCTGGAGCTCCAGGCATTGGTCCAACATTATGCGGTGCTGCACCCAGGCCTTCCCGAGGTCAGCACATTCATGATCTAGGGCCTCCAATTTCTGTTGAATCTCTGGGTTAGCATGGTGACCATGGGCTAGTAGCTGCTGATCAAACTGCTCAAAGGCCTTGAATGTACCTGCATGGGCATCAATCTCTGTACGGTGTTCCTGGTGTCTCTCCAGAAGGGCCTCAGCTCCTCTCACATCCTTAGCCAGCTCCTCTGATGACACTAGTCCACAGATGCCATAGATCCAAGAGATTAGGTCTTTGAAGTCAGACAGGAAATGTTGCACGGTCAAGGGAGTTGCCAAGCTTATCTTTGCGCTGGTCAGCACGTCCCACCAGGCTGTTCCAGGCAGTATTTAGTTCAGTGCACTTCTCTTGAATATCATCCACTGCTTCTGGATAAGACTGAATAAGATTTTCTGCTGTCTCACCAAGAGAGTTAACCTTATCACCCAAGGCTGCAAGACCTCTTTCAAAACCCTCATGCTTGCACTGTAAAGCTTGCACGCTAGCCAAGTCATGGCCGTAGTTGTCAGTGTTCAAAGCCTGGTTCTTCTCCTCAATCCATTCTTTAGTCTCATCCGCATCTCTGTGGAATCTCTGCACCTCATGGGCACTCCCCAGCATATTGCTTCTTTCTTCAGCCAACTGTTGCAGAGAGTGCCAGCGACTGTTCCACTCCTTCCATGGGGATTGTTTTGCTGCTTTAGTCTGTACTCTGGCTGGATTTAACAACCTATTAGTGACAGTGATATTTGTGACACCAACTGCAGTGTGCTTTAATAAACACTACTGATTAGAATGTGAGAAAAAAGCAATCATTGATGGTTAACATAAAACGCATCACTATGCACCACTTCCGGTGTGCCAGTGAGTGAATGCTGCACAAGAATGTTACCACAGACACCAGATTTAGAACTGCAGTATACTGCAAATACAGAGAGATTTACCTGGCAGTGATTATCATTGGCTTAATTATCATTGTGTGATCTTGTTTGGCAAGGGCTTGAATATCATTTATTTAAGTGTAAAAGTCCCACACTCTAGCTTTAAGTCTTTAACCAATTTAACTGGCTACAAGATGTATCTTAAATAAAACAGTTGATTCTCAGCAAAAACTTATTTGATAAACAGAAAAAAAGGCAAAGGTACAAGACTGTGTACTTGATGTCTTTTAAGACAAAATGAATTACTCATCAGAATCATATTTATTGCCAAGTACAAGAACATACAAGAATTTGTTTTGGTATGGGTGTCCGGGTGGCGTGGCAGTCTATTCCATTGCCTACCAACACGGGGATCGCCAGTTCAAATCCCCGTGTTACCGGCTTGGTCAGGCATCCGTACAGACACAATTGGCCGTATCTGCAGGTGGGAAGCTGGATGTGGGTATGTGTCCTGGTCACTGCACTAGCACCTTCTCTGATCGATCGGGATACCTGTTCAGGGGGGAGGGGGAACTGAGGGGAATAGTGTGATCCTCCCACACGCTACGTCCCCCTGGTGAAACTCCTCACTGTCAGGTGAAAAGAAGCGGATGGCAATTCCACATGTATTGGAGGAGGTATGTGGTAGTCTGCAGCCCTCCCCGAATCGACAGAGGGGGTGGAGCAGTGACCGGGACGACTTGGAAGAGTGGGGCTTTTGGCCGGATACAATTGGGCAAAAAAAGATCCCAAAAAAAAGAAAAAAGACTTTGTTTTGGTATGTTGGCGCAAGAGGGAAAAGCAGGAGCTGTGTTTACAAAAAGGTTAAATGAGAATTTTAAGGAGTTTTTTACAGAATAAGAGTTATTTACAGGGCAGTGCAAGTTTATGCAAGGTGTCCATATACAGAGCGCACAGTAGGGAAGATAAAAGGGGGTGGGACGGGTGGTAGGCAGTGTCAAAATCTTTGGGTGTCTGGGAGCTTGTCTGAAAGGCCTACTATGGCTGTAGGGAAGAAGCTGTTCTTGTGGCACGAGGTTTTGGTTTTTATAGACCTTGGCTTCTTGCAGAGAAAAGTATTTTGAGGAGACCATGGCCAGGATTAGAAGGGTCAGCCATGATCTTTGCTGCTCACCTCAGTGTCCCGGAGGAATACAGGTCCTGGAGGGATGGCGGGTTGCACCCAATCACCCTTTCAGCAGAGCGAATGATACGCTGCAGTCTGCCCTTGTCCTTGGCAGTGGCAGCAGTGTACCAGATAGTGATGGAGGAGGTGTAAAAGTGCACCATCATTGGCTTTGGCAAGTTGGACTTTTTCAGCTGCCACAATCACATTAAGCATTGCAAAGGATGTAATCAAATCCCTTTCTCCTCACTTCCAACTAGTTTCAACCAATTTTTGCAATCACATACAAGTGAAGGGCAGAGAAATTTGCTTCTACATAAACAAAGGTTGGTGTACAGATGCCACAGTGTTAAGCGTTAAGCCTGAAACTGCAAGCCATTTTATTCACCACAGGAGTTTTCATCCTGGTCGATATTTACATCCCACCCCCAGGCCTGCAAACCCTGGCCAACCAGATTACCGGTTTGGAACAAAAACATATGGACTCACTTTTCATAATCCTTGGGGACTTTAAAGAGCAAAATTAAACCATGAACTACCTAAATACAGACAGCATTTTAATTGTCCCACCAGGGAAAATAACACATTGGATGACTGCTACACAATTCTTAAAGATGTATATCACTCTGTCCCCCAAGCAGCTATGGGGCACTCTGATAACTGATTGGTTCATCTTATTCCAACCTACAGGTAGAAACTAAAATCTGCAACGCCTGTAGTTAAAACAGTGAAGAAATGGACCAGCGAAGCAAAGCAGGGACTTCAAGACTGTTTTGACTGCACCGGTTGGAGTGTATTTGAAGCTGCAACTGGCAACCTGGACAAACTAACTGACAGCTTACATCAGCTTTTGTGAAGATATGTGTATGTCTACCAAGACCTTCTGCACATACAACAATAACAAGCCATGTCTTGATGCATGCTCAATGATCCAGGCAAGGAAATCCTAGAAAGTTGAATCAGTTCATCTGGTCACAACGTTTAGTGGGAGAAACGTTACATCACTCATATCTACCTGACTTCTTCGGTCTTGGGATACCTGCAGTCAGCTGAGACCGAAGAAGTCACACAGATGAGTGATGAAACGTTTCTCCCACTAAATGTTGTGACCAGATGAACTGATTCAACTTTCTGGGAATAAAAAGCCATGGTTCACGGCCAAACTAAGACAACTTTGGCAGGCAAAGCAGGATGCCTACTACAGTGGGGATAGAGCCCTGTACAAGCAGGCCAGAAATTCAATGACAAGGGAGATCAAAAGCTGAAAAACAGGTTTTCAGCCAACGACCCTTTGTCAGTATGGAGAGGCCTTCAAGACATTACAAATTGTCAAAGACCACCCCCCCCCCATGCTGAGGCAAACAAAGACCTGGCTGACAACCTGAATGTCTTCTATTGCAGGTTTGAAAGAGACAAATTCACACACACCACTCACTCCAGCCCAATAACAACAGCCCCATCACACCTCTGGCAACCCTCCTACTCTTCCCCCGATACTCAGGCTGCACTCAAGATACCTGTAGAGGATGTGAGCCAGCTTTTCCAGTGACAGAAGACGAGGAAAGCACTGGGTCCAGATGATGTCTCCCCATTCTGCCTTAAAGCCTGTGCTGACCAACTGGCTCCAATCTTCACGCAGATCTTCAACAGATCCCTGGAGCTGTGTGAAGTCCCCGCCGGCTTCAAACGTTCCACCATCATCCCAGTTCCAAAGAAACCCTCCATCACAGGACTGAATGACTACAGGCCTGTCGCTCTGACGTCTGTGGTCATGAAGACTTTTGAACACCTGGTGTTGGCCCACATGAAGAACATCACAGGACACCTGCTGGACCCCCTGCAGTTTGCCTACAGGGCAAATAGGTCAGTGGATGATACAGTCCACATGGGACTGCACTACATCCTGCAATACTTTGACAGCCCAGTGACATATGCAAGGATCCTGTTTGTGGACTTCAGCTCAGCATTCAATACCATCATTCCAGAAATCCTTTCCTTCAAACTGTCCCAGCTCACTGTACCCCCCGCCATCTGTCCTGACAGACAGGAAACAGCAGGTGAGGCAGGGGGAAGTCACTTCTGGTATATGGACAGTCAGCACTGGTGCTCCCTGGGGATGTGTCCTCTCCCTATTGCTCTTCTACCTCTGCACCAATGATTGCACCTCCAAGGACCCAGCTGTTAAACTACTGAAGTTTGCAGATGACATTACAGTCATTGGACTTATCCAGAATGGCGACAAGTCTGCATATCGGCAGGAGGTTGAGCGGCTTGTGTTCTAGTGTAGTCAGAGCAACTTGGAGCTGAACATGCTCAAGACTGTGGAGATGACAGTGGACTTTAGGAGACAACCCGCAGCACTGCTCCCCTTCACAATATCCAACAGCTCTGTATCAACCATGGAGACCTTCACATTTCTGGGAACTGCCATTACCAAAGACCTGAAGTGGGAGTCCAACATCGACTCCATCCTCAATAAAGCCCAGCAGAGGATGTTCTTTCTACAGCAATTGAGGAAATTTGGTTAACTACAGGAGCTGCTGAGCAAGTTCTACACTTAAATCTGTCCTGTGCACATCCATCATGATCTGGTTTGTAGCAGAAACAAAACGGTAAAGGAACAGACTGCGGCAAACAGTATTGCTGCTTTCCAGGACACTCGGAAATCGAGATTTTCCGACCTCTTACTAGAAAAAGTACAACGGAATTCCACTCAGTCGGAATTCCTACTTATAAACTCAGGGTAAATTCATCTACCCCGACTTCATGGAGAAGCAGTTATCTGATGTCACACAACAATGGCAGCATCCAAGGAGGCGCACGGTGTTAATGGTAAACTATCAACTAAGGCAACATAAAGTATATTTGCCTGTATTTAATTACAATAATACATACTATCTTATAGTAAAACCTGTTCTGCATGTAAACTGATGTCAATATGTTGACAATGTTATTAAGTAGCTGGTTATGTTAAACAATCTCTGGAAGTTATCTCTGCACAATAGTTATTCCTCTGTTTCGTTTACATATGCAAGGAGGCTGCAGTGCTGACAATTCAGTTGTTTAAACACTTGCCAATAAAAACACCAATTTATCAGTTAGCCATGTTTTGTTTTTTTTTGTTTACGTTTGGCATCGTGCACCTGGAATGCTTGGAGGTCAGAAATTGGAACTTCCAACTGGGAAATTCCAGCCTCGCACTTTGAATGGAACGCAGCATAAGGACAGCAGAAGAAATCATTGGCACTCCCCTGCCCACCCTGCAGGATTTGTACATCTAGAACCCAGAAACAGGCAGGCAGAATCAGCACAGACCCCCCCCCCCCATACCCAGGACACAGTCTGTTTGAACCCTACCCTCTGGCAAGTGCTACAGGGCAATGAGCACCAAAACCACCAGACACAGGAACAGTTTTTTCCCCCCACAGGCCATCTCTCTCATGAACGCTTAACAGTTGGTGCAGGAATAGACACTTATTATGTAAATATGACACTTTGTAAATAGTCCCCTCTGGTCAAGATGTCTCATGTACATATATATGATGTGCACTACCTCTTTAAACCAGATATGCAATACAAATGTACAATTGTACATACACATTCAACTGCTAGATAATTTGCCTCCAATGCCACGCTGTTGCTCGATTTCTTTCTTTCTCTTTTTTTTTTTTTTCTTCTTTTTCTGTGTGAGTGATGTCTGCAAGTGCTGGGAACTGCTGTGTACCGGAGTCGAATTCCTTGTGCGCATGCACACTTGGCCAACAAAGTTGATTCTGCTTTTCTCTTTAATGCTTTCTCATATATTTTTGAAGAGTTGCCAGATGGCTGGAAAACCACTGCAGAAATAGTGAGGGAGACAGCTAGGAAGGTATTTGGTGTGTCATCAGGACAGAGGAAGGAAGACAAGGAGACTTGGTGGTGGGATGAGGAAGTACAGCAAATTATACAGAGGAAAAGGTTGGCAAAGAAGAAGTGGGATAGTCAGAGAGATGAAGAAAGTAGACAGGAGTACAAGGAGATGCAGCGTAAAGCAAAGAGAGAGGTGGCAAAGGCAAAGGAAAAGGCGTATGGTGAGTTGTATGACAGATTAGACACTAAGGAAGGAGAAAAGGACTTGTACCGATTGGCTAGACAGAGGGACCAAGCTGCAAAGGATGTGCAGCAAGTTAGGGCGATCAAGGATAGAGATGGAAATGTGCTGACAAGCGAGGAGAGTGTGCTAAGAAGGTGGAAGGAATACTTTGAGGGGCTGATGAATGAAGAAAATGAGAGAGAGAGAAGGTTGGATGATGTAGGGATAGTGAATCAGGAAGTTCAGCGGATTAGCAAGGAGGAAGTGAGGGCAGCTATGAAGAGGATGAAGAATGGAAAGGCAGTTGGTCCTGATGACATACCTGTGGAGGCATGGAGATGTTTAGGAGAGATGGCAGTGGAGTTTCTAACTAGATTGTTTAACACAATCCTGGAAAGTGAGAGGATGCCTGAGGAGTGGAGAAGAAGCATACTGGTACCGATTTTCAAGAACAAGGGCGATGTGCAGAACTGTAACAACTACAGAGGTATAAAGTTGATCAGCCACAGCATGAAGATTTGGGAAAGAGTAATAGAAGCTAGGTTAAGAGGAGAGGTGACGATCAGCGAGCAGCAGTATGGTTTCATGCCACGAAAGAGCACCACAGATGCGATGTTTGCTTTGAGAATGTTGATTGAGAAGTATAGAGAAGGCCAGAAAGAGTTGCATTGTGTCTTTGTAGATTTAGAGAAAGCTTATGACAGAGTACCGAGAGAGGAGGTGTCGTATTGTATGAGGAAGTCAGGAGTTGCAGAGAAGTATGTAGGAGTGGTGCAGGATACGTATGAGGGAAGTGTGACAATGGTGAGGTGTGCGGTTGGAATGACGGATGGGTTCAAGGTGGAGGTGGGATTACATCAAGGATCGGCTCTTAGCCCTTTCTTGTTTGCAATGGTGATGGACAGGTTGACGGACAAGATCAGGCAGGAGTCTCCATGGACGATGATGTTCGCGGATGACATTGTGATCTGTAGTGAGAGTAGGGTGCAGGTTGAGGAGACCCTGGAGAGGTGGAGGTATGCACTAGAGAGAAGAGGAATGAAAGTCAGTAGGAGCAAGACGGAATACCTATGCGTGAATGAGAGAGAGGACAGTGGAATGGTCAGGATGCAAGGAGTGGAGGTGACAAAGACATCTGAGTTTAAATACTTGGGGTCAACTGTCCAAAGTAACGGGGAGTGCAGTAGAGAGGTGAAAAAGAGAGTGCAGGCAGGTTGGAGTGGGTGGAGAAGTGTGTCAGGAGTGATTTGCGACAGAAGGGTACCAGCAAGAGTTAAAGGGAAAGTTTACAAGATGGTTGTGAGACCAGCTATGTTATATGGTTTGGAGACAGTGGCACTGACGAAAAGACAGGAGGCGGAGCTGGAGGTGGCAGAGTTGAAGATGCTAAGATTTTCACTGGGAGTAACGAAGAAGGACAGGATTAGGAACGATTATATTAGAGGGACCGCTCAGGTTGGACGGTTTGGAGACAAAGCAAGAGAGGCAAGATTGAGATGGCTTGGACATGTGTGGAGGAGAGATGCTGAGTATATTGGGAGAAGGATGCTGAATATGGAGCTGCCAGGGAAGAGGAAAAGAGGAAGGCCAAAGAGGAGGTTTATGGATGTGGTGAGGGAAGACATGCAGGTGGCTGGTGTGACAGAGGAAGACGCAGAAGACAGGAAGAAATGGAAACGGATGATCCGCTGTGGCGACCCCTAACGGGAGCAGCCGAAAGTAGTAGTAGTAGTAGTAGTAGTAGTAGTAGTAGTAGCTTTCTCATATATTTTATGTTTTTTTTTTATAGTGTTTGGGGATTTATATTCTCCTTGTCCCTAAAAAGTTCCTCATGTCTGACCGAGAAAACGTGATGTAGCAGGCTGCTAGCCACTGTGTTCTGGCTTCTGACCCTGCAACTTAGGCGTGATTTACATCTCCATTGTAACAGCAACGTCTCTGATTGGTGGAACTCGATGTAGGATTGTGGGTAGTGTAGTACTTCACCAAGGGTTGGGGAATAAAGCATGATTTTCTTTTTAAGTGAAGTTGAAATCAGACTGACCTACGGCTTCGACAGGAACATATAAATAAGGTTAGGGTTTAGGTAGGCTGTGGTTAAGTTTATGGCAAAGGTTAGTTAATGGCTAACCAACCGTATCTCATACAGATGCTAAAGGATACCTTCTGCATAATATATCGATGCTTTGTCGGTGGCGTCAATATATGATGACGGGGATGAGAACAGACTCATAGCGGTCAGCTGATGCTAGCTTGCTCAGTACCGAATCAGTTTAAAAGATTAAGCTGCCTATCGCTCACTTTGACTCCTACTGATGGCAAAATAGGCCGTAAGTTGAAAAATGCCAGAGGTTAACTTTAATAATTAAGCATGTGAGTGAAGGACTTTTATTTATTGTGTGATTGAAGACATGAGCATATCTCAGACAGAGCTGCTTCTTGGTTCTCGTTGTAAATTGGCCGGGCATTCTTTTATTTTTCTGTGAAGCTGATCAGGAGTTGATCAAATGTGGTCGTGTGCCTAAACAATCCTGCAACTTGACCTCATAATTCTCTCTCTTTCACTCACATGCTTGCTTGCTCTTTGTGTGCGTGTGTGTGTGTGTGTGTGTTTGTTTTGTGTTGTACAATGATGTGTTATATTTATAGACACGTGTCTTTTGTCCTTAAGTTACCCACTATCTCACAGGTCTTCTGTTCTTATTCTGTTCATGTTAGCTAATTAAAGATGACCAGGCCATGGGCCTCGGATCAAACCGCTAAATTAAGATGACAGGAGTGTGTGATCAAAGTGTGTGACTGTGTTTTCTCATCTTTCTTTCTTGCTTTGGGCCTGCCTGTCTGTCTGTCTGTCTGTCTGTCTGTCTGTCTGTCTGTCTGTCTGTCTGTCTGTCTGTCTGTCTGTCTGTCTGTCTGTCTGTCTGTCTGTCTGTCTGTCTGTCTGTCTGTCTGTTTTCCACATTCAGGGTTTTTCCATGTCTATATGTGTGTGTGTGTCTGTGTCAAAGAGGAAACTGGCAATCGCTGATTGTTTGTGTGTGCGCGGCTGTGTGAATAAAAGTCAAAGGGAAGTGTGTTTGCATACAAAGTGTGTAAGCATCAGTCCCTGCCTGTGTTTGCGTGCCATGTGCCATGCGTCTGTGCCGCTCAAAACAGTGTGCCAGTTTGCCAGCTGAAGTTTCCCCTACACGTCTATGTGGGACAGCCGACGTGTTGATGTGTTCAGTCAGCGTGAAGTGACTCTGTGAGCATATTAATGTGACACACACACACACACACACACACACACACACACAAACACTGCAGTCATGCTGCACAGCACAGTTGTCCATGTCTGCGTTTAAGAAGTTGCCAGGTTTACATCCACTAGTGGTCCAGCAACTCTGTCCTCATGATCTTCATTCCCCTGGGCATGATCGACAAGCTGCCCATGGTTTCATGGAGCGAGCACTTCACGGGATGGGTAAGCTTTCGGTTTCCACCATCGACGAGTCAATTTCGGTCCTCTTTTGTTCTTCTCTTTGTAACTCACTGGAAACCCGCTACTGAAACTATATGCAACACTGAGCATTACAGTTCACAAGAGATATGCCATTAACTACGGGCAGTGTTCAAGTTCAGTTTGTGGCTTCCTGTGTCGATCCCAGATTGATAGTCTAGGTAGGCTGTGTTGTTTTATTTCTTCTTCTGCAATCCACGATGGAGGACAGATGAGCAGCATTAGCTTGATTTGTATAGTTAAGATTTTTTTTTTTTTGATGGGTCTGCTGTTTTCTTTTCTCTGCTTTGGCACACATGCCAGCAGGATGCCCTTCGGTAAGGAGGTGGGAGCAGCAGTCTTACTGTGGTTTCTCCCTCTCTCTGTAATTAGCCCTGGTCCTGAGGCTCCAGTGGCCTGGCCTGTGTGCGGTAGCTAGGTAACTCCAGTCAGATGCCGGCCACTGGCTCTGGGGGGGGGTTGTTCATTAGACGTGAATCACAGACACCGAGGGCCCAAAACAGACTCTTCAGTCTGATCCCTACTTTCCCCGCTGACTTGTTTTGTAGGATGCATGCAGTCCTGCCTGTTCTGCATCAGCATTCACACGGACATTTCAGGCATTCAGCTGGGATGTGTGAGACTGGCTTGTCTCGCGTCTTAAATGGTTCATCTGCTGGTAAACTCTGATTTTGGGAGATTGGTTTCACCATAGTTGGTATTCTCTAACAAGGATGGAAACTGTTGTTTTGTCACTGCCAATTTCACACTGAGGAAAGGCATCTGGCCAAAACTTTTGTGCAGCAATAAATCATTACACTGTTGTGCCGTCCATGTTTTCAGTTGTTTGATATTCACTTTGAGGATCCAGCACCCAGACAAAAACCTGTAGAACTGAACAGAGCCAGTTGATTCTTTGCTATTTATTCTTTACTGCAACATGTTCTGGGTTGCACATGGTCCCAGGAGGGCTGAGGGACGGGCCTTGTACTTATGAAGCGGTGGGCTTGAAGTTGGATGACCGCCCTTGGATGATGATATTTTTTTCAGTTCCTCAGTGTGATTTTGGATTTAAGTGAGATGTTAAAGTTGTGAGATGGGAGGAGAACCAATTGGTGGAGTTGTGATTTTTTTAATTTTTTTTTTTTTTTTTTGGTATGCCGAGAAATTGAGATTTGTAGACCGCATGTTAAGTCATCTTGGGAAGTTTAATTTGTGTAATAGGATTCTTGGCAGGGTGAAACCTGCTTGGAGGACAGGAGACAAATCTCCAGTGACCTGATTGTTGTCTGTTCTATCCCATTAGCTCACTTTGTCAGTTAGCTAAATGTCAACATGTCAATTTTGTGGATTGTGGACTATTATAATTGGACAATTGACAGAAAGTAAAACGCAGATAATGCTGTTTGTCTGGATTGTTTAGACCTGAATCAGTCAATTGTCTCTTGTTTCTGCATTTCTTTTTCTAAACTATCATCGTGTGCTTGATATTGTGATATTGCGTTGACATGTTGCTGATTACTTAAAAAAACACAAAACAAAACAAAAGCAAGTTGTCCTTAAGTGCTGGTATTCCGGGAAAGTGTATGTGCTGTTGTGGTGAGGTACTAATTTGGGCTGTTTATGTGGAAATGTGTACTTTTATGGTTGATATAAGCCACATATTGAAATGCCACTAATAGTGTAATGTCGGCCAGCTGTCACTTTGAGGGAGACCATCCTGTAAGCCGAGTATTTAAAGGAAGTGTTCGGATTTTTTGAAGTCTGTCCCTCTTATACTCACTGCTCATGCAGTACATAGGCAGGCTTCTTTTTCACACTCCTCCATCCTTTTCTTCCCACTGGATACCTAACTCCATCTTGCCATCTATAGTTCAACGCTATTAACAGTCCCTGTTCAATGCAAAAATAAATAAATAAACACCTCACAGTTAAGCCAAAGCTAGCACTATGCTACAGCAGTCTATCATGCCAATTCAAGTGGAATTTTTAGAAATTTACATTCATTTGTATTGCTAAACTCCCTCGTAGTGCTTGCTATGCAGTGACTCTTAGTGGTAATCTCTGGTAGGCTGTGTTGCAGGAAGTGGCACAGTGGGAAACATACAGAATTGACAGGCCATTAAAAATGATTGCAGAGTTTTAAAATGACCACTCAAATTCATTATGATAGACTGCTGTAGCGTCTTATTAGCCTTGGCTGAACCGTGGAATTTATTTTGGGGTTTTTTTTGTTGCTTTAAACAGGGATTGTGAGTCTTTACTCCATTAATAGCACTGAACTCTGGAGCTGCAGCTGCGGGTCCAGTATGAAGAAAAGGATGGATGACTGTGAAAATGAAACCTACCATAAACTATGAGGGGGGCCATACTAGCCATAATATATTCTGGCTCTCTCACATACATAGTCTCCTTTCAAATACACATATATTTTCATTCGTACACCCACACATCTTTATTCTCATATTTATATATTTTAACTCACATATTCAAACATTTTATACTCATTTTTATATATTTTCACTCATTCTTTCACATTTTGCTCTCATATTCATATATTTTAACTAACACATTCATACGTTTATTCGTAGGTTTCCCTCTCATATTTATATATTTTCACTCTCAAATATTTTTTCCCCACTCACACATTTCACACACATGTATGTGAAAGGAGGATGTATGTGTGTGAGAGTGAAAATATATGTACAGGGCCAGGATGAATTATGGCTTGTATGGCCCCTCATAATTAGCAGTGAGTATGTACTAGGGATAGATTTTAAAAACATCCAAACCATTCCTTTAATCTTAAACAATACAATGAAACCCACTGGCTCACTCTATGGGCGGTAAACGTTAGGAGTAAGAAGATTTGCTCTGCGGCTCAACCCACGCGTCTCACCAAATGTGCTGCTTGCCGAAGTGTCTTTTAGCAAGACACTCAATTCATACCAGCGCCAGTGGTGCTTTTCAGCCACTTACCCTGCGCTCTGAAAGCAACGAGCGAATTTCCCTGCGGGGATTGATAGACAAATGGCTGAACTGTCAATACAGTGCTTACCAAGCCAGATCAGGCAGAGCGCATCGGGGACGACACTGACTCTTTTCATGCAAGCCTACTTTCAATAGTGATGCACATGTCATGCCAGAGTCTCGAGTCATTTCCACGTTGGAAACCAAAGGGATGTTAAACTTAAACTGGTTATTCCAAACAGCCCAATTACATAAAGCGTGATGGTTTTGTAAGATTTCCTGTTAAGCCTTTGTGTGCTTGTGGCTGAATGCTGGCTTACGTCAGGATGTGCGTGTATAGAAATCAATACACCGAAGGCAACAGCAGCGTTCATTTCCCAACAGTGGGCGAGCCAGAAGACAATTGATCCGTCACTATTCATAATGAGCTCTTTCAGATAGACATGTGAACTTCTCTTAGCACTAAAGCATTCTGCTGCTACATTAATTAATTACACCTGTCTTACATATGGCTTTGGCTGTTTATTTCTAATAATTTAAAATGATGCAGGAATATCCATAGTGGTAAATGCATTATTTTAAATAGTCCCATGTTAGCGTCCATTCTTAATGGGAGATTTAAACCACTTGCTTTTGCAGGATTGGTGTCCTATTCTGCACAGGACTGATGAATGTTTCTGTGATTTTAGGCCCGATTTATTAGCAGTTTAAAAATGTTATTTATTTCCTGTGATGAAAGTGCTTCCTTCTAAATCCTTCATTTTCCCCTTCACTTAGCTTAATTAGTGCCCTGGTTTACTACTTCACTTACCTTGAGCTCATGCTGCTACTATAGCTTTAGGTCTGGATGACACTCCATTATGCTATCTACATACTGGAGAACATGGGAGGGAGGGCAAAGTAAAGGAAGTTTTTTGCCTAATTTGTTTGGGGTACTTGGGTACTTGGACTTATTTTAATTTTTGTGTATACGAAGGATTGCCCTACAAAACAAAGCAACCCACCATTTGAAACAACACTTACTGTCACAAAATGACGTGTCGTGTAAAACTGAAACTTTATTATGGTTATTTCAACACCATAGTGCATAATGAAGTCCCGGATTTACAAAATAAGAACGCTTGTCTAGACTGGACCCCTTTTGGTTTTGGACGAATTAACTGATTGGCATTTAGCAAAAAGTTTTTTCTCATCAAAACAGACATTAAGTCTCCTTAAATACAGTCCTAGCATACATCATGGGATAGTCGACTGTACTGAACAGCTGCCATGTTGATGTTTTCATATGACTAGCACACTCACATTCTTGTTTTGCTGTTCGTCGGGTGCGTTATACTGGTCTGAACCTTTGTCGAGGAATGAAGATAACGGTCTGCCCTGCAGTTTGTCACGTACAGAGGACACTTTGGGACGGGGCTAACCCAGATCAAGCACAATATAATGTAGGGTTTAGGCTATAGGCTAGGCATCAAACACGTTCTCCCCCCGTGGTACACACAGATCTGCACGTTACCGCAATGCAAGATGGGATCTGAACATGCCCACCGGCAGTGTTTTGATACAAACAATGCCTGTTTCCTTCAGGATCAGTAGAGTATCTGTCTTCATCGTCATCATCAGTGTAAACTACTAATAAGACACGTTAGCCCCTTAGCTAACGGGTCTGACCCTTTAGCCGAGCGGTTAGTGATGTCGCCTTGTGGTGCAGTACACCCCGTATCGAATCCCGCACCGGGCAAGAAAATAACCGCTTACATCAGCATCATACATGTATTCCGTCTTGTGCACTCTTGCACGATGCGTATCAAAAGGTCTGATCCACGGCACTTGAGCAAAATCTCCCACCTCGTCTTCAACCGAAGGTCTCGTTCAGGCTCCTCGACTTGTGTGTCTCGCCACGGCGCTGTGTATTACTCTGCTGGGTTTCCGTTGTTTGTTTTATTAAAGGAAAAGTGGATTAGTTATGGTTTCACGTTGTGAACTCGTGACTATGTTGTGGCAGTTCACTTTACCCCGTTACCGCAGCTATAATAAAGCCACTCAAAGGGGACTTGAGTTCCCCCCCCCCTCCCCCGGTTTTTTTTTTCTTAATAAAAACGTGTGACTTTTAAGCCGCTTCTGCAACGTGAACGCCGACACGCTAGACAGGAGTCGGACGCACACGTCACAGGTCCCAGTGGGATGTGCAAATCATAGAGCGATGGATCATCTGCGACTCCCTTTGAAGTGAACGCGCTCTCTTGCAGAAACCGCTAGAAAGTCTCTCCGGAGGCTCCAGACGCATACCAGCTGCCCTAGACCCAGGCTCCGGCTACAGCACACGGGCAGAAATCGGCCACTTGACTGCTTCGCCCGGTTTCACGCGTCTTCATTTTTATGGATTCGCCTGCTCGGCCAGATGGGAGAGTTTGCAGTAGGAGAGTTTGCAGTTCTGCTTTGTGGTGATCTGCACACCGACTTTGCGCCACTTTTGCCGTACTTTGCTCGGCTTGTTCTTAATCCCGTCCAGCGATTTCCCCCCAGTGTTTTATTTTCGACCCGTTCGGCGTGTATGCCGTTTAAAAATAAACACAATTGCTTTTAGTTCACCATCACGAGACCGAACGGGAAGTTCCCCCCCCCCCCCCTGCGAAGGTGGGCTCTGGCCGATCATGCCAGAGAATATGGCATTTCGTCGACACGGTGAGGAAGATAATTACTTCCTGACGTCGTCGGTCTCGGGAAACATGTGTTTGAGACTACAGTGAGTTTAAGTCTTTTTAGCCTTCCGCTTCTCAAAGAGTAACCTCTTCAAGGCACAGTGGAACACATTTAAACTCCCCAGATCACGCGTTCACACACACACACACACGCACGCACACACACACACACACGCACAGGCATGAAAAAAAGCTGCCGCAGCTGCTTTTGGTGCTTTCTGGAATTTTTAGGCTGGCCTCATTGGCCAGAGTTCCTACTTCCTAACTGGCTCTCTCGTTCTGTGTGTGTGTGGGTGGGTGTGTGTGTGAGAGAGAGTGTGTACATATATGCTTGTGTGGGAGGGGAGAGGGGCAGGGGGCAATGGTGGGGGGGACTTGTTTTCAGGATTGGAGGACGGTCGCAACTTTCTGAAGGAGTTTTCTCCCAGCGTGGGAAAGAGGCTCGTCTTCTCTCTGCCTCTCAGCTGGGGCTAAAGTAGGCCTTACAGAAAGAAGGGCAAGAGAGGAGCCGACTTTACCCCTCCGCTCCAACTTTTCTCCACTCCGCTCCACTCCTGGCACGAGGAAGAGGAAGCAGCCTGTCCTCCTCAGAGTTGGGACGAGGGGGGGGGGGTTTGTAGGAGCTCCAGTACACTGGGAGGAGGAGATGGACGATAGCTGAGTTTTTCTCCCTGCCGGGCGGGACTGCTCACAGGCTGGGTAGGGCAGAAATGTATCACTCTGGAAGTGAGGAGTCAGACTTGGTGAGTTTGTCCGAAGCCTCAACACACACACACGGAAGACACACACACTCACATACATGAAATCTACTCCCGTGTATGCATGACGGTACTCCAGCAATATCCTGTTCGTGTTATACAGTGTGTGTATGGTCTGAGCCTGATTCAGCACTCTCTCTCTCTCTCTCTCTCTCTCCCTCTCTCTCTCTCTTTCTCTCTCTCTCTCTGCGTGTGTCTGCACTGAACAAAGAGGAAAAGGTTTTGCAGTCCCAAAGCGGGGTGGTTATTTGGGCAAAAAAATCTGAAAGGGCGTAATCATGCACTTCCTATTTTGTTATTCCTTATCGCTTTTCCTGAAAGCTGGTCAGTCTGTTGCACAAGAGGCATGCTACGAGGGTGCTGCGGCGCGGGTTCGGCGGGGACGAGGCTCACTTCAGGGTCTCGGCTGGGTCCGCAACTGTCCCTGCATGGCTATGGCCATTACTAGCCCATTACTAGCGGGGAGTCGTGACAGTCATTAACAGTTTGTGTAGGAGAGAGAGAGAGAGAGAGAGAGAGAAAGAGAGGGGGAGAGGAAGAGGGAGGGAAAGGGAGAGAACGCTGGGGCGAGCTTGGTTTGTGTAAGCCTTCACTTACACACACCGGTAGAGAACACACATGAACAACACAAGTCCAGCTCTTTGTCCTTACATAATGGATTTTTTTTCCCACTTTTATGAGAATTTATTTTTTTTTGTCTTAATTGAACCTTCACGACTGCTTTGACTTAACCACGTCCAGAATGAAGCGTGCCCGTCAATAAACTTGTACGCCGGCAACGGTGCTTGATGGCCATGGAAGATTCTAGTTAGCATTCCAAAAATGTCCTTTTCTGGGATGTTTGTGTGTGTGTGTGTGTGTGTGTGTATGTGTGTTGGGGGGGTGGGGTACTGGAGCAAAAGTTTGTTGTCCTGTTGTGTTGATGAGAGACATTTAGCATCGATAGGAAACAGCCACTTCCTTATACAGTCTTCAGAAGTGGACCTAGCAACAGTAGCGGCTACACTCACAGACACAAACATGGCATTATCCTCTCTACACCCACTTAGCTGCGATATTTCACATCATATGTAAGCACCACCCAGAGACCAGTCTGAAAGGACTTCCACAGTAAACTGTGGCTGATTAAAGTAAGTGTAATTCGGTGCCATGGCGCGCACACGTGTGTGTGTGTGTGTGTGTGTGTGTGTGTGTGGGTGAAGCAGCTGTCCGCCAATCATTCTATACATGGATGCTGTTTCATGCTCACAAGTGTGGGAGAAAAAGAATCGACATAGGCGCACACACACACACACACACACACACACGATGAACTCTCTTAATTGATTTTGTAGACTTACGAGTTGAGATACAACAGCGTATCGATTTGTTATCCAAGACTGAGATGTTGTGTAATTTGTGTATCTGTCTGTCTGTCTCTGTATCTGAGTGCGTTAGGTTAAGTAAGCTTACACATACAAGCGCTTTGACTGGTCAAACACATGACCTGTAACATGAAATTATTCAAGTAGGAAAAAATGAATTAAGACGGGGCTCTTCTGTGCAGCGTATATATATACATGCAGATAGAAGTCCTTAAGTACAAGATATTACCTCACAAGTTACCATAGCATGGATATTGTCCTTATAGTTTTCTATACAATGTGTTACAACGGGCCTGAACGTTGTCTCGATGCTGGACAGCGTTTTACAGTAAGACCAGGACTAGGTGGACTATAACCTTGGGGTATTGAGCACTCCTGTCCTGCTCACTTCACCTCATCCTTTTACATCATTAGTCATAACTCTTGACACACACTTAGTCCCGAATGCGTAATTGGGCCGAGAGAACATTTGTGTGTCCGCGGTGCCGTGCGTCCCCGGCTGCACGGTTATTGAGCGGGGACCGTACTGTACGCCTGCCCCAGTGAGGACGGTTAATAGCCCGTCCTGCTCTCGCAACAAGCTGTCATCAATCATCCCCAGCATGCTTCACGCATCGTACTACTTACCGCCCACAATACTAATGATGCAGGCACAAACTAGCAACACAACTGCACCCGCGACCTCCAACCCATCTTTCTCCTGCTCCTTTTGCCGTACCCCCCCCCCCCTCACCAGCCACCTGCCTGTTGTGGTGCGAATGGGAGGGAGGGTAGTGGGAGGATTCGGGGCACTCTTTGGTAATGGGTGCTATGGCCAGAAAGGAAGCTGCCAGGTGATACGCTTTAGAAGGCATTAGTAGTATTGTGGCCAATGAAGAGGTCGCTGTACATCACACGCCACGGTCTGCATCACACACCACGTTACTGCAGGATTATCTCGCTGTCGGGGTGGAGCAGCATAGTATTGCGGCTGAAGTGAAACATGAACAACGTCCGACTTCTCGCGAGGTCCGTATGCAACGGATCTACTTCAATTAGCCAAGACCAGCCTGAGTGTGATGTCTGTTTTTATAAGTATTTAAGTCTAGTGTGTGGTTGTTGTTTTTTTTTTTGGTTGTTTTTTTTAAGTCTAACTAGTCCTTAGCCCCGACGCTTTCTGACGGCCAGTGACTCCATCACCACGATGGGATAATGCACTTACCTAATGCATCGGAGAGGATGCTTGGCTCACTGAATGCTGGGTAAACACTTTCTTCCCAGGCCTGTCAGTGTCACCTTGACAGCCATGCAGCCAATCCCTCTTTCTCCACAGCAGCGAGACCATTACCCCGCCTCTCCCCTACCCATCGCAACTCTCCATCCACTCCATCTTTTACTCTCTCTCTCTTTGTCCTTCTCTTTCATATATATATACACACACTCAGACACATGCCCCCTCTGTACTTCCTCTCACTTTGCACACGCACTCCAAACCTTTATCTCCCTCTTTGCACTTTTGTCACTTCTTTTCTCTGTCTCTCAGAGACACTCAGCGTCTCGCTGACACTTGCTCCCTAATCATCCCAGTCCCGTTCCTCTCGCTTTCCACTCTCATGTCTGGCTGCTGCCATATGATTTTGACAGAGAAGGCGGCATTTGTGGAACGATGATTTAATTGACTGTTGTGTTGAACTGGAGTGATGAGGTGAGGATGGACAGATGGCTCGGAAATAGGCCTCTGTCTCAGCACAAGAATGAATCACACCAGACTCGTTCTCGAGCTCGCATCCCAGAAAAGTGCGCGCACGCTCACTCATTGTCAGCACACTGCAGTCAGCCGGCCAGTCCGTCAGCCGGCCAGTCCGTCAGCCAGGACAAGAACATGACTTGGCAACAAGGGGCCATCGTCATTCTTCACTCATGATGCCGACTGAGTCATAAAACAATGTGCACTTTGACCATAGATGCTCACTTACTTCAATGCATTCTCATCCCATGGCATCACATATCAACACTTTGGCAAAGCGTCAGCATTGGACATGCAAGGCACCCTTCCATGCCTGTAGTCTATATACTATATTATACCATGGTCACAGAGAAAACTGGTTCTGATAGGCTGGAGGGTGTGCGTTAAAACCATTTATGCCATGGTTACAGGGAATTCTGGTCTCTTGATTGGCTGGAGGGTGCACATTAAAACCAGTTATACTGTGGTCACAGGGAACACTGGTCTCTGATTGGCTGGAGGGTGTGTATTAAAACCATTTATATCATGTCAAAGAAGGTTGCATCAGTTCATCTGGATACAACGTTTATTGACAGATACGTTTCATCACTCAACTAAGTGACATCTTCAGTCTAAACTGACTGCAGGTATCCCCACCCCTTAAAAACAACACAGTACAATACAGTGCCTAACGACCAAAACCAATGACCAGTTTCATATGTAAATAGGGATGTGACCTTTGACTGGCGTTTCAAAGGCCATGGGCACTATTCCCCAGAGGATTACATAATTCTGGCAATCACAGCATTTTAAGATGGCGACAGATGTGTAATGACGAAACCAATGACCAGTTACATATGCAAATATGGCTGTACCCATTAACTAGTTTCGATGGCCATGTGTACTATTCACAGATGATTGGGGAATAGTTGCAATCACAGATGGTGACAGATGTACTCTTAGCCCCCCACCCAGTTCAGGGACGGTCATTCCCTCTTAACATAGATGGCCTCTTTGACTCCCCATTCAAACCAGCATTCCTCCCTATCAAGGATGTGCACATCCTTGAAAGACATCCTGAAAGAGTGGCCACTGGCCTGTAGATGGGTGTAGACTGTGGAGTCCTGGCCTGACGCGTTAGCTCTCCTGTACTGTACTGTATTGTTTATAAGGGGTGGGGATACCTGCAGTCAGTTTAGACTGAAGATGTCACTTAGTTGAGTGATGAAACGTGTCTGTCAATAAACGTTGTATCCAGATGAACTGATTCAGCCTTCTTTGATTTTCTTACCTGGACTACTGAGCAGGCATCAAGACATTTATACCATGGTCACAGGGAATACTGGTCTGATTGGCTGGAGGGTTTGCGTTAAAACCATTTATACCATGGTCACAGGGAATGTTGGTCTCTGATTGGCTGGAGGGTGTTTGTTATAACCCATTCATACTGTGGTTACAGGGAATACTGGTCTGATTGGCTGGAGGGTGTTCGTCATAACCATTTATACCATGGTCACAGAGAATACTGGTCTGATGGGCTGCAGGGTGTTCCTTATAACCATTTCTACCATGATCAAAGGGAATATCGGTCGCTGATTTGTTGGACGGTGTGCACTAAAACCATTTATACCATGGTCACAGGGAATACTGGTCTCTGATTGGCTGGAAGGTGTTCGTTATAACCATTTATACCATGGTCACAAGGAATACAAATCTCTGATTGGCTGGAGGGTGTCCGTTATAACCATTTATACCATGGTCACATGGAATACCAGTCTCTGATTTGCTGGAGGGGGTTCGTCAAAACCATATAATGCACACTGTTCTAAATTTGGATACTGACCACAAAGTTATTATGTAACAATAGCAACACGCTGAATAAGTAGCAACCTCAGTAAACATTCAAAGCTTTAAGTTAGCTGCTAACTTTTGCTTCATAATCTTTTAATTCCAAAATGTTCACAAAAAATAAGTGAATGCCCCCCCCCCCTTTCGTAAGTGACCATGGTATAAATGGGATAATCCACTCTAATGTGTTTGTTAAAGGATTTTAAAGGATTTTAAATTTGTTGTCTCTATGTCATGCATTAAAAGCCGTTAATGCACACCTTGTTGTGGATTATCCCTTACATGTCAAACTTTCCATCTGATGAATATTAATGATGTAGAGGTTAACTAGTTATTAAATTTAGGTCTACGGTTAGGTAGCAGTTAACCCGGCACATCTCATACGTCTGTCTACATTTCTACCCGGTAAAAATTTAGAAAAGGCCGCCTAAAGTACCAGGTTGGAGGTGGCTGTACTTATCCCCAGCTGGAGTGGCCCTTTCCTGGGTAAAAACATTGAAGAAGCCAACTGACAAGTACCAAGCTAGATGTTGGCACATGTTAACCCACTTTGCAATGCTCTTTTCTGGGTACAGATCCAGTAAAACAGTATACCCTGGGCAAATCGTGGTAAACCTATCTCAACACTGATAAAAAGCATTAATGTAAGATACCGTTGGATGAGAATGGGCTCCTTATCCCACCATCACCTCTCCTTTCAGTTAGTCAGTCAGATGCTCTGCATTTTAAATAGAGGGTTCATTGAGTCCAAGGGTTAGGGGTTATTAAGGTTTGTAGTTAGCGGATAAGCGTGTCAGGCCATTCATGAGAAGTGAATGTGTAGGGAACGCCAGAGATACACTTCACTGCTTTCTGAGGAAAGCTGCAGAGCCGAAACTACCGGTGGTCCCACAAGAGAGAGGATACGAGAGAGATGAGAGAGGCCTGGGCAGGAGGGGAGGAGATGGAGAAAGGGTGAAGAGTGGGAGAGAAGAGCGAAAGAGGGAGGGGAAGCATATGGAGACACGGAAACGAATGGGGATGAAAATAGATATGATTGAGAAAAGCAAACAAGTGTGCGTGAGAGAGAGAGCTGTTTGTGTGGACGTCAGGTGAAAACAGGCACAAGAGAGGTGATGTAGCATTAAAGGTGGATTACATGGTGGAGGCACTAGCAAGGATCCCTATATATTAAACACCAAACCAGAGAGCGGCTTATGTATCTGCCATTCATTTGTTTTTGGCTGGACCGGCTAGCAGGCCGGCCCTATAAACATGAATGTCCCTGAGTGACCATGTTTGGGGCGACTGAGTGAACAAGTTACGCGATTGGGCCACTGGATCAGGTGACCAACTATGAGTTCCCCTATTGGCCGCTGCTCTTTCAAAGTGAATCGGCGCAGCGGTACCAGCTCATTCCACACATTAATCGCACGCTAACGAACAGAACGTATTGCGGCTCGTGGATACTACTGAAATATTTTGCTGCTCTTTCCACATCTGCTTACTCACTGTAACAGTCCAGCATAGAGCAGAGTAGGAGAGAGAACGGCTCTCCATACGCCAAGAGGCATGAGGGAGAGCGCACAGCTGAACGCCCCAAATAACAGTCGCTCTTGACAAAACACTCAATACAGAGTGAGTCTGAGAAAGACGAGGGACATCCGCAGATAGAGAAAGTGAAGTTAACAGATAATTAGAATTAATTGCAATTAAATTAAGTTCTCTTCCGAATCAAATATCCCAAGATATGAGTGGAAAGTATTGTCCTTGCAACTGCATTTATAACCTTTTTTTTTTTTTTTTTTACTCAGACGTGGCTTAACCATGTCATGTGATATGCTACTTCAGCACACTTTAACAACAAATATTACTGGGACCAGTACAGACATTTGCAGATGAACGTTTAATATCCAGGAATTCACATTATAGACACTACCACCGACTACCCCCGTAACAAATTGGCCACAATTTCTAACATTGACCATACATGGTCCAGTCATATACTGGGTTTTGACCCAGTCTTGTTTTTCATACCTAGAATTTGATTTGGTGGGTCATTCTCATGGGTCACTTGGACATTGCTCCTTTTGAATTGTGTGTAAATACTAATAGCACAAGTTAAACATGGTTATTCCCCCGGCATGACCAGCGGTTTTGATTAACCATATAAACGCTGATTTGGAACAACTCGTTCTGTCCTTTTGGTAGACTAACGTGCAAGCAGAATGATTACTAACTGCAGCTTGTACCGTATGCTTTCGACCATAAGAGAGGCAGAGGGGCTCTGAGAGGCCAACACACACCAATTCAAGGCCCGTCGTTCGATAGTAGTAATTTGTTTAGTGATTTGTGGGGTTCTTGTGTTGAGTGTCTGCTACATCACTGCTGCACATAGAAGCCATTTTGTGGTTTCACAGCGAGACCCCCCTATACAAAAGAATCAATGAGCCTGTTCATCTTACTCTTTGTGTCCTCCTTGTCTCTAGCCATGTCACCATCTCAATGTGAATTCAGTTTCCATTAAAATCTTTGGAGACAGTGGAGAAATTTACATTTCAGTCATGCACGTATCCTATAGCTGGTTTGAAGTGAATAAACAAGCTCCCCGTGGGAAGATTCGCTGAGATTATCCCATCGTAGACAGTCAAGGGGAAAACGGAAAGACAATTACTTGCCACTGGAGACATTTGTGAAGTTGAGAAGTTCCTTTTCCCCTCTCCCTATCACGCAATCTCAGTACTGACACGTCAGTTTTTTCAGGGTACTTGGGCTTTTTCTTTTCTTCAACTTGTTTCAGTTTGGCTTCTTGTGTTTGCAGCAATAAAAATTGATGAAAATATTGTGGCTGGAAAATAAAGGAGTTCTTTCTTAGGGCGGCACAGTGGCACAGTGATTAGCGCAGTCACCTCACAGCAAGAAGGTTCTGGGTTCGAGCCCCGGGGTAGTCCAACCTTGGGGATCATCCCGGGTCGTCCTCTGTGTGGAGTTTGCATGTTCTCCCCGTGTCTGCGTGGGTTTCCTCCGGGTGCTCCGGTTTCCTTTCACAGTCCAAAGACATGTAGGTCAGGTGAATCGGCCGTACTAAATTGTCCCTAGGTGTGTGTGTCTGTCTGTGTGTCTGTGTGTCCTGGCAGCCTGTCCAGGGTGTCTCCCCGTCTGCCGCCCAATGACTGCTGAGATAGGCTCCAGCATCCCCGCGACCCTGAGAGCAGGATAAGCGGTTCAGATAACGGATGGCTGGATATTGTAGCTGTTCTCTGCCTCACTCTCTGTTTGACTCACACATGATAGCCACCTTAAAAACACACACACACACACACACACACACACACACACACACACACACACACACACACACACACACACACACACACACACACACACACACACACACACACTCTTCCTCAATCTCTTAATTCTCACCTTCTGTGAGCACCAGTGTAAGTCCTTGTTGTCTGTCAGTGCGGGGTTCACTACGCTGAAGGTGTGGTGGCTGGTCTGGAGGTCGGCCGTGTCAGGCAGCCGAAGGGCAGCTCTGTCACTCTTAGTCTACATCAATGTCAACGTCGCAGTGTCGCCTTCGCAGCTCGGCTGCCCTCATCTCCAGGCTCCATGCTAACAACATCTGTGGCATGCCCCTTATTGCTCGGAGGGCGCTTGTCAATGCACCCTGATCTACCACATGTGACTGATATGTTACTTCCTAACAACTGGCTTCATACTTTATATATACACACACAATCCAGAACCAGCATATTGTTGTGTAATCTTCTAAACTCTTGCTTTAATCGTGGCGATAGGAGTTTGACGTCAAATGTTGACCATGAGACGAATTCCTGCCGCTCAATCTGATTATTCAGCTCCACCTCCGGCCATCAGTGATCTTGTCAGTAATGGCGGACCACAACATCATTTTCTTTTTGCCTATTCGTTCCCATCTGTCTCTGTCCGAACCATAATCTGGTTCAGGTAATCACCGCTCTTGTTAGGCTAATTGGTCTTAATGAGCTAAAATCATATTATTGTCCCCTGGCCCTTCCTTTCATGCGAAATGATGCTAAATCAGTGTGTCATTTCCTCGCACCCGTGCTTGCTGAAAAGACCCTGGGCAGATGGAGGCATGTCATTGATTGGTTATGATAAACTGCACGGATTAGCATGCAGTCCTTTTGATCTCCAGTTAGTGTTCCCCCGGGGAGTGACGGATGGTCACTAAACCAGCAAGCCTGATTCAACCCCTAATCCCACCGGCTGACCTCTGACCTTTCTTACCTTCTAGTCAAGACAACAGGTCACACAAAGGCGCTTGAGTTCTTCATGTCAGCTGTGTGTGTGGGGGGGGGGGGGATGGCAGATCAACTTGAGTCATCTTTTACCGGTCTATTTTTAACCTTGGCAGTTTCATCATGAGGATGGGAAGTTTTAATTAAAGCCGCTGCCATTACTCTCATCTGACCTGTGTGGCTTTGCAGTGCTTTGCTCACATGAGTCAGTGAATCCACACGGCAATCTGGATATGAACTGAGAATCACTACTGCCAAGATGAGAGTGGTGAAGAGATCTTGTGAAAGACAGACATGCTCTCTCTCTCTCTCTCTCCCCATCTAATGCTTCCCACTTCATGTTTCACTGAACGCGTCGTACAGCAGCTCTCAGCTGTGTGGTCCACGATAAGATGGAGTGTACAGGACTTATCAGACACGCGTCTCGCTAACCGACAGATAACCAAATCAGGATAACATTCGGATTGTGTTTGGCGTGTTTTCATGCACACAAAAAAAAATCCTAAATGATTATTTAGACACAACTGACATGCCACCGCCACACACACACACACACACACCGTGTCCGACAACAAACAAGCACACACGCTGCTCAGCATCAATCACGGCAGAAGATGCAATTAGCAGATGGAGGGACAGTGAGGGGAAACAGGGGGAAAAAAAGACAGGGAAGTGAGGGAGGAGGGGTGGGCAGAGGGAAATGGAGGGATGGACGGTTGCGTGAGGGAGAAAAGGAGAAAGGGGCGAGAGAGACTGAATCCCAGAGGTAGCGCTGTGAGACACAGAGCGAGCATGTGAGGCGGAGAGAGAGAGAGAGAGAGGGAGAGAGAGGGAGAGAGGGAGAGAGAGAGAGAGGCAGCGGCAGCACCTGAGAGAAACAACAGCAGCTTCATTTGCATCAGCAGCAGAATCTGTCGCACGCAGCGAACGGAGCATCCAGGACACCGACACACAGCAAGCCGCGGTCGTCATCAGTCCTCGCAGCCAAGGCTGGGGGAGAGGCTGCAGCAGGGACCGGCCCGGGGGGAGCTCAGGGGGCGGGGGGTTAGGTGGGTGGAGGAAAGGAAAGGGTTTGGTGTGTGTTAGAGCCGGAGCCCGAGCCTCCGCGCAGAGGAGGAGGCGAGGCGCGGGCAGCATCACTGAGCGTAGCGGCCACCTGGCTCGGAGGCGAGAGGGAGTCAGCCGCGACACCTGCAAGCGGCGGACGGCGAACACCGAGGCTTCTTAGCGAGGCAGGGGCGGACCGTGGCGGGGGGGCGGGAGAGAGGGAGTGAGGTGCTGCTGAGATTATGTGCGGGATAATAGAGAGCTCCTGTGGATCCCCCATTTTAAACGGCGGCGGCGGCGGCAGCAGGAGCGGCGCTAGCTGTAGGTGCAGTAGTTTCAGAAAGCTGCGGAAGATCTGGAGAGGAAGGTAGCATCTGCAGTCAGGGTGTAGGAGTACTCGGTCATTAATGTAGGCGTCGCATACAGTAGTGTGTCTGTTACTAAAGCGCCGAAGGTGAAGGTTGACGTAGTGGCGGCGAAGGTGACCACGCCAGTCCGGTCCGGTCCAGTTAGTTGTAGCTGTTGTAGCAGGAGTGGCGGTGGGTGGATGGGTGGGGGAGCAGTGGCTGAGGACACTGAATGACCCGTGTGGCCGATGAAGGCCACCTGGATCCGGCTGCTGAAACGAGCCAAGGGAGGTCGCGTCAAAAGCTCCGATGCTTGTGTAAGTGTGTTTACATGGGATGTATTTCCGTGTGTAACGGAGCAAGAGAGAGAGATGGGTATATAGTGTGTGTGTGTGTGTGTGTGTCTGTGTTATAAAGGGACAATGAGAAAGAGAGCAGAAATTCAAAGTTGCAAAGTGTAATGGCTTGTGTGTGTTCACGTTGAAGTGCATCTATCATCCGTGTGTGCGTTTGTGTGCGTTTTTACATACCTGCATGTGTTTATGTACACCTGCATGTGTCATATGTACGCGTGTCAGCAACGTGTATTGATATGCCCTTTTTGTGTGAACATCCATCCATCCATTCGTGGTAGTAGATCCATTTAGGATACGGTTGTGTACTGGTGCCTGTGGGCGGCGTCGGGTGTTATCAGGTCCGTCTGTCAACTTCAGGGCAGCGCTCCATGTCGTCTGCCTCCGACCCGCTGGGCCGGTGTTTCCTGACTTCACTCCGTTGTCAGGCATGACACAAAGGACAAATCATGACGTGAGAATATCACACGCCACAGAGAGAGAGAGAGCGAGAGAGAGAGAGAGAGAGAGAGAGAGAGAGAGAGAGAGAGAGAGAGAGAGAGAGAGAGAGAGAGAGAGAGAGAGAGAGAGAGAGAGAGAGAGAGAGAGAGAGAGAGAGAGACCGCTGTGTGAGCGCCACCACCCAAAACCATGTTTCTGGCCATGTTTACTTTGTATTCGAGAGCACGGTGAAAAGAGGATGTGCGAGGTGAATGAATAGAGGTGGGAAGATGTGCAGCCAGGGCTCAAATGGTACTTGTTTATTTATCTGGCTGACTCACCCACCAAGACGCCACCCCTCCCCACCTAGCCATACGACTCAAACTCGAAAACAAAGAAGCAATTGACATTGTGGACGCTTCACACTCTTGTCAGGTGGAGGCAGGAGATGAATGCGCTGCGTTATTCACAAACCCGTTGTGATGAGCGCGAGACCTGCCACATGGATAGTTAATGAGCTACCTTAGCAAATGAGTTATTTATAGACCTTGTCTGGGATCCGCAGCAGGCGAGAGGCGACAGGGAAACGGTTAATGAACAGCAGGGTTCGCATAAGATGGAGGATTTTAACATGACCGGCCTCCTGTGATCTATTAAAATGCCACCAGCGTCCCTCCCATATTTAACTTTGGCAGCGTGGGTAGGAGACAGGGACAGGTATGAGCCTCGTGTGTGTGTGTGGGGGGGGGGGGGCTGGCGGTTGGGTAGTTCTAATCAGTTGGGGGGGGGTGCCATTTTTAACTCGGACACGGTGTGAGTGTAGTGGTGCAGTGAGAAGTGAGTGAGGGACCTTACACGGATGGCATAAAAGGTAAGAATATGAATGGCACTCGCGCCGCTTCCCTCTTCTCATCTCAACACGTTCTCCATAATATAGACGGGGCAAATATATTATGACTGAAATACGCGGGAAAATTTGCTGCATTAATTGTGCATAAATGTTCACATTTCTGAGTTGGTTAGTGCACATAAAAGCATTTTAGCCACAAATTAAACCCAGGAATTCCTTTTATGCACACATATTTTGAGTATTTGCGGGTTTTTTGTATTTCAGTCACCTGAACATCACTGGTTTAAGTGCTGCCAGCAGAAAGCTGAACAGTACAGGGTGCACTTAGATGTACAGCCATCTCTGTGTGTGCTTTTGCAATTTTTAAAGGTCTGCAGCACACCTGGACATGAACATAGATGTTATGTAAGCGTGTGCGTGTGTGTGTGTGTGTGTGTGTGTGTGTGCACTCAGGCATGTTATCCACAGAAGTGATTGAATATCTGACATATAATATGTGCATGTGAGTGTGTGTGTGTGTGTGTGTGTGCACTCAGACATGTTATCCACAAAAGTGATTGAATATCTGACATATAATATGTGCATGTGAGTGTGTGTTTTGCGGTGGGTGTATGTGTGCGTTGTGGTGTGTGTGTGTGTGTGTGTGTGTGTGGGCACACATCATACAGCGACATACAACGATGACCTCAGGAAGCGCTTAAAGGAAATGTGCAGCTTAACTGCAGAATAGTCCCTACATGCAGGGGGAAAAGACACGCTCCTGGTCCAGAGCCGTAAGGACTGATTTTTCAAGACGACAAGAAAAAGGAGAAGTGACTGCCATTCAACATAGATACAGTGGGGATTTGTGATTTCTTAATGCCCCCCCCCCCCCCCCCCGGGGCATGGCAGTGGTGTGGCCTGTAGCAGAACTGCACGTCTTGCTTGTTTCACTGAAGTCACTGCTCCGATTTATCCATCTTTTGAGGTTTAGGCTCACCGAGGATACTACGATTGTAGGCACTTTGCATACATGCTAATGTTTTGGTTTGTGCATGTGTGTGTGTGTGTGTGTGTGTCAGTTAAACATCAAAGGCTCGCCCCTCTGAATTGTGTATTTTCTCATCGAGCGTGGCCAATGCAAAGCAAAGTTGGTTATCTGCAGTGTCCCGCCGGGACACGGCAGGGCTGCCTGTTGCCCGGCTGATAACAGCAAGCCTGTTGGGATGAATCGGTATCGACTCCGCGGGGGGGTTTTAAAGTTTGCGACTCTGAGATCAGGCTGTCTGTGCTCCTGCAGGGTTCGGCCGACTCCTACACCAGCCGTCCATCAGATTCCGATGTGTCCCTGGAGGAGGATAAGGAGGCCGTGCGCAGAGAGGCAGAGCGACAGGCTCAGGCACAGCTCGACAAGGCCAAGGTACAGTGTCCCATATCAGACCTGTCTTTGCTGCTGTCTCTCCATCCCAAACTCCGTCTTCGTCTCATTTCTGTTTCGGTGTATGTCCGTCTCTCTGATTTCTCCTCACTTTCTCTCTTTTCAACTCAAACCTGAGAAGACGAGCGCCTAGTATATTTCCAAAGCACTGACCAAATAACAAGAAACCTTAAATCTGCAGTCTCTGAGATTTAACATCATTTTATCCACTGGAAATGCGACAGCAATGTGGCGATTCTGTCATACAGACGGTCGGTATTCCAGTCAAACAATGTTCCAACATAGTTGGATGTAGGAGGCGGAGAGAAATAAACCTGCTGACACTGATTTCCCTGGACTACAAACAAGGTGTAGCAGCCATTGTGGTTTGTGTGCCATCATCTCACCAGTAAATAGTCCGCGCCCTTGTAAAAATGTGATCCTCGGACCAAAGCTAACTCAGACGATGTAAACATCATCAAACTACGATACATTTCTCTACAGTTATACTGACTGTCTGTCCGACAGAAGCGCTGCCACATCGGTGTCACATTTCAGTCTTTTTCCCTGCTTGAGTTGTTTCTAACACGTATGTGTTTGCCGCTGCACCAGCATTCATCCTACCCAGTCACATCATTTCAACGGCAGTATACTGAGCCTGGAGAGCATCTCCAGCCATGGTAAAGATGCCAGTTAGTATTATGGATCCTGACTCCATGTTCCAGATGGATAAAATATGGGCTTTATTACTGGAGAAATGTTACGGACTGCAGCTGTGACATGTACATGTAGAGTATCTCTGTGTCTGTCTCACTCTCTCTCAAAGGCCATTTTTAAGGTCATGTCAGTGTGTAGATCCAGTCTTACGGTAATTTGTGGTGCTGCAGTGCTGGCTGTGAGAGGAGCAGGGGAGTGTAGTCAACTCCAGCTGGCAGCTCAGTTGAGGAATTGGCCATGAGGGTCCGCTGGTGTGGGAGGCTGGGGTCCTCCTGAGGACGAGGACAAGCGTCACTGTTTTTTACAGAGCCAAGCCCGCCCAGCACTGCCCTGCTATGGGCCACAATTAGCAGCACATAAACAAACAAACAGGGCACAGAGCAGAGCGGCCCGTCTCTGTGCAACAGGCAACAGAATCAGCTTTCCGTTACTGCAAAATCACTGAAAGTGCTGGCTTATTTGTACTTTATGCCTCTGATCTGTGAAATTGTCACATTATCTTGTGTGCGCATGCTGTTCTCTCACCAGTTTCGAGCTTCCAGCTCATTTGGTAGTTCACGGTGTTCTGTGTCAATGTATTAATCCATGCAAGCGTCTGATGAAGTGGTTTATTGTCTGTCGGTTGAAGCTTAGTGTCTATAAAAGCTAGCTAGCTCATTAGCTCTAAGCTCCCAAGTTTTTAGCCGTCGAGCCGTTCTGACGGTGTCGCAGCTACATCGGTCAAAACGCTCCCTGAGCTCTAAATGCTGAACGTAAACTGTTCGAAGGTGACTCTAGGAAATAGGAATTTAAAGAGTTCTCTCATTTCAGAGTCATCCTCATTGGCTCACTGATTAAAAAGAAAACTTGGCCGTAGATAACCTGCAATGAATTACCCACCACTGGCATTTTCCATGATAGGTGAGCAGTAAAAAAAAAAGAAGAAGAAAAGGCCTCTCAGTGCTCCCGGCCCCAGTTAGGGTCAGCGAAAGTGCATGCTCTCTGACAGTGATGCTTTATGGGCAATAATGGTAGCCAATAGGGACAATGTCTGTAGATAATGTACAACGTGCCCCCTTGCCCTTTTTCGCTTTTTGATGTCAGGATACAAACGACAACCAAACGAGACAACCGCGTCTGGTTGCTATAGCATGTCGCTTGTCTACTCCACTCGTCTCCTGCGTCAAACCATTTCACCAGAGACATAATCTGTCATGATTTGCCATGCTATAAACGGGTCAGATAGATGCTTTTAGGACCAGAAGCAAAGGTCGTCGTAGCCCAGCCTGAGAGCATGAACAGACAAACAGGGAAGACATCTGTTGTGCGACTGCCCCCCCCACTCACCCACATTCTTCTTATAGCATTGGACCACTCATAAGTCATAGAACCGGGCCGTGTGTTAGTCTCAAGTGAATGTGATCAATCTCAAAGGCAACGTATGCTCTACAGGCCTTTAAAGGTTCCTCGCTTTCATACACAGAATTTATGGCGTGCAATGCTATGGTGGACATGAACATTTCCTGCTTGACAACGAGGCGGTCTCCTGTTACCAAGCAACACCTGTCTCTCACATCCACGCTCTGCATGAGCAATCCGCTGAAAAATCTCCTAAGTCTCATGTCTGGACCTTAAAGATCAGACCTCATTATCAGTTTTATTTTACATAACTACGCAGAAATATCTATGTGGTCATGTGTAGTTATGGAACAATTACCTCTCTTTGCACTGATGAAGGTTAACAGCAGCATATAAATGTAGATTTTACAAGCTCACAGTGCACCCCAAGGTTAATGCACAAAGCTAGAGGGGGCCTGCTGAGAACTCATTTAAAAATCGATACGAGACATTCAAGGTGGAAAAAATAAGGGGATCTTGATTCATGGCATGAGATTGCGCGGGCCCTCTTAAAGAAAAGTCTGTGCTTCATTGCATGGCAAATCAGCACAGTTTGGCCAAGTATTCGCTCATTCGGTGTAAGCAAAGAGAATTGTGGGAGGGATTGGTAAGTAAAGAAATATTCATGGGCTGATGTGTTTTTGGCGAGAAGCGTCTCGGTAGCATTGATTGGCTGCGGACCGGGGCGCTGCGTCCCAGGGTTCTGAGTTAAAGATCTGGCTGCTCGTGCAGACGGACTGGGACAAAAAAATAAATGGCCCTGGACTTTTTTTACCCAGAACAGCACTACAACCAGCCCGCAGATACTCCACCACCCCCGCCCCATTGACGCACATGCAAACACTCCAGCCCTTAATACCACCACTTATAAGCATAATGGATGGATACTCTAGGCTACTGTAACACTAATAGAGAGCTATTTTAAGCACAAGTGTTGGTTTGTCACCAGCAGGCCACACACACACACCTGTAGCGTAGGCATAAATCAGTGTGGGTGGGCACAGAGAAGATCAGGTGGGCCTAGCCTGTCCAAGACCAATCCTACTTAATGAGTTCTGAAACGCATATGTTAGCCAAAATAGGCCATTACAACTACTATAATTGCCTTTATTCACAACAGTTTAATCATATAAGCCTTATACATAATCAGAGGTAATGTTACAGGCACTAAGACTAACATTAGGAGGGGCTGCTTGCAATCTGGCATTTGTGAAATACGCTGCCACTCAGACTGACGTATCATCATTATACGGTAAACAGGAAGCAAGAAACAAGAATTTTTATATTGGTCGTGTAGGCGGATAATTGAAACAGTATTTATTGACTGTTATTCACTGGATGATCCAGCAAAAAAGAAGCCTGCTGATTGGGTGGGCCTGAGTGCCAAGTATGTGGGCCCAGGTCCACCCAGGGCCACACACAGTAAAGTGGTAGTAGTAGTGGGGGGTGTTGAGGAGGAGGATGTGGGCTGGGGCACAATCAAAGTGGGCTGACAACGCATCTCTCTCGCTTTTGTTTTTGCTGCTAAAGAAAAAAAAAAGAAATGGGTTGCTCAAGTGGCCCACAGAGCTACCAGCCCACCGGGATTTCTCCCGATGGCCCGTCCGACTATGGCTGCACATTACCTTATTGTCTCTATCCCTCTGTCAGTTATTCTTTTCTACCCTTCTCATCCTTCCTCCACTTGCTCACACTGCCTCCCTTTTGTCCCCTTCACCATTTTTCACATTCTATCCTCTAGGCCCTCTCCTCTCTCCACGCTCCTCCACCATTCCCTCCATCTTGTTTCACCCCACCCCTCCCTCCATGCCTGTTCACCAATCCCTAACGCCCCCACCCCCGCCGTCAACCTTCTCCCTCCCTCACTGCGGTCAATACGGCATGGCTAATGAGGGTCTGCGTTGTGCAAAGAGCAGGCAAGGAGCGCCGGCTTGGTCAAGAGCCGCCACAGCGTTGTGGAGAAGCCATTAGGTGTGGATCCCACTGTCACCTGTGATACAAGCTGACATGTGAGACGCTTATGCGTGTGTACATGTGTGCCTACGCCCACAGGTCTGTAAAAGCCTGTGAAAAAATGTCTGAGCTGCTCCGGCAGCTAACGTAGTAGCGCCGCGTTTCCTGATCAAGCCCTCAAAGCCTCCCTGCCCTGCAGATTTGCATTGTAATCCTGCATACATAGGCCTGCCTGTACTTAATTATGTCAGATTTGGCACACCTGGAATAATTAAGTGCTATAATATGATTGGGTGATAAGTACAAGCGGGTCTACGAACGCAGGGTTATAATGAAAATGACCTGTAGGACCTGACTGGGAACACTGTAGTAGAGCAAAACAAACGGAGCAGCTGTAAGTAGGAAGAAGCCTGCGGTCGATGTGATAGGCCACCCGTGATACACACACAAACACACACACTTGAACAGACCCGGTACCTTTAATGCAGTCATGTGACTCAAAGCATATGACCACCAAGGACACCCTGTCCTCGGTCTGGATGTTCTGCACAACTGACATATGCATACATATAAACAGCTTATTCTGAGACTCTGGTCAGAAAAGTCATTCAGAGAAGGTTTGGCTGACATACATTTTTCTCTGGTTTATCAAAGCCTGGTTACAACTGTTATAATAACTATATATTTAACTATAGTGTGGTTCTTTTTTTTAAATGGTTGTTTGTTTTGATTTGTGGAGTCTGGTGTCGAGGATTTGTATCCTGTGCCAGAAAATTTTTCATTAAATTTCATTAAATTATATATTTCAATGAGGCCTCGTGAGCTCACACTGATGGGCTTCATGAATAAATAAAGAATGCCTTATATCCAGGAAGCCGCTACTAGAGCCTGCTGCCGGTAGCATTTTGTTATATGGATAAATGCTACTTGTGTTTCGCAACTTATGTCGCCTCGTGTTGAGTCGTGATATTTTTCTAAGAGTGGGTTTAATAATCTTTTAATTATAGAAATGTTTTGAGCTGCCTGAAATGGCAAAAATCACTCACTTACCAGCTTGTTTTGTTTTTGTTTTGCTCACTTGTGTTCGTGGGCACGACCCCTATCATAACTCTCTTAGTGCGCCCCGTCTTCCAGGGTAGACTGTGTCGTTTGTATTTATTTGACTGTAGGGTTCAAATGGTTACTCTGAGAGCTTTGATCGAAGCCCCAGCGGGACTCAGCCGGTATGACTCTGTGACGGTCAGCATCCACTGGAATGTAAGACTAAAGATAGCTAAGACTTTCCCCTCGTTTCCTCTCCTGCTCGCCTTCATCAGCAGGTACATGTTTTTGCATGTGGGGGCCACGCCGGGAGATTACTACCAGCCCCGTCCCTCCGCGTTCGGCAGCGCTTTCAATTGACCGCTGTCGTGTTTGTCACGCTCGTGCAGGCAGAGCAAATGTAATCTGGTTGTGAGCACGTCCATGCTGCCAACCATTGCTGCCGCAGCAGCCGGACTGGTCCCGAGATTAGGTCAGAAAGCGTTTTATTTTATTCTTAAAGGAATCTGTCTCATATGGACATTCTTAGGGACGCAATGTGTTTCCGAAGATCTAGATTTAGTATGGGCGTCTGCGGGCCCCCTATTTTCTCAAATTGTGACCCACTTTAAAATCTTTGTCAAATCCTTTTCACAGAAAGTATAATGCCTTTCTAAGAGGAGAGGAGATTTGCTTTTACTTTTGTCTGAAAATAACAGCAGGAGCTACCAAACATTTTGTGAAGCTATTAGATCAATCAGCAGCAGGATGTGGTTTTCAGTTGTGTTTAAGCACTATCCACATCAGTGGTTTTCAATCTGTTCCTCAGGTTCCACCAGGTTGTTCAAGGATAATTCTGTTTTATAACAACCCGGGTCTTATTTTCTTAATTTTGCCCATCATGGATGTCGCCCCATGACAATATTTTACGCACCGGCTTCATTGTGGAGATTTGCATTTAGCACCACCGCTGGACTCAGCTTTACATTGGCCTGTTATGGGGATTTTCTTAACCACATATGCGGTTGTGAAAACGATAGTGAAAATATAGCAAGTCCACTGCATTGCTGAGCTACTTCCTGGTTTAACTTGCGGGGATGACCAGCCCATACTTACCGCAGGCATCCATGCGCACATGCGGCTTTGTTTATTGTGTACGTGGCTCACCTTTACATAAGCTGTCGTGTGAAATTCAAATTCTAGTAAACCTGCTGGAGTGGCTGAATTTTTATCTGACTATTGAGAGGAGAATTGGGTTAAATTGGACTTGATGGAACATGTCTGACACTCTTATTCTTTGCCCCCAAAGGATGCCATTTCAAAGCTGTCTCTAGCAGTGCTGTCATTTCCAAAATCTCCGAAATGAAGATGGGGACTTAAATGATATCAACCAGCAGAGTACGAATTATACAATGACAATCGGGCGGGGTCAACTTTTCCTCCAGGGCGTAAAGGGAACTGGTACTGTGCAAGCGTGTGCTTCAGTGAACTGAAGTCTTACAGTCCTTACAGTATCTTGATTGTTTAACGTAATATCTGCTGTCTGTACATGATGATAAATCAAATCCATTACACCAGCTCATGGGGCACCTGACACAAAACAACTTTTGTAGTCAGGGGTCACCAAAAAAGGATTCTAGCGCAAAACTGCCAGCAAGTCTCACACACACACACACACACTCAATAGACCATAATTTCCGCTCAAACACAGACCCACACATTGCTGTATCAGAACTTTCTTTACTACCAGTAGCCAACACTTTGTTAAAGGTCCTAGTGTATTAGTTGAGAAGAGTAGGGTATGATTGTTGTGTATCCCATCAGTTTGTGAAAGTACCATTTGCCTAAACATCTGGTATGATAGCATACATGTTTAAGTGCAGTCTCCTTCGTAGCTCACCTCTTTGCTACTAGGTCCTGCCTGCTCACCGTCCTCCTGACCTCCTCCCACCTGCTGTCATTCTGACCTCCCTCTGCTTCCTTAATACAACATCCATATATGTAAAACTGACCATCACCCATACTATCCTGCTCAGTATTAAGCCTGCATGGCAACCACAGAAAACAAAAGCTGCATTATCATCTCTAAGTTTCACTTCTTACAAGTTTCAACTTACTTTTTTTTAGCATCAAAACGGTGCCAGATATCTCCTCTCTTCTTGGCTCACGTTGACTCTGTGCATTAAATGTAATGAGTTCAGTAAAGTAGTCATACATTTGAACTAATACAATTACTCAGCCTTCAGCACGCATGGGTTTTAATGTTGTTCAATTACCCAACCAGGCAAAACTCCAGTATTCCTGAGTGAATATAAGGGGTGGCTATTATGAAAGCTAATATCAAAAAGGAAAAAACACTAACTAAACCCCCACAGCCACACAAAAGACTATTAAAATGAAATAATAACTCTATAGTGATATCAAAACGTATCTCAACAATAACTAATCCTCCATGGTCTCACTGCTCATGACTCAGCGTGGGTGTTAGCTGACATTAGATATGACATTTTAGATTGGTAATGAAATTTGGCGACAGGCGTGGGCGCAAGTCCATGAATACTGGGATGGCTTCCAGCGCTTTACCTGTGCCCCTGTCCATAGGGTTAGCAGTTGTGTCAGGAAGGGCACCCAACGTAAAATTTTGCCAAATCATTATGCGGATTGACAAGACCATATAGGATCGGTTGAGGCTCACTTCCCGGGTTAACAACGACTGTCATTGGTGCTGCCCTCACAGGGTACCGATGGAAACTATAAAATCCGCTGTGGTGACCCCTGAGAAACAGGGAGCAAGCTGAAAGAAGAAGATGAAATGCGAAGCCATAGGCACAGCTAGCCAGCTGTTTAGCCAACATTTGAAAAAAAGGGTGCACTAAGGCAAACGTTAGCTTTAGCTAGCAAACATCAGTTAGCTGAACTGTAACTTAAGGAAAAAGTTGGAAACTAGCTAACATTAGCGTTCATCCGCAGACAACCTAATTCAGAAACTCCGGAGGTATGAAAGAAAGTAAAGTGTATTAAACTAGCTAGCTGGCTAGCTACTTAGATTAACCTACAGCATCTCCGTTGGCTCGCGTGACGCACGCACGCACAGAATTTAACGAGGACGTGAGTCACTGCAGTGATGGAAGTGATGAGGCAGGCAGAGAGATGTTCAGCTAACGTCATGGTTAAGAAATGGTATCCACTTTAGGGGTGTCTGAAATCGTATTACAAGATTCTTCCAGGCGCGAATCTTCTTCTTTCGGCTTATTCCCTGTTTCTCAGAGGTCACTACAGCGGATTTTACAGTTTCCATCGGTTCCCTGTGAGGGCACAGCACCAACGGCGGCCGTTGTTAACCCGTGCCTCGACCAATCTGGTATGGTCTTGTCAATTTGCGTACTGATTTGGCAAAATGTCAGATGGTCTTTCTGAAACAACCACTAACCCTGTGGACTTTCTTCCAGGCATGAATATGGGAAAATATATTGTAATGTTTACGATTACAGGTATGAAGGTTATTTTAATGTTTCAACTAACCGGACCATACCTCTTTTGAGGGGGAATCCAAGTCTTAATTAGAGGGGCCAGACCCCTAATACCCACCCCCGTTATTCGATTATTCGAACCGTGTCAACTGGTATGCACAATGGCAAAAACTATGAAATCAAGACCCAGGTTGTAAAAAACTGGAATTATGCTTTAATTACATTCAGTTGTGGTTTCAGGTCCAAAAACCTTCATAAATGAAGGTTTGAATAAATGGAACAACAGGTCTATGTAATCATCTACCTGGTAGAACAGAAAACCAGAAGTACTAGTGGTACCTGAGGACCTGATTGCGAACAACTGGTATGGATGGTCCGGCTGTGTGTACCAGACAGGAAGGTCAGCAATATTGATCCAGCTAATGCAAAGATCCAAGACCAGTTTTATGAACCATTTATGTGGGTGATGCTCATCTCACCTTTAAGTAAATACAAACCGAGACACACCGAAACTTTCCCATCTTGTACTATTGTGACATGCATTTGGTGCCGTAAATACAAAGATAAACTAATACCTTTACTCAGTCATCACCAGAGGGTACACAACAACCCATGAAAACAAATATCAGTTTCAGGGGGTCCTTGCAAAGATGTTACACATGTACAATTCATAGCCATTTTAAATTACTTGCAGCGTATTTTGTGAACTAAGTCTTCAAAAGTGGGTAAACTGAGTTCAAGTCAGTTCACCATCCACTGCCTGCAGTGGAGAAAAAGGACTCACTGGCAGAGAGGAAGCAGAACTGAGTGAAGGGAGTGACTCACAGCCTGCTTTTATCCCTCACTGTGTTATTTTTACACCTCCGTCAAAAGGAAGAAAACCGCTCCTTAATAACGCATTACTCCATCCCAGCTGCCCGATGCTCAAAAAATATAAAACAGGTCTTACTTTTCTTGTGGGTATTCAATTTATGTGGTTATTGATCCCGAGTTTTATAGTAGCCCTGCATTTCTGACAGAACAGAAACACATCTAATGTTTATTTGTTTTTGTTTTGTTTTTTTTGTGTGTGTTTTCTCTCTCTCTTGTCCACTCTTTTGTTCCTTTTGGGCAGAGTAAACCAGTTGCATTTGCCGTCCGCACAAATGTCAACTACAGCGCCAGTCACGATGACGACGTTCCCGTACCAGGCATGGCCATCTCGTTTGAGGCCAAAGACTTCCTCCATGTTAAAGAGGTAGAATTGAGTCACTTCAGGTGACAATATTATGATGCCAGTCCTTATGGATTTGGAGGGGGTGGTAATGAATATGGTAACGCTTTGAATTACACAGATGTGGGTTATATTTAACAGCACATTGTAATAATGACAAGGAAACAAACTAGAGGTATGGAAAAGCCTCTGTTTTACTCATGTATTCCCCTGTAAATACACTCACCATTGTTCAATTACATCTATTTTACTCATATGATACTTGGTCGTTTCTGTGTGGTGAATGGCCTGTAATTCAGAGGATTACCATGAATGAATATCATAATTACCATAACGGTCTGTAATCCTTCCTCGTGTAGAAGTTCAACAACGACTGGTGGATAGGGCGCCTTGTGAAGGAAGGCTGTGAAATTGGTTTCATCCCGAGTCCCGTGAAAATCGAGAACACTCGAATCCTGCAGGAGCAGAGAGCCAAACAGGGCAAGTTCCACTCCAGGTACCCAGATCCATCAAACACCACAGTTACCTTTCACAACCATACACACATCCCTGTTACTCGTCCTGGGAACTGGGATTTTGTCAAAGATAAGAACTGCCATATTTCAAGACGAGCCAGTAATGTGTCAACCACCGCCGTCTCTCTTTCCCAGTAAATCAGGGGCAAACTCATCCTCTAGTTTAGGCGAAGTGGTTCCTAACTCACGGAAATCTACCCCGCCTTCCTCTGGTGAGTGCTCAGTTGGCACCTTTTATATTAAACTTTTTATGCAATCTTATAGAAACTGACTTTGAACCTCTCTAAATTGCAGTAAATTTTACTTTAGCGGAATATAAAGGTACGATTTGAAAGATTTGTAAGATCATTTTAGTGATGTAGTTCCTGTAAACTTGATATTTATTTTCATCTTTTTTCTTTAAATTGCCATAACTGAGGTTTTAAATGTTGCTCTGTGTGAGGTGGTCGGTGCTTTTTCTGTGTGGTAACCCATATTCTGTATCAGTCCTGTGCTATTTTAGGTGCTAAATGTACCCCGTGTGTTACCTTTAACCTGTGTTGACCTCTGTGTGATGGTGGTCTTGTCTGTCTGTGTGCGTAGCAATTGATATAGACGCCACAGGCTTAGACCCCGAGGACAATGAGCTTCCAGTCAACCTGCGCTCCCCTAAAGCCAGTCCAAACACTGTCATGTCACCCCTAGCAAAAGAGAAACGAATGCCCTTCTTTAAGAAGGTAAACCGGGGCTCTTGTACTACCTCCCCGACCAACTTTTTGTTTCTTATTTGCTCCTCTGTCCGTGCGCACGGCTCTCAAAAAAAAAAAAGAAAAAGAAAAGAAATGCCTGTGGCTGCTCAGCCTCCCTCAGCGCCCGCTCTGTTTTTGTCTACGTCTGCTACCGTCCTTGTCCTGCGGCGTGCATCCGGCCATCAGCATGCGTGCCTGTTCTTAACCTCTTTCTCTCTCTCCTCTCCTGTCTCACCATAGCTAAGCAGAAGCAAAAGTCGGTAAGTTGTGATGTGGAGGGCACCAAGTACCACCACAGGTCCTGGGCTCTTCCTCCCAAGACCCTTTACAGCGGTCCTCCATCTTTCTAACAGTTTTCCCTCTTACTTACTGCTCCTGTGACCTCCTGCCTTCCCACTGAGCGCCAGACCCGATTTCAACATGGCGGCTACGCGTTAGCTCTCATCCAGCTCAGAATAGATATGGGGCTCAATGTGGCCCACCTTTGGATCAAATGGTGTAAAGGTGCAATCGGTAGTTGATGCGCGTAGCGGCTGTCCACCTCGCCTTTGCCGCTGTTCTGGTCAGACTTTGTAAAAGTTGTTCGGCTTTATTACTCGCGAATGAGAAAACCAGCCAATGCCGCATCGCTTTACATTCCTTTTGAGGCTTTCATTTATCTCCATTTCTATGACAAATACATAATGTTGACCCGATGGCGAGATATGTCACGTTTCTTGTTGTCAGAGCACCCATGTTGTTGCAGTACTCCATATACATAAACATGGCAGGCTGTGCCATTATGGATTGTACCTTTTTTTTATTTATTTATTTATTTTTTGGAAAGCATAATGTCAAAGAATATGCCAACAACTGGGGTATTTTCTACAAGAAGCCCTTTTCTGTTTTATATATATATATATATCTACTATATATTTCTATGTAGCGTTTTTTTCCAAAACCGTCAATGGTGTTGTGAGTGCTCAACTAATGAGGAGCGGAATATCAACACGGATACAGGGAAAAAGGATTTTAATACATTCCAGTACAGGCCTGTTTTGTGCGTCTCGCACTCATCATTAGCAGCTGATGAGTGCGAGACGCATGAAACAAGTCTGTGCTGTAATGTATTAAAATCCTTTTTCCTGTATCCGTGTTGGTATATATATATATATGCACATGTATCAAAAGAGGCTATTCAAGACAAGAAGAGTAGTACTTGTGAGCCATAGTAATTCAGACTTGAGGTACATTTCCAGTCATCCATTTTCACCTAGTAAGTATATCTATGTCCTGTGATGGCCTGGCGGCCTGTCCAGGGTGTCTCCCCGCCTGCCGCCGAGTGACTACTGGGATAGGCTCCAGCACCCCCGCGACCCTGAGAGCAGGATTAGCAGTTCAGATAGTGGATGGATGGAGGTATATCTACCTCTGTAAACAGTCGTGCTTCTGTAGGTGTTAATATCTACTCACATATGTATCTGAACTCACCTACATTTCCACAAATGAACAGTATATAAATACTTGCACTTTTACTTCTCTCCATCATCAACTTTTCAATTTTACCTTCTTACATGGTATGCTCCCCCCCCCCCCCGTCTGTTAGAAATGCAACTATATGCAGAAGAACCAAGGGAGCTTATATTTCTGTGATTTCTGTCATGAGGGGGGAAAAAAAAACATGAAACATCAGTGAAATCATATCAGGTCTGCTCGCATTGGGGTTATAAATTCAATCCATTTATTCCATATTTGGTAGAAATTATATTTTTTGGATCCTCGGATAATAAGTCAGCTTTTCCATTTTGAACATTTGAAAAATGGTCTCAAACCAATCTTCTAATGAGGATGGTATTTGGGTTTAACCACTTTCTAATAATCGATTTTTTTTTACTTGCCGCCAAGAGGGCCTGCAGCAGCTTCGTAGCTTCCCTCCATTTCAAAAACAAAACATGACCCGTGTAAAGTCTCCAAGTTCAGAGGTCTTGAATACTGTACTTAATTAATGTTTTCTGAATGCCTTTCCAATATAAACTCATTTTAGGGCAGTCCCAAAATACATGAAAATGATTTTCATCCATGGATCCACATGGTCTTCATCAAGCCAAATCTGTGATCTTATATTTTTTCCTGCTGTGGGGTCTTAAAATACCTTATAACATTTTTTTCCAGCAATGTTCTCTCCAATCTAGCCAACTAGTAGTTGGGGACTGGTGAAAGCTGCAGCCCCCCCCCCCCCCCCCAAAGCCTCCTCAGAAAGCACCATTCCCCACTTTTCTTCTTTAATGTTCACGGTGTTCTCATTTTTAGCAAAAAAGAGAGCATTGTCCAGTCTAGACATGGGCCTGCTTAGTATTGAACTGAAAACCAATTTCTTAAAAAACTCAGATCCTGTTATTGATTGGTCTGTAGGTGTACTGTTCTGAGGGATTACGGATCGCCGGAGCAACTTTAACTGTCTGAGATATGTAGCAATTTGGTTGGAAAGTGAAGTGAAAGCCCAGCAGACATCCAAACCTCAGCCTGGATAGCCACCACTAAAAAGCAGTTAAAGGAAATGTTGCTGGTTTTATGCATGAGCGATCTGCACTGACAGGTAATGTAGTCAAATCAGTGTGGACTGTACTGACGGCGAAAACAGCATTCTCCTGCTTATGTCATGATATGTCACTTAGCAGACAGAAAAAAAAACTCACTTCTAAAAATTGTGATACCGCAGAATTTGGTTTCGATCTGATACCAAGTAATGCAGGGCCAGAATTGCTGATATCAATACCGATACTTTTAATTATGAAACGCAGCTTATGTAATTTCATGTATGGGAGAGCAGTGTGTCATGATTTATGAGGTGAATGCGTCATCAATAGATTTGAATACGTTTTCATGATCACTAAATGATTTGCCAAAGGTTAGCCATCAATGTAAGGTGAGTGGTAGAAGTTCTACCTGCCACCTGTGAGACCCGGGTTTGATTCCCAACTGAAGCATGTATGTTGCAAGCAAAACTGGCTCCATTCATATATGTAGCACTTTTTTTACAAGGTGCTACATATATGAATGTAGCCTTCTTCTTCTTCTTTTTTTTGCCTTCCACTTTTAATTACTTAATCACGTCTGTATTAGACCACAGGAAAGTTTTTAAAGGCAAATAACAAAAATATTTTTTATTATTATTGTAAATTGAATGCGCAAACATGAAACAAAGTTTTACTTCCAGTACTTCCGGTAAATTTTTTTGCCGCAAGAAAAACCACAGGCCAAAAGTCACGTGACAGTAACCCAGTAGTCGGCGCCGGACGTCGGGGTGCTCGCCACTGCGCGTGCACGACACAGTGTTCATTATGCACACGACACGACAACAGCGGCGGGGAAGCGAAGCGTGCATGCGCTAAGATGTGTTACACAGGCGGTTGCACTCTTTGATGGAATAGAAGAAGAGAGAAACTGAAACTGGTATCGATCCTACTGACGCTAGAATCGATCTTCACAAACGAATCGTTGTTTCGATATTTCGGGATCGATCCGCCCACCCTTACCGGAAATACAGAAGGGTTCATATGCTATCCCTGTCACAGATAATGTTGAAAAATGGCTCATTTACCCTTTATAAGTATTGTAGCACAATATATGGACTTGCTGGGTGTATTCTGTTAAACTGGTTTGAGCTATACATGATTACACAGTTAAAACAGTTTGGTCCAAAAGTGGGCTACATACGTTCAGCCGGATATATCCTGAGCTAGATGAGAGCTAACGCATGGCCGCCATGTTGAAATCAGGTCGAGCGCTCAGTAGGTTTGTCTGTGTTCGTTTCTTTTTCTTTGTGTTTGTATTTGAAAGCCAGACTTGGTGAGACCTCATTGTGTGCAGCGGTTTAACAAGCCAGTTAAACGCCAGCTTCATTCTGTTCCTATCTCAGGCTTATTTCCCCTGTGTGCTTCTATGCTACTACGATAGCATGAATGCAAGAAATCCATTGTCCCTTTTATTTATCCTAAGATATTTTCTTACGTAGATAAGAGCCTGCGTTGCTTGGGCCGTCCCTGTAGGCACTTTTTGCAACACACCAAATAGTCCCTCCATTCGCGTTTGCATTTCCACCTGAGAAAGTGATCATGGCAACGTCAGCAAAATTAAAACAACCAATCATTTCCCACGTCTTAAGTCTCATTAATCATGTAGCTGGGCTTAAGTATTGCAGCGGGACCACGTCGACCATGAATCCCCCCGTGTTATTCAGCATTATAGCGTGCGTCCTTCAGCGCTCCCCTTCAGCTCTGATGCAATACGACATCCCGTGGGGGAGTCCAGTGACGGCAGCAGATGTTGCCAGTTTAAGAAATATGAAAGAGCGCGAGACAGCCTGAAAGTTAAGAGAAATGTTCGGCGGTAGAGAGAAAGAGAAGAGGCGCTGACAGGCAGCTGTATCAATTCCATAACAGGTAATAAACCATGGAGAGACAGGAGGACCGTCTTCTGAGATGGAGAATGGAGAGAGAGGGCAGACGAGTGCGGGTGGAAAAAGCGATGTTGCGGTAGAACGACAGATGTGGATGTCTTTGTAAAATGGAGCAGGTCGATGTCTCCGGTGTCTTCCCTCCGTCCACCAACTGTCAATTGGCTCTCCGTTCAGACTCACACGTGCGTTTTTCCTCTGGCGTGTTTCCCATGCTCGCATCACACGTTCTACTCTCTCAAAATTGGGGGGAAGAATTACGCCGGTCGACACATTCACGCCTAGGGACAATTTATAATGGCCGACTCACCTGACCTGCATGTCTTTGGACTGTGGGAGGAAGCCGGAGCACCCGGAGGAAACCCACGCAGACACGGGGAGAACATGCACACTCCACACAAGAGGACGACCTGGGATGACCCTCAAGATTGGACAACCCCAGGGTTTGAACCCAGGACCTTCTTGCTGTGAGGCGACTGTGCTAACCATTGCGCCACCGTGCCGCCCAATGAATGAATGTGTCGGTCCTGTGATAGACTGGCGGCCTGTCCAGGGTGTCTCCTCGCCTGCCGCCCAATGACTAATGGGGTAGGCTCCAGCATCCCGCGACCCTGCATAGGATAAGCGGCTTGTATAATGGATTGATGGAATTACACTGGTACCACAATTCATTTTGGGCAATAAGATACAGCTTCTTGCCACAAGCACTTGACTTACTAAGATTTTAATAAACTTCTGTCATGCTTAGTCTTTTCTTCAGTGAGCATTTTTGTTATTTTGAAATGATAGTTCCCTTTTTTTTACAACCTTGGTCTTATTTTCATTGAGTTTGCCATCATCCATATCAATTTTGATATCATTTTGCTCACCAGCTTTATTTTGGGAGATTTTGGACATGGCAGCACTGCTGGACAGCTTTACAGTGGTGTCTTATGAGGCAACCAAACACGATTCTTAAAGCTGTCCTATAAAATGAAAAAAAAACAGGGTTTGAACCCTCGGGGTTGTCCAACCTTGGGGGTCATCCCAGGTCGTCCTCTGTGTGGAGTTTGCATGGTCTCCCCATGTCTGCGTGGGTTTCCTCCGGGTGCTTCAGTTTCCTCCCACAGTCCAAAGACGTGTAGGTCAGGTGAATCGGCCATACTAAAAAAAATTGTCCCTAGGTGTGAATGTGTCGGCCCTGTGATGGACCGGCAGCCGGTCCAGGGTGACTCCCCACCTGCCGCCCAGTGACTGCTGGGATAGGCTCCAGCTTCCCATGACCCTGAGTAGGATAAGTGGCTTGGATAATGGATGGCTGGATGAGATAAAAAAAAAAGCAAGTGTCTCAGTTACACCGTGTACACGATTTCCCATTATCTATGACTTCTCAGTTGCACTGGTCAGGTATGTGGTTGGTCACTACAACCTACAGGAAGTATAGGCTGGTCATTCCTGCAAGTTGAACAAGGAAGTAGCTCAGCAGTGCAACTGACCATCGATAATACAAGACATTCCTGGTAATGACTAATAACTTTCACTTTCGTTTTCATTTCCAAATACATGGTTTAGCAGTGGACCCATATCCAAAATCGCCGAAATGAAGCTGGTGAATAATACGATATCATAACTGATCTGCACGATAGCAAAAAAAACTACGAAAATAAGACTAAGGTTGCTGTAAAACGGGGTTTTCCCTGAAGTTGCTTTGGTAACACATTTCAAACGTCATACCAGTAATGCCCAGTGGAATCAATGAAGCTGAGGATTTCACACAAGCTGAGCTCCCACTCAGTCCAAGTGCTCGTATGAAAGTCTGCCAATTTCCTCTTCTCCCAAATGACTCGGTTGTGGCTACTGTGAATGTTGCGGCATTTTCTCTACTAACATGTTTTTTCTTTTTTGTGTCCCCTTTGACCTGATATACACGCATCGGAACGATGAAATGAGAGAGCTCATTTCAGCACCCGGCACAGCAACTGATAATTTTATGAAAAAGTTGCCATGTGTTTTAACATTTTATTTATTTTTTCTGCAAGGCCATTAATAGTTGCAAAAGAAATAGAGAAGCCTGTTATGTATCAGATTAAGCTGGCTTGTGGTTGTCGGGCCTGTCGAGACATCTCATTTCATGGTTCACAACGTTTGAGTGCTTTTAAATTGTCTAGTATGTTGTTGTCCCAACTCTCAGCCCCCCAGCCCCCCCCCCTGCCACCCCAACCCTGAAGTGATTTGTAATGGCGGCTGTTTACTTGATCTCCATGAATGTGTACAACTGTTTTCCCTCTTCTTCTGTTCTCTCAAGACGGAACACATTCCTCCGTATGATGTTGTGCCTTCCATGCGGCCTGTGGTTCTGGTTGGACCGTCACTGAAGGGCTATGAGGTAAAACAGTACCTTCATAACTTTTCCACCCTACACCTCCCAATTCCACCCCCACCCCTCTGGGGGGCGGGGCGGGGCAGCTAAGCGATGCCCTGCGCCGTCTCTATCTCAATGGCGGCTTGCTGTTCATTTAAGTAAGAAAATGATCAGCTGGGCCAAGCCGGTTCAGAAGTACCACTTTCACAGAGAAAAAAAGGCCACTGCTCCCCTCTAGTGCATATATATATATATATATATATATATATATATATATATTTTACATACATGTCACTGGGCGGCGTTACGATGGCGCCGATATCTGTCATTTCTCTAAACTGTTCTCATCTCCTGCCTCTGGTTCACAGGTGACAGACATGATGCAAAAAGCACTGTTTGACTTTTTGAAACACAGATTCGAGGGGAGGTAAGTTCATGTGTGACTTTTTTTTCCCCCTTTCTTTTTTTCCCCTCTCCCCCTCCTTTCCCTCAGTCTCTCTCTCTCTCCCCCCGAGTCCTATAGGCTGGTATTTAGCTGTCCCTCAGGGTTTGCTGAGGGAGTGTGTAGCAAGTTTGTTTGTCCTAGAGATGTGCGCTGCTGCTTTAAATAGGCCCTCTCCATGTCCTTAATAGGCCATAGTGGGCCCTAGACCAGTGCAGGATTCTCCACACTCGATGCTAAGTCCTCCTGTTGGGCGCGCTCCCATCCACCCATCCAGAGCTGAAAGCCCATAAAGTTACACAACGCCAAGATCCCCTCAGATCACCACCAGCTGCAGTCAGCTCTGCTAATTCCCGTCTGATCCGCTGGTATCACATCTGTTAATATGATTTAGCAAATCCACGCCTCAACTTCATGCTACTGCATTCTGGTCATCGTCACTCTCCTGTGCTGCTCACCAACAGCTGCCTTTGATAATAACACGGGGATTATTTTGCAAGCGTTCACTCATTCGATTCAAAGTGTTTGATATTGTCATTTAGCGAGGCCCCGAACTAATAGAGGTGTGCCACGAGGCTCTTCCTCCTCTATGGGATTCATCATCTGCTCCCCTGGGTAACCCTGTGTTTTACTTTTCCCCCATGCCAGGATATCGATCACTCGAGTCACAGCGGACATCTCCCTTGCCAAACGCTCGGTCCTGAACAATCCCAGCAAGCACGCCATCATAGAGCGATCCAACACACGCTCAAACTTGGGTAAGCTGCCCTAGAAATGACTGGCGCGCCTGCTAACATCTGGCGTTTTCATGTGTAATGTTTTCAAAGAGGCCGGCTTATGTAAAAAGGAAGGAAACAATTAAAAAAAAAAAAACTCTGCAACGCGTATGATTCTCTGTGGAGTCTGGAAAAGTGGCCTCCGCTACTTTCTGTTTGGAATGAAAGATAGAAAAAGAAAAAAAAAACCAAATCGAAGCAAGCCCGATAACAGCTTCAAGAACCTCTCTGATTGAACCGGGTTTGATTTGGGTTGAGATGAGATTACAGCAGAACAGATTCCTGAGTGACGACGTTAAAGGGAGGCTGAGATCCAGCGGACGCAACAGCGCCAATCTTTGCATTGTATCACCACATGCAGCAGAGTCCAATCATAAAGCCATGAAAAGTGCATTTTAGAGTCAAATTAGATGTTTTTTTTAGCATAAGATAGAAGCAGCATGCGTTACCTGACATTTTGACCCCAGTCGTTTTTCAAGGGGATGACGTTTGTCTGACACGCAGACTTGTGCACTTTAATGCTGTAGACTGAGGGCTGCAAGGGTTAAACTGCGAGAATGATTCAATCAATCTGACTTTTTTTTATATATATATAGAGCACATTTCATACATTAAAATTAAATGCAATATGCGAGGGAAATTTTTGCCTCTAATTATCTGCACATCCAGTAAGCACTTGTTGTCTATCTGGTTTTTCAAAACAATAGGTGCTCCAGCGCAGTTCATTTTGACAAATAAATCGACGTTCTCCTGCCAAGAGAGCTGTTCTGCATTGCCTACCGGTATGCATTGCGTGAGGAGAGTTTCTCAGTAGTGCAGAGAAGAACAGAAACATCTCAGCCAGTCTGCCTTGCAGCCTTTCCCTCAACCACTGATGTTAGTGAGTGACGGAAGTAAGCCAGTGTGCCGATACAGACAATATTGGCAAGTTTGTACGTTATAGAAATGCAACCACTAGGATTAAAACATGGGTATGAGGTTGAAAAACGGCGGAATGTCCCTTTAGGTGAACGTGCACAGCTAAAAAGAAGGTTATGATAAAAGAAGAAAACAGAATAAATGAATTGATAGATAGTAACAGTGTTATGTTGGAGCTTCGTGGGGATGTATTTGCTGTTAAAACAATGTAATTTCAGCGTCCGGGTGGCGTGGCGGTCTGTTCCGTTGCCTACCAACATGGGGCTCCCCGGTTCGAATCCCTGTGTTACCTCCGGCTTGGTCGGGCGTCCCTACAGACACAATTGGCTGTGTCTGCGGGTGGGAAGCCGGATGTGGGCATGAGTCCTGGTCGCTGCACTAGCGCCTCCTCTGGTCGGGTTGGTCGGGGTGCCTGTTCAGGGGGGAGGGGGAACTGGGGGGAATAGTGTGATCCTCCCACGCGCTACGTCCCCCTGGTGAAACTCGTCACTGTCAGGTGAAAAGAAGCGGCTGGTGACTCCACATGTATCGGAGGAGGCATGTGGTAGTCTGCAGCCCTCCCCGGATCGGCAGAGGGGTTGGAGCAGTGACCGGGACGGCTCGGAAGAGTGGGGTAATTGGCCGGATACAACTGGGGAGAATAGGGGGGGAAATTAAAAAACAAAACAAAACATTGACACCCCCCCTCATCTCCTCCCCCTCCTCATCCACCACTGCCATCATCTTTCTTCTTTGTTTCCATCCAGCGGAAGTCCAGAGCGAGATTGAGCGGATCTTTGAGCTGGCTCGAACGTTACAGCTGGTGGTGCTGGACGCTGACACCATTAACCACCCGTCCCAGCTGGGCAAGACGTCGCTGGCCCCCATCATCGTCTACGTCAAGATCTCCTCTCCCAAGGTAAACTCCAGACAGGAAAACGGTCCAGCCCATATCTGACCCCGCAGGCAGGACAGGTGTAGTTGGTGTTGGCTCCACGTGGGTTTTTCCCCACCGACATGGAGGAATGACAGAATGGAGGATGAAAATGGTGGGGATTAAACGTTCCCTCGAGCTACTCCTATGAATATAGCTAGGGTTGCAGTTGAGTGTGGATTCGCTCTCGGGTCCGGATTTTGAAAGGTCTCATTCCCGTTGTGGGCTTGACAGCATAATGACTCAGACATGACTCAGTCTCGTACAGTGCAGAGTCGTGATAAAGTTTCAAGACTGGTCGAGTACCAGAGTTTAATTTACTTATTTTGAAGTGAAAATCAACCTTCTCATGGGATCAATAATGCGTAATGTAATTTGTTTCTTTTTGTATTCTTTATGTCACTGAAATATTGGAAAAGTGGAATCTGAATCATTCTTTCCTAGGCGGAGGGGAAAAAATGCCCAAACAGACATTACAAAGTGTGAAATCTCAACTTTGATTATGAGACAACTACAATTACAGTCATGGTGTTTAATCAGAGTTGCACTGTTGTGGTTTCAGTGTTAGCACAACTTTTGACCTTGTTGGTCTGGAGTTGGACTCGTCACCTTAAAGTCTATGACTCAACTCGGACTCGCTCCCCTAAAGACTCGGTCTCGCCTTGGAATTTGTCTCTAGACTACGAGGGTAGATGTAGTAGTCAACCGTCGTGGTTCGTGGGTGTCCAAAGTGCGTTCAGAGGTCCCCGGTGTGTGTGGATGGGGCTTGTCACTGCTCATTTCGGTTTTCTGTGACCGAGATGCTCCCTGGCCGTCAGTTTAAAATGGAGGCTGTCAGACTCGACGGCTCGTCTCGTCTGAAAAAGGGCGAGTGTGCGGTGTGGAAGAGGGGGCTGATTCACTGCTCTGACCTTCAGCCATGTGTAAATAAGGCTCGTGATTCAGCGATCAATAAAAAATGCAGGCATTTTGAGTAACAGAAAATAGCGGGGGGGGGGGGCACAAGCCAAGGAGGCATTACATCCAGCCTTGAAATCAAAGTGCCGTCAGCCTGAATCTGTGTGGGTGGGAATAAACTCCACCTCTGCCCTCATTTACACAGCGCTCTGTCATCTCCTGCACAGCCAACGCTAATTCTCTGCAAACTGTTGAGCCGCTCAAATGTTGGCCTCCAACTCTAAAATAGAAAAACAGAAAATTAAAAACACAGCTTTTGTACAACAAACACCCTGAAATATTTAGACTTCTCACTTTCTGAACTTTGTTTTTTCGCTCGTAAACAACAGTTTGGAAAATTGGTCTCAAATTTGTCAAAATATTACACAAATCATTAACGTTAAAAGTCTACCCCATTTTTGTCATTGAAAAAGAAAAAAAAACAAGTGGAAGGGGATTGAGCTTACAGTTAGCAGAGCAATGTGAGAAGACTAGCAGAGAAAAAAGGTCAAGAACTAATAGGATGAGTTGAAAATTAATGGGAAAGTACAGAATATGATGAAAATGTGGAGGAAGGCTTTAATATTGAAGCATCAGGCGGTTGTGAAGAGAAGGATGTGAAGAGATGGTGATGGAGAGAGTGAGCATGGTCTAAATATGGAGGCAGAACATACGTTTGATGAGTCTGATGAGATGGATATGGGTCATACTGATGCATGCAGTGGTGGCACAGTGGTTAGCGCAGTCACCTCACAGCAAGAAGGTCCTGGGTTCGAACCCTGGGGTAGTCCAACCTTGGGGGTCATCCCTGTCGTCCTCTGTGTGGAGTTTGCATGTTCTCCCCATGTCTGTGTGGGTTTCCTCCGGGTGCTCCGGTTCCCTCCCACAGTCCAAAGACGTGTAGGTCAGGTGAATCGGCTGTACTAAATTGTCCCTAGGTGTGAATGTGTTGGCCCTGTGATGGACTGGTGGCCTGTCCAGGGTGTCTCCTCACCTGCCGCCCAATGACTGCTGGGATAAGCCCCAGCATCCCGCGACCCTACTCAGGATAAGCGGCTTGGATAATGGATGGATGGGGGGAAAAAAGTTCGACATGGCTGTGGACGCCTCATCAGTTAAACCATGTTTGCTCAGGGCTACATGTAGTATGCAAGGTATTTATCTGGCCCAGGATGTGTTTCATGCAGGGTTGCCATGCACCTTGGAAAACCTGAAAATCTATGGGCTAGTTTTCCAATCACTGAAAACACCTGGAAAATGACCAACTTGATAGAATGTCCTTGAGACATTGTGGAAAAGTGTAGTTTGGTTATAATCTGTATTTTCAAATGTATATTTCTAGTATAATGTTTAGCTGAGAATAATATTTTTATCCATATTTTTAGCAGCTGAGATGTCACCTTTGGATCCTTCAGTGACCAGATACAAGTTACACAGTCCATGTCGAGATAGTTAATATTGAATAATATGACCTTCCGTGAGCAACGGCTTTCATGTATGTCCAAGCAAAAGCCATGAAAAATGTCCTTGAAAAGTCCCGGAACCGATTTCCTAAAGTGAGCAGGAAATCTCTCATATCTTCCCCTCCTCCTGTCTCTCTCTGTCTCTCTCTCTCTCTGTCTCTCTCTCTCTCTGTCTCTGTCTCTCTGTCTCTCTCTGTCTCTCTCGCTCTCCCTCTCTCTCTCTGTCTCTCTCTGTCTCTCTCTCTCTCTCTCTCTCTCTCTCTCTCTCTCTCTCTCTCTCTCTCTCTCTCTCTCTCTCTCTCTCTCTCTCTCTCTGCACTAGTTTCCTGACATGCTCTGCCTTCCTGTCAAAGTGAAGGTGACGAGTGCCCAAAAAGAAATCCTCTTCTTTTAAACCATTTTGCGGTGGAGCTGCTCATGGTGTAGTGCTGTGGGGTATTTCTGAGTTGCTCTCGGTTGATGTGTTAGTAGCGCTGAATGGGTCGTGACCTTGACGCCTTCCTCTCCCATCGTGTGTCCTCAGGTCCTGCAGAGGCTCATCAAGTCCAGAGGGAAGTCTCAGGCTAAACACCTCAATGTCCAGATGGTGGCGGCTGACAAGCTGGCCCAGTGCCCCCCTGTGAGTACCTTCAATGGACAGTGGGGCGGAGGTCACGGCTAATGTGAATCTAGTATGAAAGTAAACTCAAATAGGAGTTAAACTGTGCCAGTTAGAGGTAGCGTGGCCCTGGGATTCAGTTATATGCATGTCTTCCAGTCAGACACCTGAAAACATTGTATTCCCTGTTTTACTTCAGATTCAGACTATGAACCAAGCACATTCAGGCTAGATTTCATTATAACCGCAGTCTTAATCTGTTGGGATTTAGTTTAAAACAAGCCAATTTCTCTGTGAATATTTTCTCAGAATTAATACGTAGCGCTGTTAGTCAGTTAATTAATCCAGTTGTTTCTAAATTTGGCTGTTAAATGTAGCCTCATGCGATAAATGACTCAGTTTCCCAGTTGGAATTAGCGGCAAAGTTATTTCTCAAACAATCCTCCAGGTCGCTCCATCCCTTGTTTCTGATAGTACTGTAAATTAGGCTTTCTTGTTACACAGCTTTTACTCAAAAACAAAAAGCCCACACATAACATGAATGTGGTCCATAACAACTGTAATGGATCTGTTTTGTCCTGTTGTCCCCCTTTTTTCTCTTAACTGTTTTTTTCTTCTGCACCCCTCCTTCTCTTAGGAGATGTTTGACATCATCCTCGATGAGAACCAGCTGGAGGACGCCTGCGAGCATATGGCCGATTATCTGGAGGCCTACTGGAAAAGCACTCACCCTACCAGCTGCAACCCCCCCAACCCTCTGCTGGCTAAGCTGGCCACGGCCGCCCTGCCCTCCAGCCCGGCCCCGGTCTCCAACATGCAGGTACAAGTGCTCACCAAGCTCAGGGCCAATGTAGGTCCGCTCCAAAAGGCTGAGCGAGGGCATGGAGCGGACAGGGATGCTTGCAGAGGTTCACTGGAGATGAACAGCCTGTGCCGCAGTCGCCCGACTGTAGCCCCATTAGCAAAACACAACAAAACCGGGCTTGACAAAATGATGTACGGAGAGTGCCAGGCGGATAGAAAGAAGGGGTCTTTGAGATAGAGCAGTTAAGGACCACAAGCCAAACTGTGCTAGAAAGTGCAACAGTAGATGACTGTGTGCATGTGTGTGTGTGCTTGGGGGGGGGGGTGGATTGATGGCTCAACGATGCTTAACTACACACCTTTAGTTGTCTTGCCTCACAAAAATGAGTGTGTTTTAAATGGTTTAGGTTGCTAGACTAGTGTTAAATGTTGTTTGCAGGAGGGGGTATAACACTAACACATAACAGTACTAAATCAATCAACTAAATCAAAACTAAATGAGTTTTGCTGTGTATCTTAATTCTGTCATTACATTTCAAGGTCTTTATTCATGTCATACAATCAGTCAGACTGGGTCATTTCAGCTAATCTGACATTTCAAAAATGTCCAAATACTGCATCATCCCTTCTCTCTGCCCCATCTCTATCCATCGCTCTCACAATGGGAAATGTAAGACTGAGAATGAGGAGCTGCCTGATAACCCGGAGGAGGAGGATGAGGATGAGTGAGCTTGACCAGTAATTGTCAGTGTGGTGAGTGAGAGGCTTCCGGATGCCAGTTTCCATGTGGAGTCAGCCCGGGTCCTGGTGTTCACATTAACAAGCTTTAATGCTCAATTCTGATTTTTTTTTTTTTTGCTTGGATCCAACCTTTTTGCTTTGACTGTTCACCTTCGTGTTTGTAAGTGACCCATCATCTGACACCGGTGTGAACACAACTTTGCGCTGAGAGGACCAGCAAGCATGTGAACAACAACACAAAACATAATATTTGGGGGACAGCCCATTATGGAAATCGATGAAATAGCGGTGCAATTGTTTGTGTTAAGGGTTCAGATTCTAAATTTATCCGTCTCTCCGCTGTGTCCCATCGCCGTTCTTGTCCACCATTTGTTTTAAGTGAGCAGCTGTCCACACTGATGAAACCAGTGGTCTGTGCCTGGAAATGTAAAAAAAAAAAAAAAAAGAATTCTGGTCTGGCATATTCTCCCCGCATGGCCACATATCAGATATGCTGCATCTGATCTAGGACCACATGTGGAGGTGGCCCAAGTCTGATTTGAAAATATCATTTTTTTGTGTTCAGACTGCTCTGAGAGAAACAGACCTGTTTTACATGTAGGCCAAAAAAAATCAGATTTGGTCCACTTCCACCTGAAGTGTTGACAAAGCCATAATAACCTTATATACCCCTGGATTTGATTTAACATGCGATCTGAATCGAGATTCGTTATGTGTATAATGAACAACGCGGTATGAACAACCACGCCCTTAGCATTATCACCTGGTATTTTATATGCGTTATCTTTTGTCTGCATTGTGCTTTTAATGCACAATAATGCAAAGAAGAGGAGCGGGTGGGAAATCGATTTTCATTAAAAAAAACAGCTCAAACAAGACAGTGCATTTTTTTGAATGAGTAGGGGATTATTTAATATCTTGGAGGCAACAGAAACCACAGGACAGTTTTGTGTTTGCAGCTGCTGTGGACATTACTACAGAGGCTTCGTGACCATGGTAGGAGTAGATTGTGCTAGTGTTTAGTGAGTCTCAGTAAATGGCAACCTTCAGGATACCTTTGGCTAGTGGCTGTGGAGATTGTTTTTCACCCCTGGGCAGTCTGTCTGGCGAGTGCAACCATGCCATATGGTTTGCATTTACACCCAGCTGTGTGCATGAATAGCAGAAATAAATAGGGTCCATAACATTAACAATCCCCATCTGAAGTTTAAAATGAACATGAACTTATATCAGAGAAATTTCACTCTCCAGGACCCCAGCCAGCCTTCAGTGGAGGGTTGATAGTCAACCTCAGAGTGCAGTGTGTGTGTTCGTGTTGTGGTTTGGTTTGGAGAGCCTAAGGGTGTGGTCTTAAGGTTTTTAATCAGCATGTGGTGTTGTGATGTTTGTGTGTGCTCACAGTGCACGTTGTTGGTTTGTATAAAACTCTACTAACCGGCGTGTTTTGGCTAACCTCAGGGCAGCGGGACAGAACAGAGAGGGGACAAGGCAGAGACTGAGAGGAAGGGTTCCAGGGAGGACCACCACCACCACAAACACCATCACAAGCACCAGCACCAGTACAGCCAAGACCAGGCCGATGCCGAGGGGGAGGAGGAGGAGGAGGAGGAGGAAGAAGAAGAGGGCGAGGGTGAGGACAATGAGGAAGAGAGGACCCTGAGAACGGAGTCATCCAGAAGACCCCAGCACATCCACCACCGCTCCTCCTCCACCCGGACTGAGCACCACAACCACCACCACCACCATCACCATCACAGCAGTCGTGCCAGGGGCCTCTCTCGGCAGGAGACTCTGGACTCAGAGACCCCTGAGAGCCGAGAGAGCCGGGAAAGCAGGGACTCGGCCTATAACGAGCCACACACTCAACTCCTCCACCGGGAGGAAGAGGAGGAAGAGGAAGAGGAGGTGGAGGTGGAGGGCCTCGAAGAGGGGCACCTCCAACATCAGCAGCGTTATGAGCCTCTGCCCCCCCATCGGGAACACAACCACCATCACCACCACCACCACCACAGGGGCGGGGCCGACGAGGCCGGTCACGTTCCGGGACACCATCGCTCCAAGGAGCGCGAGCAGGACCACAATGAGCGCAACAAGCAGCGCTCCCACCACCACCACCGGCCGGCCCGCGACCATCACCACCACTACTACGACCGGGACAGGGACCGGGACCGAGAGGTGGAGGTGGCCTCCAAAAAGAGGGGCGACACTGGGGGGGACTGGGCCAGGGACTCGTACATCCAACAGTGAGCACCAAAGCCTTCTCCTCTCTCTGCACCTCTGTCAGTGATGTTTGGACTCACTCCACTTCCACATGAAGACCATCTTGTTCTCCCATCGTGCTGCTATATACCCTGATACCCCTAATACCAATTTACGTATGCTTCCTTTGTTAAGGCTGTTGCATCCTTAGCAATGGCAGCAATTTAATTATAAAAATATGAATTTAAATATAAATAGATATATGTATGTGTGTATCTATGCATAGACGTTGTCGTTTATGTGTGGATATGCATGAATATTCTTAAATATGCATATTTTAAAACCTGTGTTCGATAAAGCATGACACAAAGCAGAATTTTTTTCTGTCCTGAGCTGTGCTTTCTGTGATTAGAATTTTTATTTTTTTTTATTGGGGTTTTTTTTTTTTTTTTTGCTTGCTACAACTTGAATAATTTGTTCCTTCAGACTACTGCTAGGGTTGACTGCTAGAGTTGACTAACCAAGTTAGTTTGATATCAGCAGATATCTTTGGTTTAATTTTATGTTCATCTTTTGTTGCTTAGGTTTTTTTTTTAATACTGCATCAATGGTTTTAAACATTTGATCCTCATATACTGATGCCTCCTTTGAGGTGCACCTTAGTCTTGCCTTACAAGACAAAATATTTCTAAAATAACTTCCTGTCTAACATGCAGTACTGTTCTATTTATATGGGTCCAGAAGCATTTTCTTACACTGACGCACCCTCTGTTCTGCACTTTTAACTGATTCACATTGGTGTCAAATGAAAAGAATTTGATATGCCATCGCAACGTACGTGTCGTACCACACTCCACGAAGACTCGTCTTTTATCAAGTTCAACCTGTTTTCTAATGACTTCGTGTTTTATTTCTATTGACTTTTACGAAGAATGTCAGTTAGGGCATCACTGCAAATTTAAGAGGGAAAAAAAACCAAACATTTTGCAAAACCTACAGAAACCATTCCAACGTTTTATCACTTAACGAAGATAGCATTCTTTGCCATTATTTTACCATTTGAGCACTACTGAATTTTGGCCAATTTCAACTCGTTCCCTTGACTGTTGGCTGCTTAAAAGCTTAATGTCTAGTGATGGTGCTCCACCCTGGCATTGTGATGCCTGATGAAGGGTCAGGAAGGCCCTTGTAGGACTTGACATTTTAAAGGATGTGTCGGGATATCAGTGCATGATACTCAAAATCTTAAAAGGGAGGCTCCAACGCAAAACAACATGAAACTCATTTAGTGTGACGTGTTAAACCATGTTGTCTGTCTCCGTGGCTCTCCGAAGCGGCGATGGCTAGAAAGAATTGCCCCTCTGGGATAAATAAAGTTGTCTGAATCTGAATCTGAAGACTTGTGGGGACCCCCTCCTCTGATTGGAAGAACTACAACGAGCAGCGCGGTTGATTTTCCAGCTACTTCCGCCTACAAGGCGAAGTGGGCGGAGACTATGAAACCGCGTCCCCGGGCAGAGGGAAACCGTTAGCTTGCTCCCACAAGCAGACTTCGCTAACTTGAAAGTAATTTCTGCAAACAGTCTTGAGGGTTATACGTTGGATGTGGACACGTCAATATAAGCTAAATATAAGCCACAATGTTTTTGAGCAATACACGAACCTGCTAATGCTAGTTCGTCGCAACTTCTCCATAACGTACCCTGCTCCGCCCCGCGTTTGAGTGACAGCTTCTTTGGGCCCCGCCCATTTGCGGTCGTTTTTCAAACCAGGAAGCTAGAACATACCAGTCCGCTTCGGGGGGGGGGGGGTTCGTGGGTCTCTGGGTCGTATTTTAACGTTAGGTAGGCACCTACCAAAAAAATGTAGGGAATAAACAGCGTTGGAGCGTCCCTTTAACTGACTCAAAGGGCGTCTTGGTTTAGTATTTTTTTGGTAAAATAGTGGGGTTCATTCACTATGCCCTTCTGTTTACATTACCACCCCATCCCAATTTAGTTTTTTTTTTTTTTGGTTTTGCTTGAATATTGAAATTATGACTTAAACTCTCCATTTCTATGCTATTTCCAGGGTAGCATTACAAATTTTTAATAGTGTACATGTGTATGTACATAATGTATAAATACAAAGAATAAAGTTGGCAACAAAAGACTGATATGGGGGGACAAGAACTTCGAACGGTCTGCATTCATTTGTAGCTATCTGTGTGTGTGTGTGTGTGTGTGTGTGTGTGTGTGTGTGTGTGTGTGTGTGTGCGCGCGCGCGCGCGCGCGCGCGCCTGCATTGACTGATATCCGATGCTTGGGATTCCGGACTGGGTGTTGTCTGGTCCACAAAGTAAGGATCCAGACAGATGAGGAAAACTGCAATGTCTATAAATAGTCATCTGAGACTGCTGAGAATCTGAGGTGGAGCCGCCAGCCTCCCCCGAGCCGTTGTGACGTGACATGAGTGACTACACCCAGCAGACGGGTCTAAATTAGGGGCCTCTTCTTCCTTCACTACATTACTTCCATCGACCGTAATTACTTCCGTCGACACTAGTTGCCAAACTAGCGTACAACTTCCACCCACCCACCTCGGTGATGTTTTCGCAGGCTTGATCTCAAGGCAATCTTTAACAAGTTCAACAGTAAAGATACAGGACCCTATATAAAAACGCATGCTTTGACAAGTGATGTTTCCTAATGGATGCACTGTGCTGTCACTTTCATGTTTTCGTTACGTTGACGGGTTGATAAATGAGCTAATGGTATTCCCTGACGTGGTGGGTGAGTTAAGTTAATTGAGAGAGGTCCTTTGAATCATGCATTCAGCCTGTGTGCGTGAATCTGAATCCCCTTAAACCTAAAACTCATGTATACAAATCATTTTCCAGTCAACCCATTGCTTAATGACTTACCACTGATCAGATTTCCATTTAAAGACCCATATTCCAATAACACACGGCCAAAGTGTAAGCACACGTCACATAAGCCAGGGAAGAAAGCGAAACAAAAAAAATGTACGTTTTAATCGTAGAAACTTTAATGTCACAAAATGTCATTTTAAGACATCAGTTTAAGGGAGCGTAAAGAGCAGGAACACACCGGCATCGTCCACCTCCTCCTCCTGTCTACATCCCTACGATGTAGAAAGGAGGAGGAGGTGGACATAAAGAATAAATTGTTAATACCTCCCATGACCTCCTTCTGCACACTACTTCCTGATCCATGGTCTGTGAGCCTGCAAATCCGCTGTAGCCATGGTAGCTATGTCGTCACTGTTGTTATGGTGACACTAGCAGCACTGCATTCGCCGATACTCATTCACTCGCTCTCCCCTGCCCCCCCCCCTCAAAAAAGTTTCTTGCCCTCAGATCCCTCCCTGCCCCTCTCTCCTGCCCTCAGTGTTTATAGAGCTCATCCCTATATGGCCCACAGTTTTAGAGAGCAGCTGCTGAGAGGCAGATGTTGTAAACAGCGCACCGAGTGTCTGTCAACACTGGCTTGTCTAAGCATGCCGTGCATGAGGCTGCAAACACTTTTCGGTTCCCTCCTCTCCAGTCTCTTATAAGGGCCGCCGCCGGACAACGGTCCCGTTATGCTGACCGATAAGCGAAAGAAAAACATTCTCTCTCTCTCTGCTCAGTTCTTTGTGAACTTGGCAATAAAAAAGCCAATAGTGTCCCAGTTGGCCGTGCATGGTAGGGGTGTTGGCGGCTCGGCGGGGCCCTCTGACCCCGTTTGGTCCCAGCTTAGTTCAGGGCTGAATCTCTGGAGGCACCGCAGCTGCTCAGGTGACAGGCCAGCTCCCAGCATGCCTTCGGCGCCGATGTGAGGCTCCTGAGAAAGAGTGAAAATATACTCAATACTTTTGTGGCTGTCTTTTGTTTTTCTATTTATGGGCACGTTTGTCGGTCCGTCTGTGAGGCCAAAGCGCCCTTTCCTTACCTGAGGCTGGAGTGTGAGGCAGGGAAACGTATGGAGGGCCCAGGCCACCTGCTCCTCATTCTCTGCTAGAGTGACCGTGCACGTGCTGTACACCAAGACCCCGCCTTTCTTCAACAACTTCACTGCCTGCAATCAAATGGAAAATTATATTTCATATATGCACACACATGCTTGCACACAATTTTAGAGAACCACTGTTTCTTTTGTGCATCACTAGAATTTTAAATTGTCCAAGTACACACAAACTTTTCCTTGTGTAAACTTAAGATGCACTCCTCCTCTCTCCGTAGCCTTGAGGAAATACTGGTGGACACTTGACGGAGCACTACGTGTTGCTGGGATAAATGATGAGCTCTGCATGGGACTCTAATCTCCCTGTCATAATCCATCTGCTAGCTACACTTGATGCCAAAATCCACCCTGAAACAGATTTTAAAATTGTTATTTGCGGTAGGGGCCCTTCTTCCAGCAGTTTAATCTTGATTCATGAACACACAACTATGAAGAGCATCGACGCTTGACATATCCTTGACAAACATTTTAAGGAGCTGCTTTTCTGATGATGAAAATGGCATGCTTCATTTCTAGGTGTACTGATATATTTGCTGCTGAAATGCTACTTGTTGTAATATGTAATTAACATCATTTGATTATGAAAGCCACCCACAAGGTTCACTCAAGTCTGGCTTTTGGATAAGTCTACTCATGCAGACGCTTATTTCTTTTTTGTTTTTCAATACTTTAACCTGGCTTTGTATCTGGAGTTTTAAATTTGTATATGCCATAACAGAGGTCAAGATAAAGTTTACATTATCAATTATTCTATCAAGTCATAATTTCAATCCCATAGTTTTCTGATTTAAAATGTGTCTCCAATACATTTAACTGAAGACGCGTTCACATTGTCTGGTACAAACATAATTCTCCTCTGTCACAGCAGCAACACTTGTAAATTCTGTTTTTGGATGGATTTTCCATTTCAGCTTTTCAAACCACTGCAGCCAAGAGCGACTCACTCTGACTGTCCCACACTGCCATCTACTGACCCAGGTAAGTCAATGAAAAGAGAGAAACGGCCATGGTAAGTGATGGGCTACACAGAAAGGAGTGTGTATAAACGTGCTTGTATATTTGTGTGCTTGTTCAAACGTACGGCGTGAAATAACTTGCGCTGCAGAGGCTGGTAGGAGCGGATCTCTTTGAGGCTCCAGGTGCTGGCCATGTTGGGCCTCTGTCCCAGGCCGCTACAGGGGGCGTCCAACAAGACCCGGTCAAAACTTTCAGGGAGAAAGGGAGGTCCTGCAATATACAGAGACTGTTACGTATCTATTACCATTGCAGAAGAAAATGACTTTAGACGTGTCTATGAACGTTCTCATTCATCCAGGTCATGGTTATCCAAAGGAGTTGAATCAAGTGCAACTGGACTTGGTATATATCCGTGAAGACGTTTCGCCTCTCATCCAAGAGGCTTCCTCACTTCGTGCCTTTCTAACTAGACCAAGCTAGTCTGACTGGCTGGTGATGAGACACCTATCCAGGTGGATAGGTGACTTTAGACCCATCGTGGTTCCTCTGGCTTTTCATTCAGCTTGATCTTTCTGGTTTTAGTGTCTCACACTGTTCTTAATGTCTTCCTTTTATGGCAAGCTGTTTTATCATTTATTCATTTTAAGGCACTAGTCGCTAAAATTTAAACACTAGTACTTGTTTTTTAGACACTAGTCACTATTCTGACAGTCACTAGTTGCAAAGAATTAGATACTAGGTATGTTAGAATGACACTAGTACTAACTGCGTTGACAAGTCAGTTTCCTATTTTACTAGCCAGATTGGGCTACTTTTTATTTGACTGGGCGGATAAAAATGGCACTGATAAACATAATTATTATTACATACATACACTGGACGGACAGAGAAACCTTCTGCTAAACAGCAGTAAAAAAAAGGCGATTTTTGATTGGGCTATTCAAATCTGGCAACACTGTGTCCACTAGTTTCTTATTTTAGCTACTTGCAACTACTTAAAAAACCCTTGTCACTGTTCTAAGAATTTCTTTTTTTGCAATTAGTAACTTCACAATAGCAACTAGTTTTTAAAAGAATAAGTACGAGTGTTTAATTTTTGAAGACTACTGCCTGTGGGGGCAGCACGGTGGCCCAGTGGTTAGCACGACCGCCTCACAGCAAGAAGGTCGTTGGGTTCGAACCCCATGCCGTCCCAGGTCCTTCCTGTGTGGAGTTTGCATGTTTTCCCCGTCTCTGCGTGGATTTCCTCCGGATGCTCCGCTTTCCTCCCACCATCAAAAAGACATGCATGTTAGGGTTAATACTCCTGTCTGTGCCCCTGAGCAAGGCAATGGAAAGAAGAACTGGAGTTGATCCCCGGGCGCTGCAGCTGCCCACTGCTCCTATACCATAGGATGGGTTGAATGCAGAGAACAAATTTCATTGTAACCTGTACAACGACAAAAATGGCTTTCTTCTTCTTCCCTCTCTTTCTTCTAAACGGCCCATAGTCTACCAGCTAAATGCAACCCACCATAAAAAAGATGGCTGAGGTGATTAGGCACTAGTCACAAAACATTAGATACTAGTACTTACTTTTTAAATACTAGTCGCTATTCACTTGTCACTATCCTAAAGTTACTAGTTGCTAAAAAAAAGAAAAAAAAAGATGCTGGGTCTAAAAGTAGATTTTTACTCATCTCAAACACAATTCTACTAGTAATTATATATTAGTCACGAATAACTATTTTCCCCCCTTTTTCCCCCAATTGTATCTGGCCAATTACCCCACTCTTCTGAGCCGTCCCGGTCGCTGCTCCACCCCCACTGCTGATCCAGGGAGGGCTGCAGACTACCACATGTCTCCTCTGATACATGTGGAGCCGCTTCTTTTCACCTGACAGTGAGGAGTTTCACCAGGGGGACGTAGCACGTGGGAGGATCACGCTATTCCCCCCAGTTCCCCCTCCCCCCGAACAGGCGCCCCAACCGACCAGAGGAGGCGCTAGTGCAGCAGCCAGGACACATACCCACATTCGGCTTTCCTCCCACAGACACGGCCAATTGTGTCTGTAGAGACGCCCGACCAAGCCAGAGGTAACACGGGGATTCGAACCGGAGATCCCTGTGTTGGTAGGCAACAGATTAGACCGCTACACTACCCGGACGCCCTTAGTCACTCGTAACTATTAATGTTTCTTGCTATTCTAGTAATTACTAGTGAATGTCCCACTGTTACTAGTTGCTTTTGAATAAGGCCTAGTAGTTTTTCAAGTGACTAGCTGCTGTTCAATATGACACTATCAACTTTTTCATTTTGACCAGTCAAATTTGACATTTTGATATCAACAGCCAGTTGTGACAAGTCATATTAATTCACTCGTGTTAAAAATAGATGTCAAGAAAAACATTATTTTGATATCTTTATTTGGAATAGAAACTAGATGTCATTAAAATGCTACTTGTCAATACTGAATAAAAACTAGTATCTGTGATAAGTGAAAATCACAACAGGAACTAATCACTGAGGAATAGTTACTAGCAACTAATACATAATGACTAGTTGAATTGGATTAACAAATAGTGCTATTTAAATAGTGACTAGTCGTTAATGAAAAATTAATATTTAATATGTGACGCCTCATCAGGTTCAACTGATAAGCAGCTTGGTATTTTCCTAGTAAGAATATAAGTGACAAGTGCCTTTAAATTAGGTATTTGTAACTAAAATAGAAGAACTAGTGTTTATTGAATTGTTACTAGTAAAAGAGAAAAGTGACCAGTCATAATCAAATTAGTAACTAGGGCTTTATTCTAATAGAACTAATATCTAATTTTTAGTATTGAGTGACTTTACAACAGCGAATAGTTTTTAAAAAATAAGTACTAGAGTCTAATTTTTAGTGACTATTGCCTTAAAATGAATAAATGAGAATACAGCCTGCCATATACTTTTGTACTTAAATTTGTTTGTTTTATTTGTTGGGCTGCTTTTGTTTTTATACTACTGTGAAGCACTTTGGAACCTTAGTTCAAAAGTTCCTATACAAATAGTTTTACACACTATGAGAGAGAAGGATGCAGCCTATTGTCTGTGTCCTAGGTTTATGATCCATAGTAAACAGACAAAGAGCCAACGTGGTGTTCACACTGACACTTTCCTACCTTCGGTTTGCTGGGCGGGATCGCTGCCCACAGCCTGGGTACTGTTAAAGCAATAGGCTTTGATGCAGTGCAGATTCAACATCTGGGCATTCTGACGAATTCTCTCAAGCTTATTTCGGACCCGGTCCAGGGCAACAACCTCACCCTGCAAATGACAGAAAGAAGGAAGAAAAAAAAAGCATCAAACACATGAGTGAACGAGAACAGCTACAACATCTGTTCAGTTGGCAGTAAAACACAACAGAAGTCCATAATGATTATCTTTTATTTATTCTTTGTCCACGCCAGGTTTTTTTTCAAGTTGAATGAAACACAATCACTGATTAAATGCAGTTGACCTTACTAGCATGACTAATAGGGTGCAAGCCCACTCCCTCATGGAGTACACTGATTGCGTGGGCCAGAAATAGACAGCTAAAAAAAAAAGGAACGGAGCCTTGGTGTTTCCCATGAACCCCCAAACCTCCTCCTGATGTTGGACGGCTGACTGTTTGTTTATGAGCCCTTTGAGAGTCGTACCTGATCCCCCATGAGGGCAGCGATGTGGCAGGTCTTCCCGCCAGGAGCGGCACACATGTCCAGAATCCGCTCTCCAGGGCGGGGCCCCAGCACGTGACCCACAACCACAGAGGGAAGGTTCTACAGAATCGGAGATACTTTATTTAAATTAATATATTAACTGCCGCACAAAACTTCACTAAACAAGTCTCAGTAACAGCCACAGGACATTATCTTCATCTAAGCCTTATCAATAAACTATTGTAGAGAGGCTAATATATTAATCAAAATAGATAACAGAAAAAACTTATCTATGTGAGTTTCTTTTTCAAGGTAAAGTGAAACAATCTGGGAACTATTTAGACAAACTCTGAAGTTACAAATGCTACTGCAGACATTAATATCTAAAAGTGTATCGCACAGGGGTCAATATGAGTCACTTAAAAGTTATGAGACCACTTGGAATGAGATAAGAAATGATCTACATGTGTGCTTCAAGTGTCGAGAAAACAACAATGAAGGACGTAAGGGGAAATACCTGTAAGAATGCCAGACTGGGCAGAACTCCATCAAAAGAGGGACTTTGGTAAAGTGATTCTACCATTCGGATACCAAGACCGCTGGACAAGAAGAGGTGTACTTTGTTTAACTGCTGTTGGGATTTTCCAGCCCCAGTTCACCAAAATACATACAGCATGATTATTTTTACTCTAAGCCAGGGACCACATCCATCCACTTTACAAGAAAGAGACCAAGAGAGCTAAATCAGCCATTTGTGCCACTTTTAAGACAGATTGAGCTTCAGCATTTTGCTCCAAGAGAAAGTAATAAACAGAGGCTAGGACCTCCCTTGAACTTAACTAAATATCAACATAGTTTCAGTGGCCAACAGTTCGACCCTGGTTCACATAGGGTCAAAGCACATGAATGATTATCCGCCTGGCTGTGCATTTATAATGATGATTGCTTTGTTCGGTGACTATGGTGGGCTAATGGAAAAGATCAATTCTTGAAATGGCAATCAAAGACTACCTACCTGACAGGTTTGTCTGAGCAGAAGATGGTGGAGCGATCCATTTCTGCAACCCCATTTCCCAGAAAAACTCTCTGTCCCTGGAAGAACTTGGCTCCTCGTGTGCACTTGCCCTCCAAATCGGAGAACACAGACACCACATCTCCAGACTTCATGACTGAGAAGACACACATCACAGAGATTTTGAATCCGACAACCCCATCCTGACTGCTAATCTCTTTATGAGAATCTGTGACACTTTGTAAAAGGAAATCTGTCACCGTGATCATAGATGACCAAAAAAAAAAAAAAAAAAAAAACGCGTGCGGTGACTGGAGCTCAGCAAAGCACTGCTTAAAATGTCCACTAACAAAGCATCTTTGAAAATAAGAAAAGAATAATAATAATAACAACATATTCATATGGTTTGAATGACACTGGTTTTACTTTTTTCACTGATAAATATCTCCGTTTCTTACACTTTGGTGTGGCAAGGATCCCCGGAGCAAATACATGCGCACCTCTCAAGACAGCACTGCCACACTGGGCGCCCACAACCACCTCAGAGCTGAGCTGGCTCACAGATCTGAAAGGGGCAGTCAAACACACAGCAAATCATCACTATATCATGTTTCTCATTGTGCCGTTTGTTTGCTGATATTTGACTGAGTTGTTCAGCCCTAACTTTTGTTGAAAGTCAAGCCAAACTTCTATTTCTGTGGTCATTCCATGAAATGGTACACATTGTTTTGGCCCAAAATGATTCCAGCCCAGTGAAAAGACCAATCCCAGTGATTTGGGTCAGTCAGCGAGCTCTTTAAATAAGACTCAGGTTTGGCTGACATTTTGCAAGAATTCCTTGCATACCTCGGACCAATGACAGGAAGGAGCAGCACATCTGGAATGCACGGGTGAGGAAGGATCTTGACGGCAGCCTCATCTGTTGAAGGGCCATATATTTGCTGCTGCAACGAAAATCAGACATTTTTCTTTATAGTCTTGAGAAAATTAAAAACTTGGGACCAATTACCTGCTTTGCACAAACATATGTACAACATGTACGCACAAACATATACACCAACACATTTTTTGCTTCTTTTTCTTTTTTAAATCAAAGACTCACCTTTTTCAGCTCTTCCTTGAGCTTTTGTCTTATCTCTTCCAGGGGAGCTAGGTGAGTACTGACCCGCACGCATGTGTATGCCGGTGGGTGAGACAGGCACATGAGCAGCCTCTGAAACCGGCATTCTGCCTCCTTAAGCCCCGATGCAGCCAATATCTGAAAACAAAACAAGGTGAAATGAGAGCGTGTTGAGGTAAAATGTAAAGGTGGAAGTACGCAAGGGATGTGGTGTGATTTGCTAGCTGCAAAAAAAAAATGTTGGCAAACCTTATGAACGTACACACACACACACACACACACACACACACACACACACACACAAGAATGGCATGTGTAAATACTGGTGTGTGGTGTAGGCTACCCACCTCCTTGTTTAAGAAAACATCCTTCAAGTAATTATGGACTTCTGGCTTCAGAGAAATTTGTGCAAAAATGGGCATTTCTTCAATTCTTAAGACGATGTCTAGCTGTCTGGTGGTACCATTAACCAATCAGTGATTAAAATTTAACATTTGCTTAATATACGTATTCTGAAGGAGACAATATAATGTATCATTATTCATTAATGCCAAAGGCTAATTTTGACAGCCTCTATCACCGACATCCCCTCTTTTTAGCAGTAGTTAACATATAAATCGAAGAAAGTTTAACGTTTAGTTACCTTGATATTCACTTATTATTAACTAGTACTAATGACCGTGGTACTCACGTTTAGTACACGCTTCGTAGCGTCGAGCTGATACTTCCGTATACGTCATCAGTATTTACATACTTGCGACACTGACATTGTAGATTTTAATCCAATTTGTTTGCTGTCCCTATTGAATCCCGTGATAAAATTCTGACAGCATAGTATGAGAATTTGGGCAACAGCGAAGGCAGTTAAACTTGAACTCGGCAGTTCCAAAATATGCAGGTACTTGTGATCTTCTTTCAAAAAAAGGCGGCGAACAACTATGATACGAAATAGTACTTACAAATAATGCTGATATTTTTTTAAGTTCAGAGCCCGACCCTGCGGTAGAATAGTAAAAAAATAAAATGAAAATACGTCCTGTGTCCTTTCCTAACCACTTTTCCTTGACCTCGGTGGAAAACGTCATGGGGTCAAGGAAAGGTGTGAGTGAGAATTCATGACAAGGGATTTAGGAAAAGCCAGCCGCGATGCTAAAAGAATCCTTTCACTGCACTTTTACACTTGAGGCATAATCATGCGACGGCGCAGGTTAATGACGTCAGTCTGCCGCGGTGAAACTACAGCGTTCCGAAGATTGGCTACGTAGGGCGCTGCGTGCGTCCCTACCGCGTTGCGTGAAATACATGGACAACCCGGTGAAACAGTTCACTTCATTACCAAGACTGGAACTGAAATGAAAAAAGGAATATAGGCTACAAGTCACAAAAGTGAAATGAAATGGTTGTCATATTGCGAATGGTTGCCACGCTCACCCCCTTGTCCATTCATATTTATCGACATGAATTCTTATTAGTATGATTATATGAAAATAGTTGGGAGTGTCAAAGAAGGACAGGATTGGGGGCGAGTATATTAGGGACAGTTTGGGTTGGATGGTTTGGAGACAAAGCGAGAGAGGCAAGATTGAGATGGCTTGGACATGTGTGGAGGAGAGACGCTGGGTGTATTGGGAGAAGGATGCTGAATATGGAGCTGCCAGGGAAGAGGAAAGGGGGAAGGCCAAAGAGGAGGTTTATGGATGTGGTGAGAGAGGACATTCAGGTGGCTGGTGTTTGCCGAGGACAGGAAGAAATGGAAACGGATGACCTTATGTGGCGACCCCTAACGGGAGCAGCCAAAATGAGTAGTTTTTGTTGTTAAATTTGTGTAAGATTGTACAAGTTTTTGTCGTAAATTTGCGGGTTTTTCTCGTAAATCTACTAGTTTTTTTTTTAATATTGCCCCCCCCCGGCTCCGTTTTTTTTTTTTTTTACCTACAATGGCCCTAATACGCCGTCGTACCTACAGGTTTCACACAACGTTGACATTTCAAAACATATAAGCATATTAGCAAGTTATTGCATTATATGGAAAATGCGTAATAAGCAGCTGTTGTGGCAGGAATGAGGAAAAACACATGAGACCAAGACGAGTTTGATGTTTATTCCTCAACTCCAAAAACCAACTGCAGCAGGAACAACCCTGCCCCGGCGAGCCTGGGAACGTAAACCACGCCCCCAGCTCATAGTCCTGCTGAGTGAGAGGCATAGCCCCTAGTGTCCGCCACACTGTGACGTTATCAATGTACCTTCTCACTCTCCTTACGTAAAGGATGGGTTGGACATGGTCCGGTGCACCCTATGCAAAAGAAGACTTACTTCCGAGTCACTTCACTGTTCAGGCCCCTTGCTAAGCAAAAAAAAAAACACAAAAAAAACAACCCTATTTGAACGCAGCCCGAGAGTCGGTAAACCCTCCTCTATTATAAATGGGGCCCCGAATAGAGCATCTGCGTAGACATTCTCTTGGAAACCACATGGCTGGCGAGGCCTGCCATTTCTTATTTTTTAACACGATTTGAAAATGTCGTGCAGTTCATTCACAGAAGTCTAACGTTCTCACAATAACACAAATCATTACAGCTTCCGCGTTTCTGTTCGAGGATGGGGGTTAAGTGGCGTCGCAAACCCTGCGACGGTTCGGCCGCCTCCGTCTAACCACGTGGTTTCCGAGAAAATGTCTCAGGCGAACACACAACTTCCCGTGCCACGATCACTTCCGTGAGGTCACCTCTTGTTTACATTAAACTTGAAAAAAATGGCGGGTGGACAGGATTATTTCACTGTTTTACTATTTTTCATGTATTGCCAGTGTTTGCACAACACGCAGTTGCTTTATTTGCTGATGCTGTTGCATCAGCTCCATTCCTCGGCCATACTGCGACGGAGCAGGGAGGAGTATTTGGCGGCAAGGATGCGGCGGCGTCGCCTGTACCTCCGCCGGCGGAACGCGCTGGTGGCGCTGATGGGGAACATCGGCGGGCTGCTGGGCTCGTCCATCGACCGGCACATCAGGCTCCGGGAGAGCAGACACGGCCGGGTGTTTTGGTCCTCGGTGCTGGAAAACTTCGGGGACGAGCAGTGGCTTTGTCTCTTCCGTATGTCGCGACGGACGTTTGAGCTTCTGGTCACGGAGCTCGAGCCCTCCCTCAAAAAGCAGACCACCAACTACCGCGAGCCCATCGAGCCGCGCCGCAGGCTGGCCGTGGCGCTGTGGTGGTTCGCCACGGCGTGCGAGTACCGCACCATCGCGTCTCTGTTCGGGGTGGGCATCTCCACCGTCTGCATCCTCGTCCGTGAGGTGACCGCAGCGATCCTGCGCAACCTCTACCGGAGGTTCGTCTCGCTGCCCGCCGGCCAGCATCTGGACGACACCATCGCCGGGTTCGAGCAGCGTGGGTATCCGCAGTGTGGCGGGGTCCTGGATGGCACCCACATACCCGTCATCCCTCCCCGCGACAACCCCGCGGACTATTGCAACACAAAGGGATGGCACTCCATTATCCTGCAGGCTGTTGTTGACCACAACTACTGGTAGGTGGATGGGGCGGTTTGCTGTAATAATAATGATAAATTCATGTCTGAAATTCAATGTTATGAATATTTGACCTTTTGAGGACACACGTGATTCGTCTGACCATACCATCTGGAATTAGCGTACAATTTATCTACCACTACTTTACTTTCGTCAGGGGTCGCCACAGTGGGTCATCCGCTTCCATTTCTTCCTGTCCTCTGCATCTTCCTGTCACTCCAGCCCACCTGCATGTCCTCGCACATCCATAAACGTATACAATATAGCGTATACAGTCAATAGTGTAACCGGTTATTTTCTTGCCCGGTGCGGGATTCGATACGAGATGTACTGCACCACAAGGCGACGTCACTAACCGCTCGGCTAAAGGGTCAGACCCGTTATCTAGGGACTAACGTGTGTTATTACTAGTTTACAATAGCATTAACAATATATGCAATACAATATATACAATATATGTATGGCGTATACATTTTATTGTGTATGTCTTTAGCTTTACAGACATTAATGCTGGTTGTCCTGGCGGCACACACGACGTGCAAGTTCTGGCAAGCTCAGATCTCTACCGAGTAGCAGAAGTCCTACAAGATGGCTACCTTTTTCCCAGAGAGGTAATATTTATGTATTTTACCGACTTGCAGGTTGCATTAAATGTTGTTCAACATGCCTCCTAAGTCAGTTTCATGTGTTATCTCACAGAAGTCCAGATTTGTGAACAATGTGGAAATACCCGTACACCTGATTAGCGATCCTGCCTATTCACTGAAGAGATGGTTAGTTAATGGTTACTCAAAGCAGCAACAACTGACTGAAGACCAGCAAAAGTTCAATATCAGGCTGAGCTCTGCTTGGATGGTTGTTGAGGACGCCTTTGGACGGTTGAAAGGACGATGGAGATGTCTCATGAAGCAGAATGACGTCGACCTAAAGATTATGCCTGACATTGTTGCCGCCTGCTGTGTGCTCCACAACCTGTGTGAGCTCAACAAAGAACAGTTTTTGTCTGAGTGGAATGTCGCTCCACCACAAGGTGAAGATGAAGAGGGAGATCAACCCGATGAAGGCCAACTGAATGAAGATGTCCAAGCCATCCGCAATTCTATCCTCGCCTTATTGTGAAGCACGTGAACTAAGCAATCTCCCAAGGAGAGCTGTGTGTATGTGACTTTTCTTTCCAACCAAACACAACACCGGCAAATTTTACCAAATAATTCCTCGCCTCTTGGCTTGAAGGTCTGCTAATTAATAAAATCAGCTGGTGTACCGAGTAGGAACGAACACCCGCATGAACACACATGAACTTTCATGGTGCGTGGTTGGTTGCTGTGGATCTTTGCTGTTACGGGACAGTATTCATATAGAATTCAAATTCATGTGGGGCAAATCACCCCTTATACATGTACAGTTTTTTTAAGTAAAAAGTTTCTCTTTAAGAATGACTTATTTTCTTCTTGCATCCCCATTGTTCAGTTTCAGAACACTTGTAAAAAAATAATGCAACGCTGGCCTTTTTGTTTGAAAATATTTAGTCTTAAAAACTAGCACCAACATCCATTGACATAAAAAAAAGCTCTTCGCCATCATGTATACTCTCAACAGCAAGTACAGTGTTGTTCAACAAAAAAACTCCTTCAAAACCTCACAGAACAGTGGGGCAAATTAAACTAGAGCAAATGCAGCAACAAACCCCTTTATAAACACTGTAGGTTACAAAAATGGTCTTGTGGTACGAGTACAAGAACGTCAACTCTAAATCAGTACTTCCGTGTGACTATTGTGCAAACGGAGTTGTGCAAGCAAGTCTTTTGTCCTTTCTAAATACTTGGAAAATATGGTCCTCAAACAAAACACTTTCACAGCTGTAAAAATTGGCCTCATCAAGAGCATTATTGTAACTTTATTTTAAATTAGTTCTCACAAGAACTGAGTCACATCATTGGATTCATGAATCTACAATTTACTAAAAAGTTAAAAAAAATTAAAACAAGGTAAAAAATCAAAGTGCTGCTGTCAGAACTGACAAAGGTATAAAAACCTTAAGAGAGTTTTCATTACAGAGTGCAAAAGTCTCAAGCTTCAGTTATGAGAAAGCACAGTGCTGAAGTTGAGTATTAATACCCCATCATCTTTTTGCAGCTGCACTGATGAGCCAAAACATTATGAACACTCACAAGTGTACCAAATAACATTGATCATCTCAAAACAAGGACAAATGTCAAGGTCTGGGTATGTTAGATGGTAAGCGAACAACTAATTCCAAATTGCCAAATTGTTATGGCCTTTGTTATGGTCAGAAATAGCAAGGTTTTTGGGGTGCTCCCGGTCAGCATTGGTGAGTACCTACCAACAGTGATCCGAGGAGGGACAAACCGGCAACAGGGTGTTGGATGCCCAGGGTTCATCGATGTGCGAGGGCAACGAAGGCTATCCCATCTGGTCCGAACCAACAGAAGGTCTACTGTTGCACAAGTCACAGGAAATTTTAACGATGGTTATGGGAGGAATTTGTCACAACACAGTGCATCGCACTGTGCTGCATATGGGGCTCCATAGCCACAGACCAGGAAGAGTGTCCATAATGACCCTTGCCCTCTGTCAAAAGTGCCTACAATGGTCACATAAGCGTCAGAACTGGACCTTGGAGCAGTGGAAGAAGGTCGCCTTGTCCGATGAACCCCATTTTCGTTTAGATCACGTGGTTGGCCGTGCATGTGTGTACTGTTAACCTGGGGAAGTGATAGCACCAGGATGCACCGTTGAAAGACACGCTTGTGGAGGCAGTGTGGTGCTCTGGGCATGTTCTGCTGGAAAACCCTGGGTCCGGCCATTCATGTGGACGTCGATTTGACACGTGCCACCTACATAAACATCTTTGCAGACCAGATACACCCCTTCATAGCAATGGTATTCCCTGATGGTAGTGGCCTCTTTCTGCAGGATAATGTGTCCTGCATCGCTGCAAAAATTGTTCAGGAATAGTTTGAGGAACATGACAAGAGTTCAAGGTGTTGCCCTGGCCTCCAAATTTTCCAGATCTCAATCCGATTGAGCATTTGTGGGATGTGCTGGACCGACAAGTCCGATCCGTAGTGGCTCCACCTCGCAACTTACAGGACTTGAAAGATGATCTGCTAATGTTTTGGTGCCAGATACCACAGGACACCTTCAGGGGTCTTGAAGAGTCCACGCCTCTACCGGTCAGCGTTGTTTTGGTGGTACACGGAGGACCAACAGCATATTAGGCCACTGATTTTGTCATTATATTCTTACAATGAATTTGTTCTCTGCATTTAACCCATCCTATTGTATAGAAGCAGTGGGCAGCTGCAGTGCCCAGGGACCAACTCCAGTTCTTCTGTCCATTTTCTTGGTCGGGGGCACAGACAGGAAGGAGTATTAACCCTAACATGCACGTCTTTGGATGGCAGGTAGTCATAACGTTTCAGCTCATTAGTACCAATATACACTCACCGGCCACTTTATTAGGCACACCTGTCCAACTGCTTGTTAACGCAAATTTCTAATCAGCCAATCACATGGCAGCAACTCAATGCATTTAGGCACGTAGACATGGTCAAGACAATCTGCTGCAGTTCAAACCGAGCATCAGAATGGGGAAGAAAGGTGATTTAAGTGACTTTGAACGTGGCATGGTTGTTGGTGCCAGACGGGCTGGTCTGAGTATTTCAGAAACTGCTGATCTACTGGGATTTTCACGCACAACCATCTCTAGGGTTTACAGAGAATGGTCCGAAAAAGAGAAAATATCCAGTGAGCGGCAGTTCTGTGGGCGAAAATGCCTTGTTGATGCCAGAGGTCAGAGGAGCGTGGCCAGACTGGTTCGAGCTGATAGAAAGGCAACAGTAACTCAAATAACCACTCATTACAACCGAGGTATGCAGAAGAGCATCTCTGAACGCACAACATGTCGAACCTTGAGGCAGATGGGCTACAGCAGCAGAAGACCACACCGGGTGCCACTCCTGTCAGCTAAGAACAGGAAACTGAGGCTACAATTCGCACAGGCTCACCAAAATTGGACAATAGAAGATTGGAAAAACGTTGCCTGGTCTGATGAGTCTCGATTTCTGCTGCGACATTCGGATGGTAGGGTCAGAATTTGGCGTCAACAACATGAAAGCATGGATCCATCCTGCCTTGTATCAACGGTTCAGGCTGGTGGTGGTGGTGGTGTAATGGTGTGGGGGATATTTTCTTGGCACACTTTGGGCCCCTTAGTACCAATTGAGCATCTTGTCAACGCCACAGCCTACCTGAGTATTGTTGCTGACCATGTCCATCCCTTTATGACCACAATGTTCCCATCTTCTGATGGCTACTTCCAGCAGGATAACGCGCCATGTCATAAAGCTCGAATCATCTCAGACTGGTTTCTTGAACATGACAATGAGTTCACTGTACTCAAATGGCCTCCACAGTCACCAGATCTCAATCCAATAGAGCACCTTTGGGATGTGGTGGACCGGGAGATTCGCATCATGGATGTGCCGACAAATCTGCAGCAACTGCGTGATGCTATCATGTCAATATGGACCAAACTCTCTGAGGAATGTTTCCAGTACCTTGTTGAATCTATGCCATGAAGGATTAAGGCAGTTCTGAAGGCAAAAGGGGGTCCAACCCGGTACTAGCAAGGTGTACCTAATAAAGTGGCCAGTAAGTGTACATACATACACACAATATTTCCAAGACTACAAGTCACAATGGAGTATAAGTCACACCGAGCAAAAAAGGTGTTGTTGTGAGAAAAAAAGTCATATTTATATGTTGGTATACCAGAGCGCTGTGTGGGACTGTTTTCTTAATCCCGCTCCCACTGGATTTCTGACCATTCACGCCTGCACAATAGAGTTCCATTGATTTTGTCTCTTCTCCAGTCCCGCCGGGCAAACACATTTTTTTACTGTGTAGTATTAATAAAGAGATGCATATCTGTCAGTAATAACATAGCGAAATTACATTCTTGTGCATAATTACATTCATACTAGTGCAATTATTACACTTATTCTAGTGCAAAATTACATTGTATTTATTTTACTTATTTTAGAACATGTGTTGTTAGCTGTGGTTGTTTGTTTTGCTTAGGTTGTTTTATTTTGTTTCGCTTCCCTGTCTTTTAACGAACTGATCAGCGTTGTACTTCGTACAACAATAAAGGTTTCCTATTCTACGTAAAGTAAGCCTACAGCCGAATGTCTCTACAGCAAAGTATGACACATTTATCGGTAGTATCTTGTTTAATATGTGCAGGAATTAGTGTTTTATATTTAAAAGCGAGCTTACTTTGACCATGGAGAACGGAGCGGGTTATGTCGCCTCAACCCAGAGGTGCCAGAGTTGTAAATCAATACTTTAGCATATTTGTCGCAACTAACAAAGTCCGGTTTGTTTCCATCTTTGTCAGTAACACCTGAGCAATTTTTCCAAACGTCAGACTTGCCTTGCTTTCCTTTAGTATAGTTATGACCTGCTTTGAGCTTCTTTTCAACTTCATTTGTTGACTCCATCCTTCTTGTTAGTGCTGGCTAAATCCCAGGACCTGTGAAGTTTTGTTGTTTTGACCGCCCGCCCATGCCCACAGCAATGTTAAAACCGCCCGCTCCCGCAACATTTGCAGTCCTCTAGTGCAGTATTTTCAATTGAGTCACAAGATTAAACGGTGACATCAAGTGTCTTTAGTTGAAATGTAGTGTATTCTTCTGACAACATTACATTGTATGAATCGCTTTGGAATATAAATCGCAGGACCAGCAAGACGAGTATAAAAACAGCAATTTATGGTCAGGGAAATATGGTACTAATACAATGTGTATCGACTATGTTTTGAAATCTTGTAAATCCTAGAATGATTGATGATTATGCAGTATTTATGTGTAGGGCTTATATTTACTTAGTGCTAAATTAGTGCCACAAGATTTCTGAAATAGTTTGTAAGCACAGTTTACAAACAGATCTATGAATCGTACAAACAGTCACTGCACAAGGCCCAATGACTTAAAAGTGAGCTATGTGAGCAGATAGCAATTGGAGCATGCACATTTTACAGGCAGTGTCCAAGCCATCCGTAATGCGTGTGTGGTGATTCTTTTAAGGTCTTGGGCAGTTTGAGTGTGGGTACTGAAAAGAGTCATCCGGGGACATGAACTGTGCAAACGAATGTTCTGCATACTGGGGCATTGATGCTGTGGTTGTTGGTAGTCTGGCTTGAAGCCTGTCACAGAAAGCCATCTGCATAGCTCTCATCTCTTTGCACATGGCTATCTGAAGTGCCTTGAATGAATTTTGCTCAGTCTCTCGCTGTTCCCTCTTAAAGTCCATATACTGACGGACTCGCAGGTCCTCCCTTTCTTGGAACCTATTATCCATTTCCTTCAGCTGCTGGAAGATCGCAGCGGTCATGGTCTCTGTGGCCAGCTGCATCTTGGTCTTTTTCCTTTTTGTGGGACCCCAAGTGCCCAGCATACATCCTGCATACTGTGACTCGGGTGCTGCAGAGGTTTGCAGCCTGGCTAAAACCTGGTCACAAAAAGCCATCCGCATGGCTTGCATCTCTTTGCACATGGCCATCTGAAGTGCCTTGAATGTATTGTGTTCCGCTTCTCGCTGCTCCCGCTTAAAGTTCATGTATTGACGGGCTCGCAGGTTCTCCCGTTCTTGAAACCTGTGATCCATTTCCTTCAGCTGATGGAAGATGGCAGTGGTCATGGCTTCTATGGCCTGGTGCAAGTTAGTCTTTTTCTTTTTCGCTGAGCCATAAGTACCTAACATACAGATTGGGAAGAATGTTAATTCCAGGACGTGTCACGGGGGTTAGTTTGCTGCACTATTTTGTGGAGGACGACACGTTTACGGTTGTTTTGTCATTTATATGTGAATTAGACCAAAGCTGGATAAGGTTGGCTTACTCATTTATTACTGGGAAAAAAATATCAATATAACTTTCATGATTGATTAATAATTGCGGGGAATCCGGTTAATTGGTGGTGAACGTTTAACTGGACACAAATATGGCAGTTAACTTACCATTTATCTGAGGTGTTGATCTGACTGGACCTCGGGCCGGTTCCGAGTCAGCAGAGGGAACGGAGATTCGGATCTCGGATGGAGACCCACGTGAACCTGAAGTGTCTTTGCCATCTTGGTCGTCTTCCTCCTCCTCAGTAGCTGGCCGCTGTTGAGCCGGTGTGGGGCAGGTGTTTGAATGTGCCGGGTTTGCCGACGTGCATACAGGCTGGGCATCTCCCCAAATCACATGGCACAGATCATAAAACCGCCACTCGGTTCGCTCCCCTTCACTGTTTTGGCAGCGGTTGCGCACTGCGTTGAATTTCTTCTTGAGCCACCGCAGTTTGCTGTGAACTTGGGCTTTGGTGCGGCGGACTCCCCGCTCGGCAAGGAGACTGGATATGCTTTTGTAGACCGCCGCGTCGCGCACGGTTCCCGACATTTGCCAACAAATGTGCTTCTCCGCGCGTATGAGGAGAAGTTCTTGGATTTCGGCGTCCTGCCAATGTCCTTCTGCCATGTTAACAGAAATAAGTCGGCCAAAGGCGCTTAAACCGTTTCAGATCAACTTGTTGGGAGACCGCAAACAGCCTGAACGCGACTGTTTTTTTAACCCGGAAATACAAAACGGGAGTCGCCGTCAGACATTCCCTCGTATCCCACGTGACCAGCGAGAGCGCTTCAAACCAACACAGTGTGCAAATGTCATACGTTACCTGGAAAAGGTATGGTAAAGGTTTCTCCCGCCATAGAAACATCACCTAAATGCACAGCTGTCAAATGTAACCGATCGGGAGCAATTAGCGAGACGGCCTTGTGACAGTTTTAGCTTCGTTTAATCACGTGGTTTCTGAGAGAATGTCTACGTCTAGGCGATAGCGTACCGGATGTACGTTTTCATTGGGGGCTTGTTTAACGAAAACTTGTCAAACCCTTTTTTGGGTCAGTATGCCAGACCTTTGAACCCCTTATGCCTGTGTGGATTCATGTACAAACCATAATTTATTTCGGTCAGAATTGGCACATTGCGTATTAATGATCTTCGGGACAAAGAAAGATTTATTTTTTTACATTAAGATACCTGATTTATGTGGCATTCATTGTAAGAGAACGAAACTGTCCTGATCCCGCTATGCAAACCTTAAGGGCAGTGTTTGGTTCATCCCGTGATAATACTGATGTCTTTTCTGCCTCTTCGTGAATCTGCCCTTTATCTTCCCAAAGTGATTGACTGTTATCTAATTTGACCGTCAATTTCTCAGTCTCAGAAAAAAAAGGGACTTAATCAAGTCAAGTTTATTTGTGTAGCCCACCAGTCCCGTAGGGCTTTATAATCAGTACAATATACAATAGTATACAACATACAACACCCTCTATCTTCCTTGGACCCTAGAGCTGAATGATGAGAAACTCCACAAGAGAAACTTTATTATGAAAAAAAATATGGGAGAAACTTCAAGAGGATCAGTAGAGGGATCCCTCTTCTAGGACGGACAGACCTACAATAGATGTCAAATGCACAAAATAAACAAACATAACAGCATTATAATGTAACATCATATATTATACGCAGAGCAAGGTAATGTAGAATACATACAGTTAATGCATAAAATTTAGCAAGTTTAAATGTGCTGGGTAATAAACTTGTAAAGAGAGTGCAAGGCAAATTTAGTGAATCTGTGTCCATCCAGGATGACAGGAACCCCACAGATGCAGTCAAGAGCTGGTGGGACCCCGCGCCACAAACCCAGCTCTGCTCAGCGCAGCCCTGCAGAGAGAAAAGACTTCACATGCACACAAAAGGTGAGGCAGACTTCAACACAGCATTCACACAGAGAGAGAAAGAAGATGAGAGAAGTGATGAGAGTGATGCCGAAGTTGTCATTGCTAAAACAAATAATAGAAAAGCAATTTTAAATGAGAACAGCACAAACAATAGCATAAATCTCCAGGAGGGTGGTACTGTGACCAAGGGAAAACAGGATGCATCACAAACAGACTCCGAAGTAATCAGGTGGTCAAAAGAGAGATAGAGATCATCCATTATCATCAGACAGTCCATAAAGGAAGAACTTTTGTCCTGGAAAGCAAGAAAGAGAGAGACAGTGAGAGAGAGAGAGAGAGAGAGAGAGAGAGAGAGAGAGAGAGAGAGAGAGAGAGAGAGAGAGAGAGAGAGAGAGAGAGAGGCGGGGTGGGGGTGGGGGGGTAGGCACACAATATGGGCACACGTGCTCACAGATACAACCAGAAGGTTAGGTGGGTGCGATGCATTCAGAAAGTTTAGGAACATTCTCGTCGGCAGGACAAAACCAAGAGATTACTGCCGAAACCTACAGTTATAATAAATACATTGAGACTGAGACCCTCCCAAAAGAGGATAGTTGTGACAAAACTCAGAAGGAAGTCAAACTACCAAAGAAACAAAACTAGTTGAAAGCTAATGAGAACAGATGGGTTTTCAGTTTAGATCTGAAAGAGTCTACAGAGTCAGGTTCTCTGATGGGGGCTGGGAGACTTTTCCGAAGAAAGGGGGTGTGGTAAGAGAAGGCTCTGCAGACTGCAGACTGCTTTTTAACTTTGGGGACAGAGAGGAGGCCTGACCTTTGAGGACGAAGGGCACGAGGAGGTACGTAAAGCTGTATAAGATCTGACGAATATGAGCGGTCAAGTCCACTAAGTATTTGATAGATTAAAAGTAGTTCTTTAGAGTCAGATCTAGCACGAAGAGAGACTAGACTCGGTGTGATATGGTCAAACTTTTTTGTTTTACTTAATATTCTAGCAGCAGCATTTTGAACCAGCTAAGGGTTTTTAGTGCTAGCACATCGCAGGCTGGAAAAATGGACAGGGATCAGGAACCTGAAAAAATAACACAGATGAAATAACGACTGATCATTGAATTCACAGTGCACACAGAGGTATGTGTGGTGTCATGGGAATAGCTAATTATGATATTAACAATTTATAAATGCATTACTGTAGCTAGTATCTATCAATTGGTAATCCTCCTCACCCTGCCCCCCCAACAGCTCCTAAAGTGGCAGCTGACCTCAGAGGGGCACAGAGCACACCTCATAACCACTCAGAGACTGGCCTTTAAGCCACAGCTAACCAGCTCCTTGCAGGCTACAGTACATAAACACGGCTTGTCATTATAAGGTCATAAAAATCCCGACCTGGGCACAGCAGTGTTTATTTTGCAAAAATATGGTTTACTCTCCATAATGTTGGTTGCTTATCTTGACGTCTGACAAAAGAAGTCAAATTATCAACAAAGCACCTTTTGACAGCCCTTTCCTGAAATGAAGGTGCCCAGACACTATTTCTGACTCTTTGGTGAAGGGTGAGTCCCCACAAACCAAATGAAACAGCAAAACTCCCAAGGACCAGATAGTGCCTTTATGGCCTCAGTATTTACCATTCAAGCCCCAATCGGGGGGAAGGGGGGGGGAGGCATTGCAGGGGGATGGAGCTCCTTTGTGCCTGAAAGACATACGGAAAAAAGAGAGAGTGGGAGGTGGACAAGTAAAATAGGGCAAAATGGGTATCGGAGATGAGGGAAGACACTAGTTTTGTTTCATTTCGGCGTCCTCTCATCTTACCAGAAAAGTCACCATAGGCCTTCTTCTTATGCAGATTTCCACAGCCAATTCAGAATCAACTTTATTGGCCAAGTGTGCCTACGCACACAAGGAATTTGACTCTGGTACATGGCAGCTTCTAGAACTTGTAGACATCACTCACACACACACACACACACACACACACACACACACACACACACACACACACACACACACACACACACACACACACACACACACACACACACACACACAAAGAAAACGAAACAAAAACCAAAAAGAAAAAAATGGAGGAAATAAGTAGAAAAACAAACAGGAAATTGGAGAAAAGTATGTATGCACAAGTATGTCACGACTATACAGTCTTGTTATGGTTGAGTAATCAACAACCTGTGCCCATATATTGTGCCATATTGTTTATATACTATATTGTCCATACACCATACCATATACCATACCACAACTCCACAACCCATCATGCCCATCCATATACAACGCTATATACTCCCACTTTAATACACTATATTATCTTATGTACCAGAGGTACACACTATATATTCACCTACCATCCACCTCACGACTACATACTATATTACATACCCATGTTATGAAGAAGGCAATAAGTGTGACTATCGTTGTATCAATCTTCACTAGCAGGTTTTCCATCTTGACGTCACGGTGCAATACACCAAGAGAAATGTGCAGCAAAAACGATTTGATTTTGGACCTCTTTTTAACCTACACCACCTTCACTTTTACTTGTGCTGCATAAATGTATGCAAAGGCGAACCGTTGTTCCTCTTTGTTGGGGAGTTGTTTGTATACACTGATAGAATACTGCTGACTCGTTCAAATGATTGTAATTTAAAACGTACCATACCTGGTTATATGTGGACTGGTCGGTGGGGAGGGAGGCTGGGGGGGTGGGGGGGTGTTCAACTTCAAATCAAAACCTACTGTATTCGATCATCAGAAAGTTGAGTAACATCTTTGTTCGTTTTCCTTTTAACGTAAATACACTGTCAATACTGTAACGTGCACGGATAAGAAGACACGCTGGCCGCTAACTGGCGGGTCTGACCCTTTAGTCTAGCGGTTAGCGCTGTCTCCTGCGGTGCGGGCGATACGGGTTCGCGTCCCGGCCGCGGCATCTCCTGTGGTTGAGTTGTTCCCCCGAATTCGCTACAGTACTTTGCCACGTCCCCCAGTGCCTGACCATACATACGCACGGTGGGTTACGTGTTTACTAAGTCAGCAATACCACTTTTTAAACTGCATTTCAGGAGCTTGTTTCTCTTCCTGTTTGCATACGAAGCCTTTTTTGTGCCCCCCCTTGAATTTTGTGTGGAAATCTTCCGCGTGTCATTAACAGCAGCGAATAACGTCGCCACCACGTCATCGAGCAGACCGGACAGCGAGGGAGGAGGGGGGGGGCGCGCTCGCTCACTAACGGGGCTGCAGCCTGTGTCGAGTCGACGGTACGGAGGAGACGAGCTGAACTGCGAGATAAGATAATTAATGAATAAAGGATAACATTAACTAGTTAACCCTCGTTTCGGTAAAAACCGAATCCTGTTCGTCCTTACGCAGAGAGGCCGCCCTACGCGTTTTAGATGTTGCCCCGCGGTGGAGGGTCGGTCGGGGCGGCGTTTTACGGGAGGAGCTCCAGCTAATAGATGTCGGTTTAGCCGCAGCCAGCGAGGAATCGTGCGGCGCGAATCCGGTTACGCCGCCCGCATCGCCGCCACCGCCGCCTCGCCTCTTCAAGCGCTGGCTCGCTAAAACGTTAACGCAGCGGTGCTGACATTGCCGTCGTCGTCTACGATGGGACTCATATTCGCCAAACTGTGGAGTTTCTTCTGCAACCAAGGTGGGTCTTTGTCGGCGGAACTGTTTTTAACTGTACGGCGATATGCGGACCTTTAGCTAGCACGAAGCGGGCAACGGGGACGCGAGCCATGCTAGCCTTTAGCTAGCACGAAGTGGGCAACGGGGACGCGAGCCATGCTAGCCTTTAGCTAGCACGAAGCGGGCAACGGGACGCGAGCCATGCTAGCCTTTAGCTAGCACGAAGCGGGCAACGGGGACAAGAGCCATGCTAGCCTTTAGCTAGCACGAAGCGGGCAACGGGGACAAGAGCCATGCTAGCCTTTAGCTAGCACGAAGCGGGCAACGGGGACAAGAGCCATGCTAGCCTTTAGCTAGCTTGTGGCGTTGTGTTATCCCGCTGTAGGTTAGCAGCCCGTGTGGGAAAGATCCGGGCATCCTCCTCGGCTTCTCTCCCACTCGTTTGTTATATCCAAATAAGCCAAGGTTGACCGGCGTTATTTGCACTGATAATGTCTCGGTAACATGATTGTCGCACTAGTCATTCAACATGATGTGAGTTTATTTAGCGTGGATGGCATACATGTACATCAGCCACTTGTTGACGAGCATGTTGTTTACCAGCCGGTTTCACAAAATAACCCCATAGGTTGACATTTATCTCGGCTATACCTAAAGCAGTATAGGTGCATGTTTATATATATATATATATATGAGAGATGCCATCATCACTAGGGACAAATTCGGATACAGGGAAATCAAAGGTGAATGCTGTCACTAAATGCTCTGTGCTGTAGTGATGTTCATTCTGCATGTCTGGGAGAAGAGGAATCTCTCACTGGCCTAATTCCTTTGCCTTGTGCCGTAGCTCTACCTTGCCCTGTGAATTGCAGCAAAGAAGTCCTAATCCCATTCTCTAAATCTGGATTACGCTGTTCCCAGTGTCTGGTTTCACCCGCTTAAAGAGATCTTAATGTAAGCCTAGGTGTAATTGAAAGCTATTGTTGTGGAATGTCGGTTTCATCTGGCAGATATATTATGTGTAATGCTTATTTTTGAGGGGAAGTATACACAGTGACACACTACGATATAATTAAGAGACTCTAAATTTGGATTTTCTTTTCTTTTCCTTGGGGATGGTTTGGATGAGATGGTGAAAAAGAATTCTTTTCAATTATGTTGGCCCCTGAACGGCCACCACAGGATAGCTACTTTCTCAGGAAGCAATAGACATACAACATCCTGCAACAGTCTGTATTGAGTGCCAAGACTGTCCCCAGTCATAAACCCTCTGACCAGACTTCCTTCCTCCCCTCAAACCAGAGGCGTCCAAAGGTGGAAAAGTCAAAACACTCCAGTGGGATATTTTAACGTGTGTTAACTTTGATTCTGCCTCTAGTCTGTCATGTGTGCCCATTTGACAAGCAGCTGTCAAACCCCTTATAGTAGTATGGTTGTTAAAACGCCGTTTCTTGATGTTATTTTTGTATGAATGGATGGAAGTTGGAGTCAAAGTCATGCTTTAAGAATGTTGAGGGGCAGAAAGGAAGTTCAGTCTCTTTGATTCTGAATAGGCTGCTGTGAATGACAGGAAAGCAGTGTATGGAAGGAAAGCAGGCATATTCTTGCCTACATGTAGGCAGGATATTGTTTTTTACATTGTGGTTGACACTTGAAATGAGGGCATTATTTTGTCACAATGGAATATGGGTCGATCCTTGAAGTGTGTGGATGACTTGGTCGATTATGTTTGCCGAAACCTCCACATTAGACCATGATTGTGAAATCCTAGCTGTGATACATTTGGTGTGCTTTTTTCCATTTGTTTGTTTGTTTTTTGTTTTTTTTCAGAACATAAGGTGATTATCGTGGGACTGGACAATGCAGGAAAGACTACAATCCTCTACCAGTTGTGAGTAGCATTTATTTCATGCCATTGCACCTTTCTTTGCTTCTCTTAATATCTGAGTCTTTTTTTTTAAACTTTTTATCTAGCCTGATGAATGAGGTGGTCCATACATCACCCACCATAGGGAGTAATGTGGAGGAAATAGTTGTGAAGAATACTCACTTCCTAATGTGGGATATTGGAGGACAGGAGTCTCTCAGGTCCTCTTGGAATACATACTACTCCAATACAGAGGTGAGATCCCCTTTTCAAACCACACATCTGGAATTTACACTCTAAACACCAGCCAACACACTGTGCCAACTTTCGGTCCATGTGGCAGAAGGCTGGATTGGATCTGAACTGAACAGCTTGTTGATGTGTTCCCGACGGCCTTGCGTGTGTTTTTAGGCATGCTTTCAGTGCCACAGTACAGGGCTGTAGTGTACAGCTGTCAACTACGTTGGGCTTTTTAATCCCTAATAGATGTTGTCGTTGAGGGCTAACAAAAGAAGTGCCCAGCAGCTGGCGTGTTTGTTCAGCGCACAGACGGCAATGGGGGCCGCCCAAGTCAGAGGTCATTCTCCCACAAAGGGGCCTGTCTGAAAGGCAGGGCTAGGGTCAGCCTGCACTGAGGAGAGAGAAGGGGGGAACGCAGAAAGAAACGGAGAAATAACTGATCATAGCAAGGTGGAAAGACCTTGAAGAATGGCCTTTTTTGAAACCACTTCTGCCGGTGTCTACAGCTCACACTGTCCAAGTTTATACTGTAACACAATATTGGCCACGCTCATGTTTATCCTCCAACATCTGTCCGAAAAAACCTCTTCACTGCATTTTCTTCGGGTAGCAGCCTTCCTGTATTCACTCTCATGTACACCTCTCTCTAAAATTAGACGAACCATTCCTTTTGTCATGCGTTGTCAGTCGCTTTCATTCAAAAAGGGCAGTTAGCATAGCAGCCACTGGCAGCGGGGGCAACGCCATTGTGAAGCACTTGGACAGGGAGCCCCCACCCACTGTGTTTAAGTGTGTTGCTGTAAATGGCTTTTGAAAAGGTTGCTAAGTGTTGTTGTTTTTGCACCTTCTGATCGCTAGTTCGTCATTCTGGTGGTGGACAGCACAGACAGAGAGAGGCTGGCTATTTCTAAGGAGGAGCTCTACAGGATGCTGGCTCATGAGGTAAGATACCCTGCTGCGGACATGGGGCAGTGCCAGCAAAACTAAAGCCCGAGGAAAATAGAGCGAAGCAGAACCAGCCTCATGTTTATTATAATGGGTATTGATCTTCCTCCTAATCTCAATCTTCCTCTTTTTTTTACTTTTATTAAATTTTGGTAAGCTTTTCATTTTCTCCATTTTCATATTTTCTTCAGTCGTGTGTGTTCTTTCATCTTTAAAGCTGCTTTGTAAGCTCTTTGTAATTTGATTTTAGAATTTTATTCCTCTGACCAACAAGTTTCCCTCACAGCCATTTAAGTTTCCAACCCATCTCATTGCTCAGTGTCTGGAGTACAGGTACTTTGTTTCATTGTCCTCTACCTTCTTCCCTCTGTCCTCCATCCCACAGGACCTGAGAAAGGCAGCTGTGTTGATATTTGCCAATAAGCAGGATATGAAGGACTGTATGTCCGCGGCAGAGATCTCCAAATACCTCACCCTCAGCTCCATCAAAGACCACCCCTGGCACATTCAGTCCTGCTGTGCTCTTACAGGAGAGGGGTAAGAAAACCCTGGTTCAGAAATCACTAACTAACTTAGTGCAAGCATCATATAGAGTGAAGGTTCTTGATCGTAGGGCATGGCAGTTACATTTGTTTCAGATAATATATATGCGCACACACACACATATATATACGTATATATATATATATATATATACACATATACATCCATTATCCAAGCTGCTTATCCTAATTGGGGTCACGGAATGCTGGAGCCTATCCCAGCAGTCATTGGGCGGCAGGTGGGGAGACACCCTGGACAGGCCGCCAGTCACCAGTCCATCACAGGGCATGTGTGTGTGTGTGTGTGTGTGTGTGTGTGTGTGTGTGTGTGTGTGTGTGTGTGTGTGTGTATGTATGTATATATATGAGTGCTTCATTTCCCAGTATGAATCATCATTGCTGATAACATACTAAACTGTGGTGTGAGCTATGACTTACATCACTTATAAACTGATGAGACAAAACATTATGACCACCTGCCTAATATACTGTTGGTTCCTCTGTGTGCTGCCAAAACAGTGCCGACCCACAGAGGCATGGACTCTGCAAGACCCCTGAAGGTGTCCTGTGGTGTGTAGCACCAAAACATTAGCAGCAGATCTTTCAAGTCCTGTAAGTTGCGAGATAGAGCAGCCATAGATCGTACTTGTTGGTTCAGCACATCCCACAGATGCTCTATCAGATTGAGATCTGAAGAATTTGGAGGCCAGGGCAACACCTTGAACTCTGTCGTGTTCCTCAAACTATTCCTGAACAATTTTTGCAGTGATGCAGGGCACATTATCCTGTTGAAAGAGGCCACTGCCATCAGGGAATACCATTGCTATGAAGTGCTTTACCTTGTCTGCAACAGTGTTTAGGTAGGTGGCACGTGTCACATTCCACAGGAATGGACAGACCCAGGGTTTCCCAGCAGAACATTGCCCAGAGCATTACACTTCCTCCACCGGCTTGTCGTCTTCCCACAGTACATCCTGGTGCCATCACTTCCCGAAGGTAAACGGCGCATTTGTACACGGATATCCACATGATCTAAAAGAAAACAGGACTCATCAGACCAGGCGACCTTCTTCCACTGCTAAAAGGTCCAGCTCTGATGCTCAAGGGCCCCTTGTGGGTGCTTTCGATGGTGGACAGGGGTCATCATGGGCACTCTGACTGGTCTGGGGCTAGGCAGGCCCATACACACCCGGGTGTGATGCACTGTGTGTCGGACCAGGCGGGATAGCCTTCTTATCCCTCTCACATCAGTGAGCCTTTGGTGGCCAACACCCTGATGTGGGTTTGTCATTCGTCCCTCCTCAGACCACTGTCGGTATGTACTCACCATTGTTGACTGGGAGCACCCCACAAGCCTTGCAGTTTCAGAGATGCTGTGACCCAGTTGTCTGGCTGTAGCAATTTGGCCCTTGTCAAAGTTGCTCAGGTCTTTACTCCTGCCCATTTCTCCTGCATCAAATACACTGACTACGAGAACTGATTGTTCGCTTACGATCTAATCTACCCAGACCTTGACATGTGCCCTTGTTTGGAGATGATCAAAGTTATTCGGTTTGCCTGTGAGTGGTCATAATGTTTTGGCTCATCAGCGTATATGTGGCAGTTGTATTTGCATAATAATGGTTGATAGTAATACTGGATCAGTTGTATAACCCTGGGCTACGCTAGTCATACATGGGAGCACAGTGGGGCAGCTGTTTGTACCTGCTACAGCAGCAGTGTTTTGGCTTCATGCAAGCCACGTGAGAGTTTCTTGTAGAGCTACAGCAGGCAAAAGATTCATGTACAGTCAAGTAGGATTCATTATTCCAGGTTTTTAGATGAAACCAAATACAACAGTGAGCTGCAAATGTGCTTATCAATCAATTTAATGGCTCAATATATATACTAAATATTTGATTGTTAAATGTTAGACTAGAAACACGGAAAAGTACTTTGTAGAGTTTTGCCTAATGAAAATGCAGATTGGTTATAAAAGTATAAAGTCATCATGTACCTGATGCTTCAGTGGTAGAAGTGAGTCCCTTCCATATATTTTTCTTTTTGATTGTCCTTATCCTTATATTATTGACTGGGGGGAAGGTCACAACCAATTCTGTTGGAGGCTTTAGTGACAATCTGCTCCAGTTTCCTCTTGGTGTGACTGTCTGAGCTCCCATGCCAGACAGTGAAAGATTACGTGAGGATGCTCTCTATGATGGCTTTCAAGAAGTTGACCAACAGGTGTTTTTTTTGATATGATAGTTCTTCAGTTGCCTGAGGAAGTACGGTCTTTGCTGGACCTTTTTGATGATTTGGTTGGTGTTGCGGTTCCATTTCAGGGTGTTACTGATGTAGATACGGAGGAATTTGAAGGAGTCTGTCAGGGTTATGGGTTGGTCAGAGATATGAACCGGGGCTTCGATGTTTGCCCTCCTCCTGAGGTCTACAGCTACTTCCATTGTTTTGGAGGTATTGAGTAAGTGGTTGTTTGTTGCTGCGCCAATGTACAGCCCAGTTCACCTCTAACCCAAAAGTTTTAATTGTGGAAACAGAGGCGTGAATAGGATGAATGTGAAAAAAATAATGTACTGCATTCATTACCACTGGTACAGTGCCATATTCATCATAAAGATGTTTGTGTGGATTGTATTCTTTACAAAGCATTTATATGCAGTTTCACCTATTGTTTCTTTGTTTAAAGGGCCATTCAGTCATGCACAGAGAAAAAAAAAAACATTTGCGCAAAAATAGAAATCAGCTGCAGGCAAGCCACGCAGGTGTGCACAGCTACGCGTGGTTAATGTGACCAGTGTAGCACCACTAATTGATTTATAAAGGTATTGTCTCTTACGGCACTCCAGAAGCAGATGTTTTCATGCCTTGTCTGTGACCGGTTTAGCAGGGCTGTAAAAATGGCAGCTGCCCCGGTCTGAGTTTAGCTGTCACACGGTGGCGAATGTTCAAACTTTATTATCCAACAGTTTGGAGGAGTCAACGGCGAACTGCATCGTTCAGTGCTGGAAAGTTCAGGAAGACAAGAGCGACGTAAATAATAAAGAATCTGGTTCCTTTGTGAAACCTGGTTGATTTTCTTCAATTAGAAGTGTTTTACTCTCAGAATGTGTGGTTTGGCCCTCGGATGTTGATGCGGTTTTATGTGTGTATTATTGTAGTAACCTTAAGTGTTCCTCCACTGAAACACATCTCTTTTTTTCTTCCAGTTTATGCCAAGGCCTTGAGTGGATGACCTCGAGGGCTGGACTAAGATAGCCTCTCCCTCAGCCTTTGACTGACTGACTGACTTGCACCACCAACTAGGTGGTACTGTGGTTTCTCCCTCATGTACTTTTTTTGTTTGCTTTTTTTTTTTTAATGTTCAACATTCAACTTTGACTTATTAAGACTGCACAGGAAGCAAGTGCTGCCACTTAGCTGTACCAGACCCAACTTGTCACAATGGAGCTGCAACTCCTCCCAAATTCTTGTTCCTCAGTGGAAGCTAAACCTGCGCTCACCCAGATGGATTATGTGCTCCTTGGCAAAAAAGAGGAAACAATTATTTTTTTACTGAGGAAGAGAGAGAGAGAGAGAGAGGGACGCCTCTTGGTGAAAATCAAGTCTGTGTACCGGGTGCAAAGCAAGGCAGCCACGGACCCCTGTTCATCAACACTACATACATATCATGTCAAACTACATCATGTCAGACCAAAATGTGCCGTGTAGATCAGCAGGAAGGCCAGCCCTGGCTGGCTTTCCTGTAACGTAAGCAGACGGTGCAGCTTGTAGTTGCAGAGGTTTGGTTCACGTTCAGGTAATACTGAGCTGAGACAGGCGGCTGGCACACAGCAGTACTGTAAAAAACAACTGGTATCGAGCATGAAATTCTCTCTTACATTGCACAGACCTAGTTCAGGTCTTAAATGTATATATATATATTTTTTAGCTTTTTGTTTTTAACACAGTTCTCATCAGCGTCTGTTACACACACTATCAAGTCTCATAAGCTACATTGGTGGTGGGCATTCTCACATTGGAACTTACTGGTGCTGCGTTTAAACTCTGTGAAAGCGGTGTAAAAGAGACACAATCCTTCCAGCCTTTTTGACTGTGAGCTTCTACTTGTACGACACAGTGGCCCAGCTTCAGCAGCTGGCTCATCGGTTTTCATTTCCGTACCTGGCCTTTGGGGAAAAACAACTTTTTCTTTTTCTTCTTTTTTATTAAGTTACATTTATTATTGAAATTTTTGCAACCCTGTTCAAATGCACGAATACATTTTGTATTTTAACAGTATTTTAATTTAGGCACTACATAACTCAATGTTCTCTTAGCGTCTCATTATTTTGTATTGTTTGTTTTCGTGGAGCGTTTTTGCTTTTACAGACTGGCGGGCGGGGCGGGTTAATAACGACAGCTAAACTCGGCGTCAAGGCCTTTTTTGTATTCAGAGATGACTGCTTAGGCAAATATGGTGCTCCGTGTGCATTTGTGGCTGGCGTGGCGTATTTTAATGTGAAAGTCAAATTTACAGTACGCTGCAGGTATCGTCGCTCGCATCTGTCCCTTCTCTTGAAACACTTCGTGCTGTTTGAATTATGGTATTTGAACAGGGCTACCGGAAAACGGGTGCATAAGACCCAAACTGCATCTTGATCCCTCGTCAGCCTCGAAGGCTCAGGGTTACGCTTCCCCTGTGTCACTTTATGAAATGTGCCCCAACATTTTAGCGCGTAGCATGATGGCAAAGTTATCTCATCATTACCCAATGGTTAAGTAATGTCAAGGTGATTTTTAACTCGGTGATCATAAAGAAAGGAGAGAGAGAGAGAGGCTTTGACAGTCTCCCTTTCCATATTTTACCCTTGCTTCCCTCCGGCGATCAGGATTTGTTACTCCGTTGACCTGATGTGAGTATTCCCTTGAAACCTTGTATTAACTTCTTTTAGTTCCACGGTAGCCAAAAATGGGTCTGGTGGGGAGCAGGTGCACGGGTTTCATTGTTACGTGGGTTCTGATCCTGGGAACCGGCTGAGGTGGTAATCGTAATCGGTGTCAGTCTTGGTCCTGTAGTGCCTCTGGGTCATTAGAATTTATTAACTGAGTATTAAATACGGTTGTTCATGTCGTGTATTAAGGTATTTTTACACTAACAGGCTAAAAGAGGAAACTACCCATGCCCCACCGAGTTGTAAGCGTACGGCTGTTATCTTGATGTCAAAGCAAGGAAGTTGATCAGACACTTTGCATCAGTGTGACGTGTTTGATCTGAATCATGCATTTTGTTTTCAATAAAATTTTATTTCAAAACCTGACTGAGGTGTTTTTTCTGTTGAAATGTGTTATTGAGTGTGACACCCCCCCCCACACACACACACCTCCAACCCCACATTTAAACTGTGCAATGAAGCAAAGGCTCCTTTTGAAAATAATTAGGATTTTTAAGAGCACATTTAGTCTCTATACCAGGATGGCAGGCGTAAATCACGGAGGATGATTTAACAAGCACCATATTTCTCCATCCTGGTATAAAAGTCCCTCCTTAGTTATGAGTGAGACAGCGCTCACCCTGATGAGGGACTGTCATGCTGTGTCACTCGAGGTTAATTTTCATTACTGTGAACAATGATACATGAATGTGGTCTGGAGATGGAAAATCGAGGTTGTGACTAAATGAATCTCGTCAAGCACAGAAAGCACTTGCTATTTTTCAAGCATATTCCTCAAAAAATAAATAATTCTGTTAACTGTTGATGGTGTTGCTGAAGTCCCAGAGGCATGTTTTTAATTAGCAGCCTGAGTTACTCATCCAACCAAGACATGTAAAAAATTAATTGAGTCTTAAGCTATACGTTACATTACAGCCTTCTTCTTTCGGCTTGTTCCCTGTTTCTCACAGCAGATTTTTGCCCTCCATAGCTCTCTGTCTGATGCATCCCTCTCCTGCAGTCCAACCCTCCTCATGTCCTCCTCTATCTGGTCTCTCCACCTTTTCCTTGGTCTTCCTCTTTTTCTTCTGCCAGGTATTTCCAGGTCTAATACCTTCTTTCCTATATAGTCTATGCCTCCTCTCTGTACATGTCCAGACCATCTCAATCTTGTCTCTCTCAACTTCTCATCCATTCCTCTGATCTTGAACGTAGCTCTCACTTCACTTCTCTTCCGGTCTTTTCTAGTCGCTCCCAAGGACCAACGCAGCATGTTCATCTCTGCTACCTGTAATGTAGATTCTAGCCTCTCTGTTGTTGTCGTCACTGCTTCCATACCATACAGCATGGCAGGCCTAACCATTGATTTGTATACCTTGTCCTTTACCCTCAACGGCATTCTTTTGTCACCAAGTACTCCAGCTACCTTTCTCCATGAATTCCACCCAGATTGTGTCCTTTTCTTGACTTCTTTCTCACCCCCGCCCCGTCTGTATTGTTGATCCCATGTACTTGAATTCGTTAACTTATGGGACAGCTTCTTCTCCTAAGGTCAATCCTGGACTTTCTACTTGCTTATTCATACACAGGTACTCAGTCTTTGTTCTGCTGATCTTTAGTCCTCTGATCTCCAGTGCTTCTCTCCGATCTTCAAGATCTCTCTAACCTTTCCTTGTCCTCGTTTGCTAGCACGAGGTCATCAGCAAACATCATGCTCCATGGTGGCTCTTTCTTAAGATGTTCTGTGAGGCTGTCCATCAGTATCACAAACAGGAAAGGACTCAACGCCGATCCTTGATGCAGTTCTACCTTTACCTCAAACTCACTTGTCGTTCCCACTGCACATTGGACTACGGTCTTACAGTCCCTGTACATGTCCTGAATTCTGCTGATGTCTTTTTTTTGCCGCTCCCTTCACTCTCAGGCAATACCACAACTCTCTCGGTACTCTCATATGCCTTCTCCAAATCAATAAATATGCAGTGCAGTTCTTTCCGTCCTTCAGTGTATTTTTCAGCTAAAGTCCTGAGTACAAATATCGCATCTGTGGTACTTCTTCCAGGCATGAATCCAAATTGTTCTTTCCCTATGGTCGCTTCCTTCCTAAGTCTCACTTCAACCACTCTCTACCATAACTTCATTGTATGTCCCATCAGTTTTATCCCTCTGTAGTTGTTGCAACTTTGAGCATCACCTTTTTTCTTGTAAATTGGTGCCACTATGCTCTTTCTCCATTCATCTGGCATTTTCCCAGTCTGTATTATGTTGTTGAAGCGTCTAGTGAGGAACTCTATGCCAGCATCACCCGAGTATTTCCACACTTCTACTGGTATATTGTCCAGTCCCACAGCTTTTCAATTTTTCATTCATTGCAGCACTTTTATCACCCCATCCCTTGTAATCTCTCCCATGTCCTCTTCATTCCTTAATGGTTCATCTGTCCTTTATTATTCTCTTCATTCATTAGGTGACTGAAATAATCCCACCATCTCTGTAAAATATCCTCATCTTTTGACAGCACTCTTCCATCTGCATCCTTGATCCATTTTACTTGTTCAACATCCTTGCTTGCTCTGTCTCTGTTTGTCTATTCTATATATATCCATCTCTCCTTCCTTTGTATGTAGTCTTTTGTACAGATCCTCATATGCCTTTGCCCTCGCTATCGCTACCGCTCTCTTAGTTTCTTTCTTAGCTTTCTCGTATTCATTGTTTTGCTCATTCTCGTTTTTGTTCAGCTTCATTTTGGCCAACTTTTTCTTCTTTATGCAGTGCCGCACATCCTCCCCCCACCAACAACTCTCCTGCCCCATCTTTTTACCCCCTTGAGAGTCTCCTAGCGCTTGCCTGCCTGCTTCCCTTAGTCCTTCTGCTGTTTTATCCCAATCTAGCGGGAGTCTGTCTCCCAGCAGCTCTCTTAACCTTCATCCTAAAGCTTTCTCTACAAGGTTCCTCTTTCAGCTCACACCACTTAATCTTCCAAGCTGCTGGTCTTTGTACCCTGAGTTTGCTTCTCGTCTTTATTTGGCATATCAGTGGTCTATGTTGTAATGTTACACACTCGGTTGGTATTACTTTGCAATTTACAGCTTCCCTCAAGTGCCGCTTTCTGCATAAAATGTAGTCCATCTGCGTAGTTCTGCCTCCACTCTTGTTGGTTGCTGTCTGATCTTCCCTCTTTTTGAAACATGTATTAACTAAAGCCATATTATTCCTTGTAGCAAAATCAGCTATCGACTCTCCACCTGCATTTCTCGTTCCAAACATGAATTTTCCCAGGACATCCCCATCACCACCATTTCCTTCCCCCACGTGTCCATTCAAGTCTGCTCCAATAAAAACTCTTTCATCCTCTGCTGTGCCTGCCATTACGTTGTCCAGTTGTCTCCTAAAATTCGCCTTTTCCTCCTCATTGCAACCCACCCGTGGTGCATACTAATTTATTATGTTTGCCAGATGTCCATGCAAATCCAACCTCATCCAAATCAGCCTGTCCGATTCCCTCTTTACTTCTATGACTTTCTGTTGTAGCTCTCTGTCTAGGATTATTCCCACACACCAGGGGCGATTCTAGGATTAGAGCTTTTGGGGTGCTGAGCACCCAGAGTGCTGGCCCGCCAGGCAAGATAAATTTGGGGGGGGGGGGTGGATCAAACCATTTTCGAAGCATGGGGGGGTGCTGTATTTTTGTTGTTAAAAAATTACGTTTAAACCATATACTGGATATGATTTTGACATTTCTTCAGCTTATTAAACATGGACATACAGTAAAAAAATAAAAAATCTCTTCAATTTTAGGGGTGCTGGGGTTCAATTTAGGGGTGCTGCAGCACCCCCAAAAATGGGCTAGAAACGCCTATGCCACACACCATTCCTTTTACTGTCTGTTCCATGGTAGTATATCTTATAATCTCCACCAGTCTCTCTTGACTTGCTTCCTTTCCACTTTGTCTCCTGAACACACATCACTTGTATTCTTCTGCAGTTCATCATGTCTGCAATTTCTCCCCCTCTGCTTGTCATTGTCCCAACATTAAGAGTGGCCATTTTAAAGTCTTCTTCAGTTGTCTGTTTTCTGTCCGGCTTGTACCCCTCTTCTCCTGCTGCTTTTCCCAAGTTCCCCAACAGACACATAGTTTCCATGGGTACCCCGTGAGGGCACAGAACTAATGGTGGTCGTTGTTAACCCGGGCCTTGACTGCACCGGTATGTCATTCCTGGTCTTATCACCCTGCATAATTATTTGGCAGAATTTTACATCGGATGCCCTTCCTGACACAACCACTAACCCTATGGAGGGGGGCACAGGTAAAGCGCTGGATGCCATCCCAGTATTCATGGCCTTACACCCACGCCTGTCGCCTTATTACAATATCTATGGTTATTTACATCCTTAAGAGCTCCTCTGGTGTTGCATGCCATTGGGATTATTTTCATTTCCATGATATGATATGATGCCCAGAGTGAAGGGGAACTGCTGTGAGGTGGTGATTCAGTGTCTTGTCCGTACTGCCAGCATGAATAAGATTTTTGTTTTCTCTGCAAAGTGAACTGCTTGCGCTTTACACTCAGGAAGTATTTTCCACCAGGGGGCGACATTACTCTGCTAATTCATCACATATAGCTCAACTGTAGAAACATGTAGCAATAGTATGTATATATAGTTATTACTGTAACGTCTAATAGTCAGCAATATTTCTATTTATTTTTTGTTTGTCATTAAAAGGCTACCCCAAATGTGTATGTTATGTTCTGGGTTGAAATGGGTTTGCAGTGGGTGTGAGATCTTAAACGCATGTGTTCAACATTTGTTTACTGTGGATGCCATGACATGCCACTGTTCAGCTATTTACTGCATGAAGACTCAATAGAAGAGACACACACTTCTGTGGGCACAAAATTAATTACCACAATCAATGGAGACAGTTAATTCTTAAGGTTGTAACTCCAGCCAGCGTAATAGGAGCAGTTTTATTAGGGTCCCCCTCAATTCAGTAAGCACAGGGGCGTTATCCACAGACGGACATCAGAGGGCCTAAAAATGTCTATGCCTCAAACCATCATTCATGGCCCAACACAGGCACAGAACAGGCCTACGTAATACCCATATGTATGTGTTTATGTATATACACTGACGAGCCAAAACATTATGACCACTCGCAGCTGAACTGAGTAACATGTATCATCTCCAAACAAAGGCACATGTCAAGGTCGGGGTAGATGAGATGGTAAGCGAACAATCAGTTTTTGTAGTCAACATCCCGCTGTGCTCCCATGTATGACTAGTGTAGCTCAGGGGTTATAAAACTGATCCATTATTACTATCAAGTATTATTATGCAAATACAACTGCCACATATACACCAAATGAGCCAAAACATTATGACCACTCACAGGTGACCCGAATAACTTTGATCATCTCCAAACAAGGGCACATGACAAGGTCTGGGTAGATTAGATGGTAAGTGAACCATCAGTTCTTGTAGTCAACGTGTAGGATGCAGGAGAAATGGGCAGGAGTAAAGACCGGAGTGACTTTGACAAGGGCCAAATTGTTATGGTCAGACGACTGGGGTCAGAGCATCTCTGAAACAGCAAGGCTTGTGGGGTGCTCCCACTCAGCAGTGGTGAGACCTACCGACAGTGGTCCGAGGAGGGACAAACCACAAACTGGTGACAGGGTGTTGGGCGCCCAGGGCTGATCGATGAGCGAGGGCAACAAAGGCTATCCCGTTTGCTCTGAACCAACAGGTCCGCTGTGGTACGAGTCACAGAACATTTTAATGATGGTTATGGGAGCGATGTGTCACAACACAGTGCATTGCACCCTGCTGTGTATGGGGCTGCATAGCCGCAAACCAGTCAGTGCCCATGATGGCCCCTGTCCACCTACAAGGGGCACGTGAGCATCAGAGCTGGACCTTAGAGCAGTGGAAGAAGGTTGCCTGGTCCGATGGGTCTCGTTTTCTTTTAGATCACATGGATGGCCGTGTATGTGTGTGCCGTTTACCTGGGGAAGTGACGGCACCAGGATGCACTTTGGGAAGACGACAAGCCAGGGGAGGCAGTGTGATGCATTGAGTAATGTTCTGCAGGGAAACCCTGGGTCCGGCCATTCATGTGGATGTCAATTTGATATGTACCACCTACCTAATCATCATTGCAGACCAGGTACAGCACTTCATGGCAACGGTATTCCCTGATGGTAGTGGTCTCTTTCAGCAGGATAATGCACCCTGCCACACTGCACACATTGTTTGGGAATGGTTTGAGGAACATGATGAAGTGTTCAAGGTGTTGCCCTGGCCTCCAAATTCTCCAGATCTCAATCTGATTGAGCATCTGTGAGATGTGCTGGACCGACAAGTCCAATCCACTGTGGCTCCACCTCGCCACTTACAGGACTTGAAGGATCTGCTGCTAATGTTTTGGTGCCAGATACCACAAGACACCTTCAGGGGTCTTGCAGAGTCCATGCCTCTGCGGGTCGGCGCTGTTTTGGCGGCACACCGAGGACCACCAGCATATTGGGCAGCTGGTCATAATGTTTTGGCTCATCAGTGTATGTATATATGCATGTCTGTCTATCTGTCTGTCGGTCTGTCTGTCTATGTACCCACCTAGACGATTTCATAGAAAGGATTAAGTTTGTTTTCAAACACAATTAACTGGGAGAGTTTACTTTTCTCCAGCAGAACAAAAAGGCTTTCCTTTGGCTTTTGCCAGTTGTCCAGAGCTATGGGTGCCATTAATCTTGTTCCAGTGCATTTTGCCTTCCAACGGAGGCGCCCAAAAATGTGCTGAAAGTGAAAAATAGTTTGCCAGATTGAAGACGAAAGAGGTCCAGGACCAACTACTGCAGGGCAGGCGCCACCAAGGTCAGCGATACAGTCTGGGCCCGTACCTCATAATTTTACTGTGAGATCAGTCATCCCTCTCCCTGATTGATTCGGTGGAATTGGCCAAGAGATTGATCACACCAGTGAAGGTCTGCGGTTTAGACTTAACTCAGACATTATGAGAGCATCCAAGCAATCAATATGGAAAGAGCCGAGGCTCCCGTAGCCGGCACATTCTGCTCGTGAAGTAACGCTGTAATGACCTGACAGAGAAGTCTGCTCTGCAGCTGGGACGATTCAGTCTGCAACACTGTGCGTGTGTACATGCATGCATGCACGTGTGTGTACATGCATGCATGCATGTGTGTGTGCATGCACATTTTTTTTGAGCTCTTTAAGGACTTATTTTTCTTTGTCTCTACCCATAGGGAGGTCTGAGTGTGGGGTCGCCCGCAGAAAAGCACTTTTAAAGATGGTGGTGCGGGGGACATCACATAAAAGATGCACAACCGCCGTAAGGTTTCAATTTTCGATTTACTAGATTTTCCCCCCACAGTTTAAAAGCTGCACCGAGACACGACAGATTAGACGTGACAAATCATACATGACACCGTTTGTGTACGCCACCCCAGAGAGGAGAGAGAGAGAGAGGTTTCTGACTGACCGGGGAAGACAAGCCTTTTATCAGGGGAGACGGCGTTAGTTCAGGCCGCTTGCAGAGCTTGTAAAATGAAAATGTACAATTAGTGTAGCCTCACATCGGGTCCAAATTAAACTTGACAGGTAAATCCTGAGAGAAAAATATAAAATGAGATTAAGTGACTATAACTAGGATTACACACAGCTTCCGGCAGGGTTTTTTTTTCCCTTGCGGGACATGGTAATGCTTTGCATGTGTTTGAAATGTTGCCTGAACAAGGCCCACGCTTGAATTGATTAGTAAGACGACTTGTCCTTGGTGTTTTCAGACGAAGAAAGGAACCGGGAAGTGGATTGCACCCAAAATAGGATGGCATACAGCGTCATGCAGACTTCAATGCATTGGCACAGTGTTTACTGAACTACACCGCTCCACCCCACAGTTCAGCTGACGGATCTTAACAGCTTTGAGATTAGATTATTCTTGAAACGCACTGTCTTGAAAACAAGGAGGTTAGTCATTTAGCTATGGTTACTGTGAAAATGAAAATAACAAATATACGAAGAGAATTTCAGAGCGGCTTTGAGACCACCCTCCAGATTTTTAAAAATATAGTCTAGTGGATATAATGTAGGCCCAAGAGCCGGAGGTCAAAGAGGCTGACTGTAGGCCTATCAAACGTAAAGTAACTGTAAGCCTGTTTGCTCATAAAATACAAGTTAATCTCTAAATTAGGCAACCATCACAAGATAACTGCAGCGATCCTCGTTTCCACACCCTGAACCATAGGTTTGCAGGTTATCTGTATGACAGTCAGGTCTACTCGAACAAAGTCTTCTTTTCTTTTTGTTTTCCAGGGCGAAGGCCAGGATGACAGTACGAATATTGATTTGTAAGTTTCAAAAACAGTGAAAAGAGAAAGGGTTGGATCTTTTATTTATTTTTTTTCAGTCAAGTTTGCAGTGCTCTGTATCCCCGGCATCATATTCTTTCAGTTTGTCTCAGGAGGGAGAATTTGCAAGACATCGGAAAATTGCTTCGTCTTTCCCTATAAAGACTTTGACCGCGAGGAAGAAACTATTGGAGATGTGCTGCACACTGAGCTGTGAATTTGAGACTGGCTGCAACTCCTCTGACAATACAGAAAGGGACCCTGGCAAATATCATTCACTGTGCCCTCCCGCTGTATCTGCACATCATTAAATCTAATGGCAGGCCTTGCTTCTATAGCAACGGGTAATTTGAGGACTTAAAAAAAAAAGGAGATAAAATGACCTGATGGATGTGGATGCTGGAGGTAAAGAGGAGAGCATCCTTGTCTGGGAGTCCTTGCAGTAAACCATCTAATAAAACGGGATGTTTCTCTGTACGCCCTCCTTCAGTCGCTCAGGTACCGACCAGCTGTTTGCTCTTGTGGATCTTGGAACTCTGTTACCACGGAAACGAGCCACGGCGAAGAATTTGCGCTCACCTGCCAGAATTCACATCTGTGCATCAGTGGAAAGACCATTAGGATGCATGTGTGGAGACACACATCATATCCAGGGTCCTCATTATGTTCAGATTACTCCCAAAGAGGACACGAACCCCTTTTGTTATGAGCGAAGGAATGACGACCAGAGTGCAGAAACCAACCAATACCCCGAGCTGGCCACTATACCTTTCCAATAAAACATGCCTTCTTTGAACATCTACCCGTTGTTTCACATGGGGGACGAGGCCTACAATTACAATTTCCAATTTCATTTAGCGGACACTTTTATCCAAAGCTTGTGGTAAACTGACAAAAAGTGAAACCACCAAAACAAAGATCCCGTCTTTCAGAAGGTCAAACAGAAACGGAGAGAGGTTTTACTATCAGTGTTAAACCAGGCTTTATGAGAACCTCTGGCACCAGTCAGTCATGTACTTATTTCCCCATGGATGCAAAGGCCTAAACTGCAAAAAGTCAACTGGGGTGACAATGCAGGAAAATGTCTGGCAGACCTACCAGGAGGGGGCACTCCTCACTCAGACACCCTTGACTGCTCAGTAGCCACTTTACTGTCCGACTGGTAAAACCCCATACAGAGGCCCCCGATTTCAAACAAACTATATGCTTTTCTGCTGACAGGCTGAAGTCCCACACGAAGCCCAACGGGATCCAACATTGATGGTCTCCTGCCAAGTAAGGTCCCACAGGCTCCCATAATGCCCCATACATCCAAGTCACAGCTCATTGCCAGTAATGATAGAAAGGAAACTGTCTTTAAAAACCACCTTCTAAAGCCACTCCTCCACCTCTTAGAGCTGAAACGCCTTCCAAGGGTAAAACTAGTGGTCCACGAAAAACCGACCCGGTGACAAAGAGACACCAGGAAGCTAAATCCAACGTTGCATCTTCACCCCACTCAGGGAGGAGTTGTAAATCAGCCGTGGTATTACTTGCAATGCCAAATAGCGCCACAAGGGGGTGCCTCCCTTTGTTTTGTGACGTGGTAAACTGTGAAAATAGCCCTCGTAAAAAAAAAAAAAAGAAGCCTTCTTGGGCTTCTGAATTTACCGCAATGTCTCTCAGGAGGTTAGCTAGGGTTGTGGTTTTTTTAAGCTAGTGTAAACTACTAATAACACACGTTAGTCCCCAGCGAATGGGTCTGACTCTTTAGCCGAGCGGTCACTGTTGTCGCCTTGTGGTGTAATACACTCGTATCGAATCCCGCGCCGGGCAAGAAAATAACCGGTTACACTAGGGTTGTGGCTAGATGGGGTGCTCGGCGAAATTTTGCGTCACTTCCGTCCGTGGCTGCGCCCCATCTTTTTTGTCCCCCCCCTTTTTTTTCTCCCCATTGTAAATGGACAATTACCCCCACTCTTCCGAGCCGTCCCGGTCGCTGCCCCACCCCCTCTGCCGACCCGGGGAGGGCTGCACATTACCACATGGCTACACTGCGACATGTCTCCTCCGATACGCGTGGGGTCGCCAGCTGCTTCTTGTCACCTGACTGAGGCGTTTCATCAAGGGGATGTACCACGTGGGAGGGTCACGCCACTTCCCCCTGGACAGGCGCCCCGACTGACCAGAGGAGGCGCTAGTGCAGCGACCAGGACACATACCCACATCCGGCTTCTCTCCCCAACCGCGTCTGTAGACGCCCGACCAAGCCAGAGGTAACACAGAGATTCGAACCGAGGATCCCTGTGTTGGTAGGCAACGGAATAGACCGCTACGCTACCCGGCTGCGCCCCATCTAGCCACAGCCGTGCTAAGGTCGAGAGCTGTACTCAGCGCCGCCATGCTGCTCCGCAAGTGACAACTCTCATCAGTAACGAGTTGGTGCAGGTTACGTCGCCTGTGTTCTACTGCTCGTATATGACTAGTGTATATAGTGCCGTGGAGGCCTGGCATTGTATGGTCGATGTTAAGTATGATACTGTAAACTACTAATAAGACACGTTAGCCCCTAGCTAACGGGTCTGACCCTTTAGCCGAGCGGTTAGTGACGTCACCTTGTGGCGCAGTACACCTCGTATTGAATCCCGCACCGGGCAAGAAAATAACCGGTTACAATAGAATAAAGTAGCAGGGTGTGGAAACGCTCTTCCCGTTGTCTGTCGAGTCTCTGAGCTAATCAGCTACCCCGAGGCTCCTGCTAGCTAGCCGCATGCTGCTAGCGCTCTCCGCCCACGCCAGCCCCGCCACGGTACAAGCTCAATTACCGAGCATCCTTCCACCCTGTTGGGCCCGTCATTAGCATTTACCATCTGGGACCTGTCTTATAGGCTCTGCCGTTCACCTGAAAGAGAAAGGAGTGCATTTATCAACGGTAAAAAGAAACACGCGTCTTTGTTCTTGAAGTTATGTTGTGTGTTGCTATGGTAAGTTTAATAGTGTAAACTGCTAATAAGACACGTTAGCCTCCTAGCTAACGAGTCTGACCCTTTAGCCGAGCGGTTAGTGACGTCGCCTTGTGGTGCAGTAAACCCCGTATCGAATCCCGCACCGGGCAAGAAAATAACCGGTTACACTAGTATGTAGTCCAGTTACTTTGCCTCAAGGGTGTATAGAGAATACAGTCCGAATGCTGCGTCCTCACTGACTTCTACCAGCAGCTCATTGAATATAAAGAAGGGTCCAGTTTCTTTTTACAACACACACGTTCTGTCAGAGAAAGAGACACTTTGATAACCGTATACCAACATTTTTTATAATAGGCTCCATCTGCTTTGCAGACTGGAAAAACGGATGCCCCAGACACTGGTTTGACAAAATATTGAGGGGAGTAAATACCTCCTTTGTTGCTGCGATGCTTTTAACATTGTCATAACTCGTGGCTCAGCCCCAAATCTCATGAGATGGCTGCACGTGAAATCAATCTCCACATCTTGGAAGCTCACAAATAGATTTAGTCGATGTAATGCAAAGAGGGATGCTGGAGAGCAGCGCACTAATGGACTGTGTATGGTTTTATTTTTTATTTTTTTTAATCTTGATTTTGATATACTCTATTGCTGCCCGTAGGGAAATTATGCTCAGCATTTAACCCATCCTAGCTGTGTAGCTAGGAGCAGTGGGCAGCCGCCATGCAGCACCCGGGGACCAGCTCCAGTTCGTCTTGCCATGCCTCGATCAGGGGGGCACAGACAGGAGTATTAACCCTAACATGCATGTCTTTTGTGATGATGGGGAAAACACGAGCACCTGGGAAACCCACTGCAGACACGGGGAGAACATGCAAACTCCACACAGAGGATGACCTGGGATGACCCCCAAGGTTGGACAACCCCGGGGTTCGAACCCAGGACCTTCTTGCTGTGAGGTGACAGCACTTTTTTTTTCATTATTCAAGATTTTAAATATACATTTGTTTTCTCATAAATAAGTAAAATAATCATTAATTTACAAAAGAAAAATCACAGCACTATCACTAAACAATCTCCAAAACCTGTACCTTTCCTTGGAATTAAAAAAGCCAATTACTTTTAATTAGAAAAATGTCATATGGTAAGACACTGTGGTGAGAATACATCACATAATAATAATCACTTCTCCTTGCTCTGAAAGATACATTCACACAGCCTGATGTAATGACCACAGTACTACGTTCTTTTTTTTTTAAAGCTCATTCACACATTTAGTTGTTTTAGCGACTTGCTTCCAATCAGTTGACCAAACAAAAGGATGTCGGATGACAAAATCCTTGAAAATCTCTAAACTCCATCTCCATAAAGAAGTCTACAATTCACAGATTATATTTGGGACAAAAATATACATGGAATATACGTCAAGGGTTTTTTTAGGTTTTTGGAAAGTTCACAGTATGATACCAGCAGTGGACGTTAGTGCTTCATTAGTTTGCAAAGCCCAGTCTGCACAGTAAACGAGTTCGTTTCCTCTTATACTTTGGCTTTCTTTTGCAGCCGGCTTCTCGTGGGTTCAGTGAGGACTAATGGCTCTTGGACCACCGTGGCTGGGTACCTTCCCCCCAGCACTTCCACCTCCACCTTCTAGCCTACAGAGCAAAGTTCTACAGGAAGGTAGGAAAACGTCCGCTCTGTTGGCTGGTGTAGCTGTAGGCTCCAGATGTGGTGTTGCCTACCACCTTGCCATTGTGCCACATTGTCTCATTGCCTTCAGGGTCAGTATCATCTGTATCCATGGTGATGTAGGACAGCTTCTTCTTCAGGCCCTTGGCTTTAATCTCTTGCAGAGTTGCCTTGCCAATAAAGTCAGCAGGCTTGTTCAGTTTGATGAAAAAGTCCACGCCAGCCTCCAAAGGATCGGTGTCACAGTTTATCTCAGCTCCCCAACCTCTAAAGCCCTTCTCCAGTCTAAGGGAGGCCATGACATAGGTGCCAAAGTTGTCAATGCCCTCATCCTTTCCTGCTTCCATGATGGCTTGGTACACAGCTGCCATCTGCTGCGCCACCGTGCCACACGTATATTTAATAGAAAACACATTCACTTAAATTAAGTTGTAGGTGAGGCTGTCTTCTATAGACTCAAAGCAGTGGTCCCAGATATTAGTATTTTTATCCTTTTCACAAAAAAGTCCAGAGTCTAGTTCATGTGCTATGTTCATCTCCCTGTGCCTATAAACACATATTTGCAAACAGGTTGATATGATACAGGTGTGTCCTGCTTATCTCTTTTTGCATGACATAACAGCATGGTACTTGAACACATTAAAATTTCTGTGTCATACGGGTAGAGTTTCTAAATACCCCATGTCCATTGCAGTAGCCTGATGTCACCTGTGTATTGCAGTAACTTACCTACCTCAAACTACTAGAGTACTTTTCCAAAAAAAGTCGTATAACAGACTTTCCTTATACACAGCGCCATTCATGGACTCACAAAATAATAATAATAATGATAATAATTTGTGTTTATATAGCACTTTTCTAGCTGCAACAGCCACTCAAAGTGCTTTACAATCAGTGAATGTCTCACATTCACACCCATGCACACACACTGCCATACACCGACGGATCCCATTCTGCCTATATAGACCCTAAATTAAAAAACAAAACAAAACAGTTTTTCAGAATGACAAATATTTAGGCCCATACCTCATCCGTCTGAATTTGACTCCAACTGCGTTTTTAATTGAGTTTTTAATCAATGGGAAGAAAACGAAAATAACCGAAGAGATACCTTCCGATTTTGACTCTCAGCCTGAATTTCGTCCTCACCCCTGCACCCCCCCCCCATCAAATCATGAGGAAAAAACAAACAAAACAGCTGGTCTGTGTTATAACCATTCATTTTTTCTAACAAATGTGTACTGATAACTGTAATGTAACCCCCTGACACGCATTATACAGCAGTATCTGCTGTAAATAATGCTAACAAGTTGTTTCAAGGATAGCTGGTGGAAAAAAATGACAGTGCTCCCCCCCCAATAGAGAGACGAGTACCTGCTGAGGAGGAATACATTTACACAAAGTCCAGCTCCATGATCAGATGCAGATCACGTAAGCCCACCTGTCTGTAAAGAAGGTTCGCAGGCCTCGACTGTGAAATGTGTGGTGCAATCAAAGTGACTTCTAACGTGGGATGCAATGCAGGTGAGCAGTGGACAGGTGCTCCTGGTGGTCCTGACAGAAGGTTATTTGAATTAATGGTCTCTATAGAGAGAGGGAACAAACGACTCATTCATTCTTCATGTGGGGACATGGACTGATTAATTGCACACATTCAGTGAGTCAGTGGTCTATGACTGAGTAGAAAGTTTAATCTACGTCCTGGTATGTGTGAAATACAAATGCCGAAGATTGTATGTGTTTTTATTCATTCATGTATTTTGTTGAACTGAACTGATTTGAGACGTATGACCGTGTACCCCAGGGCACTCTGTGGGGGGTACTGAGGGAGTATGGGGTAGCGGGGCAGTTGCTACAAGCCATCCGGCCCTTATATAACCAAAGTGAGAGCTGTGTCCGCATTCTCGGAACAAAGTCAAACACGTTTTTGGTGGGCATCGGACTCCGCCAAGGTTGTCCCTTGTCTCCGACTCTGTTTGTGATATTCCTGGACAGGATCTCAAGGCGCAGCCAAGGTGAGGAGTGTGTCTGTTTTGGGAACCTCAAAATTGCATCTCTGCTCTTCGCAAATGATGTGGTTTTGTTGGCTTCATCAGAACGGGACCTCCAGCACGTACTGAGGCGGTTTGCAGCTGAGTGTGAAATGGCCGGGATGAGAGTCAGCACCTCCAATCTGAGGCCATTGTTCTCCACCGGAAAACGGTGGATTGCTCCCTCCTGGTCGGGGATGAGTTGTTGCCTCAAGTGAAGGAGTTCAAGTATCTTGGGGTCTTGTTCACAAGTGAGGGTAGGACGGAGTGGGAGGTTGACAGGCGGATTGGTGCAGCATCAGCAGTAATGTGGACGTTGTACCGGACCGTTGTGGTGAAGAGGGAAGTGAGCCGGGAGGCAAAGCTCTCAATTTACCAGTCAGTCTTCGTTCCAACCCTCACCTATGGTCATGAGCTTTGGGTAGTGACCGAAAGGCTGAGATCGTGGATACAAGCGGCTGAAATGAGTTTCCTCGATAGGGTGAGGAGTTCGGACATCCGGAGGGAGCTTGGAGTAGAGCCGCTGCTCCTTCATGTCAAAAGGAGGCAGTTGAGGTGGTTCGGGCATCTGATTAGGATGCCTCCAGGGCACCTTCCTTTGGAGGTTTTCTGGGCACATCCAACTGGGAGGAGACCCCGGGGTAGACCCAGAACTCGCTGGAGGGACTACATGTCCAATCTGGCCTGGGAACGCCTTGGGATCCCCCAGGAGGAGCTGGAGGGCGTTGCTGGGGTGAGGGATGTCTGGAGTTCCCTACTTAGCTTGCTGCCACCTCGACCCGAGCCCGGAGAAGAGGCTGATGATGAGATGAGATGAGATGAGATGAACTGATTTGAACTGAACTGATTAAATCAAAATGAATTGAATGTACTGAATTGAGGGGTGTCATACGAGGGTCCTGGGTACTATCCCAGCCCTTCTGGTCAGCTCCGGTTCCCTTCCACCATGCAGACATGTGTGTTCAGTGTTTTGGAGACCCTAAATTGTCCCCATCCCCCCCCACACACACACACACACACAAACACACTCTCCTGTTCTCTGCGTCAGGGCTACTGGGTAAGACTCCACCCTTCTGCTCATGAATTGGATAAAGAAGGCATACTGAATTAAAAGTGAAATGAAAATCAAACAATTGACTTGACTTAAACTGAAGTGAAAAAGCTGCCCTTGAGAACAAATTGAATGACTTACATTCATTCGCCGAACAACCCTGATAGAGGCTTTGGTTAAATCCAGGCGTCCGTCTCTTTCCAAGCATCTCTCCGTGCCTTGAATACGTCCAGTTCAAGCTTGTCGTCATTCACATATTGTTTAGGAGTTAAACACGTGGGTGGATTAATAATATGCCAGAAAGTCACTAGACGGCTGTGATGAAGAAACTCCACCTCAGAGGGAAAGCGGCTTGGAGGGAAACTTGGTGTAGTTTTTTTTCTTTCTTACTGTTCATTGCGGCTTTTAATTAACATCTTGCTTTTATTCCTGCTTTGTTTGCCAGTGTAATCACTCTCTTGATTTAGAGGGTTTAAACGCAACTCCTTCCAGAGTTACCACACACACACACACACACACACACACGCACGCACACGCACATGCACATACACATACATGCACACACATGTGCACACATCCATCCATCCATTATCCAAGCCACTGATCCAAATTCTGGTCATGGGATGCTGGAGCCTATCCCAGCAGTCATTGGACGGAAGGTGGGGAGACACCCTGGACAGGCTGGCAGTCCATCACAGGGCAGACACATTCACACCTAGCCACAATTTAGTAAGGCTGAGTCACCTGACCTACATGTCTTTGGGCTGTGGGAGGAAACCGGAGCACCCAGAGGAAACCCACGCAGACACGGGGGGAACATGCAAACTCCACACAGAGGTTGACCTGGGATGACCCCCAAGGTTAGATTACCCCAGAGCTGGAACCCAGTACCTTCTTGCTGTGAGGCGACCATGCAACCACTGCACCACTGTGCACACAAACTATAATGACAAAAAACAAACTAGCTTACGGTTTATTTCTACTCCAGGTTATGTTTGGACCTCTCTGCCTCGAGTGCTTTTGCCTCTTAACGGGCATCTCATCCCCTCATTTAATACCCCTCTCTCAACCATTTCTATCACATTATAACACCTTATGAATTTCAAGTGGGGCTTGGGAAGACAGAGGGTTTATGGATGTCATGACCCCGTGTTCTGTATATATTATAATTGGGGGTTTACATTTCCCTTTCACATCGCCATCAATTGAATTTCTCATTGCAGCAGTCCGACCGCCTCAGCTGTTAGCTTTATCCTGAACTGAATATTCCTTGGTAATGTGATATCACCATGCTTTCATTTTTGCCATGCAGTAACTAGGTCAATTATTTAACATTTTCACACTGCTGGCGTGAGAATAACACAGTTTCTTGGTCTGGACGTCTCTCTTTCTCTCAAGACGAGTTTATCCAACACTGCTTTTTCTTTTCTTATCATATTTTTACTTTGAGTGGTAAATCAAGCACACTGCGGTTGTATGGACTCATTGAAAACACACTGATTTTATTTTTTAATTTTTTTTATGGCAAGTTTTGATTGGCTTCAGATCTGGCAAGGAAAAAGAACACTTGAGTTTTCTGAGCAGAGACCAAAGAGAGCGGTCGTATTCCAATATGTTTGTAATAAACACCATATGCTCAGCAGATTGGGGAAATGGAGGCCTCCGGCAATGGTATGGCAAAATATTAGAGAGAAAACGCCTTTTTTTTTTTGTAGCTGTTCTACTTTTACATTGATTGTGACTCGTGTCTTATCCCACATTAGCTGCTGCATACATACATGCAAGACCGGAGCCTCCTGCTGGGGGTCAAATGGACACTGCATGCTGCCATAAGCTTTGAATATTCAATGACATTTTAAATTACAGGCCATTCATTATGCATAAGTAACCAAGTAGTGACACGGATGTAAGTGAAGAGTGATGACTGGTAATTACTGAGTAGTATGTCTGGTAAAATAAGGGCCTTTCTACATCTCTACTTTGCTTCCTTTGTCATTAAAATGTGATATTAATTATAACCAACATTAAACACTTCTTTCGGTTTGTTCCGTTTCTCAGGGGTCGCCACAGCGGATTTCCATCGGTACCCTGTGAGGGTACAGCACCAATGGCAGTCATTGTTTTTATTTTTTGGATTTTTTTCCCCCCCTTTTGGATTTCCCCCCCCCCTTTTTCTCCCGAATTGTATCCGGCCAATTACCCACTCTTCCCAGTCGCCGATCCGGGGAGGGCTGCAGACTACCACGTGCTTCCTCCGATACATGTGGAGTTGTCAGCCGCTTCTATCCACCTGAGGAATTTTGCCAGGGGGACGTAGCGCGTGGGAAGATCACGCTATTCCCCCCAGTCCCCCCCCCGCCCCAGCAGGCGCCCTGACCGACCAGAGCAGGGGCTAGTGCAGTTACCAGGAACCACCCCCCCCCCCAGTGGCGGTCATTGTTAACCCGGGCCTCGACTGATCCGGTATGGTGTCAGTCTGCATGATGATTTGGAAAAATTTTACGTCGGATGCCCTTCCTGACACAACCAGTAACCCTATGGATGGGGACACAGGTAAAGCGCTGGATGCCATCCTAGTATTCATGAACTTGCACCCATGCCTGTCGCCTGAACCTGCATTAAACACTATATGGGTTAAACTCACAAATCCCATTGTGCCAAGTGGAAATATTTTGGATGCCTTGTGTCACAGGGAAGTTATTAGCCGCTAAACTTGAAGATAAGATGAATATTGAACGCCCCTCTGAGTAACATAACCACAGTAAAGATAGCACCACATTCAGCGTTCACCTTATATTCAAGCCTAACAGGAAATTGCTTTTCATCCCTGTGACCCAAAGGGTTGAAATAAATTGCACACAATGTGCTTTGTGAATTTAATCCGTACAGTGTTTGATGTAGATAATATTTAACAGCACATTATTATGAGCAGGAAGCAAAGCAAAGATATACATAATCCCCTATTTTACTCATATTCTACCCAGGAATTACCAATTATCATAGCATGATTAAATCTGTTGTAGTTGCAGTGGCGAATATTTGTTTTTCACAGGCAGCCTTTCGGAGGGTAACTTGCTCATGCCGTTGCTCGCTGCAGATTGTCCGGGTGTAGTTTCCCGTTCCAGACTGACTAATAAGCAGAATCGGGACATACACGGCATCACATCAGGAGAGACAGTCAAGCATCACCGTCCAATCGCTGCAGCTTTGGAAAGGCCAGCCTGCAACTCATTATCAATAACATTGCAACTAGCTGTGATGTAGTGATGCAGGAGCCTCGTACTGTCTGTGGCCCCTTCCCACCTCACAGTAAGGTCATTATTTCTGTTGGCCTGCGGTCAGTTGAGCTTTGGAGTTCATAAACAGCATTCTCAAGTCTGTTCCATCACTGACTTAACAAATTCTCGCCCCAGCGCTTTTCTTACTAATCTCCTCTGATTCAATTTGGCACCCCAGTTCCCCCTCAGACAATCTTTTAATCCTTGAACGGATGTGTCTGATCTCGGGGATATGATTTCTTCCCAGTGCTGATTTCATTTTCCTAAACCAGCCGATTGGATTCAGATTCTCTCCCATTAATATTTATGTTCGCATTACTGCCATTCTCTGCTCAGACATGATCACAGTGGCAGCAGCCCTGCTTAATTCCCAGAAGAGGAAAAAAAAATCAATTTGATCGACGTGTCATGGAGTCAACGCTTTCGTGACATTTCCCTTGTCACACAACAGCCCATTTAAGCCTGTCGTCGCTCTTACTCTGCACTTTCATTTTACAGGAACCACAACCACCACTACCCACCCACCCCCTTCCAGCACACACACACACACACACACACACACACACACACACACACACACACACACACACACACACACACACACACACACACACACACACACACTAACTCAGGCTGATTGCTTTAATCAGCTAAACAGCCATGTCCTGCCAACAGTGGTCCTTTCAGTATAAGACAGTGGTCTGAACCATTGACCCGTGTTTACACTGAGTTACATGGCTATCACATTATCATCGTACAATTCTCCATTCTGAAGTCCAGTTCTAATAAATCGAATGTTTCACTGCTTCTTCCATGATAGATGTTAAAATATTATGATGATATCAGCATTCACCGTTATTTTTGAACTGACCATTACTGGTGAGGGAGGCACGGTGGCGCAGTGGTTAGCATGGTCACCTCACAGCAAGAAGTCCCTGGGTTTGAGCCCCGGAGTAGTCGAACCTTGGGGGTCATCCCGGGTCGTCCTCTGTGACATTTGCATGTTCTCTCCATGTCTGCGTGGGTTTCCTCCCACAATCCAAAGACATGTAGGTCAGGTGAATCGGCCGTACTAAATTGTCCCTAGGTGTGAATGTGTGTCTGCCCTGTGATGGACTGGCGACCTGTCCAGGGTGTCTTCCCACCTGCTGTCCAGTGACTGATGGGATAGGCTCCAGCCTCCCTGTGACCCTGAGTGCAAGATAAGCGGTTTGGATAATGGACGGATGGATTACTGGTGAAGCCAGTTTTCTAATTTAGCTTGGCTTTTGCTTTAAGAATTTTCGAGATGTAGTTAGGAACAGCGATTACAGCAATTCAGAGTGTCCATATTTACAACAATGCATATGGAATAGGAAAGAAGAACATGGAGTTTTTCAAAGTTTGAATTAGTAATTGATTAATTGATCTCATTCAACCATTTGTCCCATCAGTTTTTTCAATTTGGATGAAAGCTTTCCAGCAGGTTGGAAGATGCTCCCTCTCTTGGCTGTTGTTAGCATTTGAAGACAGCCTCTTATGTCGCCTTCTGTCATATTATTTATGTTGCTAGGACCCAAGCCCACTCTTCAATTTAAAGACGCAGACAGAATGTTTCCATGCATTGCTCTTTAATTTTTTTTCCAAGATAACCATTTCTCAAGGAGCAGAATTTGGCATGGCAATACAGGGAAAATTAATTCTCTGCTTCCACTTCAAAGGCGCATTGCCGTGCTATAACATCATCGTTATCCTAATGCCGAGGAAATGCAGCAGCAGACTGCCGTCTGCCATCTTCTGTGAAATCTCTCTATCATCCCGGCTGCCTTTGCCAGTGGCAGGGCCTTTGAAGTGGAGCTCTGCTGCAGACCCACCAGGCGACGCCGATGAATGGACCGGGTGGGAGAGCCGGTCGGGGCGTCTGGAAGTGTCGGTAGACTTATTGTCGAGGGGCAATTTAGATCAGTCTCACGGACAAAAGGACACATTTGGGGCACAAAATAAGTGCTGCATTAGCGGCGGCCTCTGCAGTGTACACAGGCCCCAGGTCACATCGGGCACTGTAGCCGGGCTGAGTTCTCGATACTTCAGATGCAAGTTGGAGGCTTTCCCTGTGACTGACTGGTTGTGTTGCCTTGCTGGGAAGCATCTTCGTTTCCTTCTCTCCGATTCATTGTTTTTAATCAATATCTTGGGGTAAACCAATGATTCAACCGCAGTAAGTATGCACACGTTTTATACGCATATGCAACATTTTCAACCATGGCTCGTTTTCAATTATTTCACTTCCTCATTAGGTTTAGTACCTTGAAGAGCCAATCCAGTGACTTGAATCCAGTGAGCGAAGTATTACAATGCATTATTAATATTAGGAGTATCATTTTTTTTAACTTCATAAGTTTTATTTTATGTTAAAACTGTTTTAGTACCCCTTTTGTGAGTACAGCCAATTCTCAGGAGGCTGAGTTAGCTAGCTAGCTTGCGTGATGATGCTCGACAACTACTGGAAAGAGAACATCTGACAGACTAATGACAATTAACTGATTATCCAATCAAATAAGAGTATTAGACGATGTAATTTATTACAGGCAGCAGATTGGTTTCCTGGAACGTAGTTAGTATGCTGACAAACAGTTGGGGAGTTTCTCCAAGGCCTTTAGTCCTATGTTCCCAACAACTGCAAGTCTAATATTGAGGCAACTTTACAATCATCGAACTGTCTGTTAAGAAAATACATTGATATTGAAAAACGTCGTTTTCAGACTGGGTCTTTTAAGACAACTTGGTGGCAGATGGGACCTGCAGCGAAAACGAGGAAAAGGACTGTCAGTGGAAAACACCTTTACCTTCCGTGTCACCAGTGAAATCTCTGATTTTAGAGGAAATGAGAGAAGTATGCTGTTTTTTTGTTTTTTTTTTGTTTTTTTGGTTTATCAGTTGGCGTGTAAGGAAACAAGAGTTATGACCAGCAATCTGGAACAAACAGTGAATTGGCCTGCGGTGAAACTGTGTGTATCCACCGTGCCGCCATCCTGGTATTCCCACATCAGTGTTACCATGCTCACCCCACCTGCACTTCGGAAAAGCTTGGTCACGCGAACTGCACCTTAAATTTGAGTTTGTAGCTAAATTGGAAGGAATTCTGTTCGCGTGTTCAACGCAAGATATTTAAAAAATCAAGAGAAGGCGTCCTGGTAGCGTGGCGGTCTATTCCGTTGCCTGCCAACACGGAGATCGGCGGTTCGAATCCCCGTGTTACCTCCGGCTTGGTCGGGCGTCCCTACAGACACAGTTGGCCGTGTCTACTGGTGGGAAGCTGGATGTGGGTATGTGTCCTGGTCGCTGCACTAGCGCCTCCTCTGGTCGGTCGGGGTGCCTGTTGGGGGGGAATAGTGTGATCCTCCCACGTGCTATGTCCCCCTGGCGAAACTCCTCACTGTCAGGTAAAAAGAAGCGGCTGGCAACTCCACCTGTGTCGGAGGAGGCATGTGGTGGTCTGCAGCCCTCATGGATCGGCAGGGGGGGGTGGAACAGCGACCAGGATGACTTTGAAGATTGGAGTATGTGGCCAGATACAACTGGGGGGTAAAAATGGGGGGGGATATAGAGAATTGGGTTCTGTAACGTTATTGAACATAATCTGGTCAGGTCTACTTCACCTAAAACAATCTGTCTGCCCCTCAAAAAGTGTTAAATGTTTTCATTGGATTGCAAAGTCCATAAAATCTCTATTCTTTAAAAATCTATGACGTTATATCAAAGTGTTTTCACCACATGCCACTAGATTCTTTACGACCGGCTTCCCAAGTGTTATTAATTTCATGTTTTGTTTTGGGTTTTTTTTGCTGTAGCAATTTGGAATTATGGGATGCCAAAATCCTCCTAAATGCCCATTCACTTCAATACATGCCACTCTTTAAGTCCAGAAAATAATTCTATCAAATTGTAATCTACGTTCTTGAAGACCAGGTCCCCACGTATCCCTGTCATGAATTTCATGCCATTTTACTGTAATAATTTGGAATTGTGGGATGCCAAAATCCAAAATCATCTCTCATAAAATCAGTCTCATGAATCACTCGTAAATGTATCAACCATTTATTTTGGTGTTAAATGTTTATGATTGAACAATTTAAGTTGATGGACTAATCAATGTTGCCCAAATTGGAGTACTTTAATTGGCAGAGGGTGGCATCAGCGAGTACTGTGACAACACAGGCTGGACAGCAGCTTATTTCAATGAATTTATTAATTTATTAAATTTATTTTATTATTTATTAAAACAACACTGGTTAAACAATACTAATCAACACTAATTAACTAAAACTGATCGGGTACAATCAATGATGAGCAGCAATGTAATGATCAAGGCACAAAGATATGAGGTAGAGGCTGTTAAAAAAAGTGTCATGGGTATTGTGCAACACAGCGTCCTCCTCAGGTGACACAGGGGAGTGTTCTGCTTCACTAACCCAATGTAAGTGAATTTAAGTTGATGTAATACCTTACACGTTGTTGATTGGACAGTTATGGTTTATGACGCGTTTTAATGCCCGCCCAGTGAAGCGGTGCTACACCCAGTCTTTCCACGATCTGAAAATGATTGATACCCTTCTAACCAATCAGAGAACACCAGTTCAGTCTTTCCGATCCTATATTGACTTGTTCTCCAATCCTCATCATACCTTTTGGTATTCGAAGCATGGTGAAAGATAAGAAGAAAAGATTAGCCTAAGATAAATTAGTGATTAGTTTTTGGTGGTTCTTGAATATATATTGTAAATATTATAATAATTAATCTGTTCAGATCTTTATTGTTCATGTTTATATTTGCTTTTTTGATCTCGGCCTCGTGTAGTAGCCCTGTACTGTAGGCTAAAGTTAGTTGTTCTAACTAGCTTAGCTAGCTAGCTGCTAGCTCCTGCCCTGTCTTTCGCAATTTTTGCAAAGAAGATTTATGATGGACACTGACATCGTGTTTCGGATCCCACGGGAATCTTTTCACACTTTCTGCTATGAGGAACAACTAGGAGTGAAGGCACATGGGAGACCAAAGCCCCCCATCAAGCTGGTGCAGAGAGTGGGCTTGGTAAGTCGGAGTTTTAAGTGTTGACAAGGTGGAGTGGCTAACGGGGAGTGTGCTCACAAACCGCTTGTATGGCTGGCCTTGCATGATGTTTAAGTGTGCTGCTGCTGCAGCAGATGGGTGTTCTTCAAAGTTTGCAAGAGATGGATTTGAGGAGCTACGAAATTTTGACAGATCTGTTGAGCTTCATGAAAAATCAAAGGAGCATGTCCGTGCAGCCGTGTAATTAAGTGTGTTGGGAAAAGTGGGGATTGATACTCTTATTGGTGAAGGCAAGCGTCTTCAGTTGGCAAAGCGTAACGACACGGTCCGGAAGGACCGTGACATTCTGAAAAGGTTGATTGATTCGGTGTCATTATTGGATCGTCCAGAGCAGGCATTTAGGGGGCATGATGAGAGTGAAATGTCTGTTAATAAAGGAAACTACAGAGAGACGGTGGAAGTGTTTTCCTGCTATGATGATGTTCTGGTTGGGCTGCTCATTTGAAATCAATGAGGGATGTTTTAAAAATATAATGGGGGGGCGGGGGTTGATTGGGTTGTTGCTTCACCAAAAATTTTGGTCAGCAGCCATCACTGACCCGAGGTTATGGGGTAAATAAGATATAAAATGAAAGAAAAAGGAATTAAAAAAAAACAACAAAATATTTGCAAAAAATGAAAAAAGACATTGATGTTAATTGCACTTTCTGTGGTCTTGTTAGTGAAATGACTATACACTTGTTTTGGAAATGTCTTTATACTGTGACCTTGTAGAAAGATTTTGCTCAGTATATTCATTGTAACATTTCTGTCCAATTTTCGTTACTCTATAAGGATGTGCTGTTTGGTTTCTATGATGTATGCAATTGACCTTTCGCAAAGTACCGCCCCAGAACGGTGCTCGTCCAATCCTACCTTAGCAACGGTCCGTCAAGCTTTCAAACGCACAACAAAATGATGACACGGTGTGCCTATGGGATCTGCAAATCGGATACTAGATATCTGAAAAGTTTGGGGGGGGAGTAATTTTCTTTCTCTTCCTGAAACCCAGAACGCAAGAAGCGCAATGTGGGCAATAGATGTGGCAGTATAGCAGACCCCATGGCCAGCTTAATCCATCCAGAATCAACACAAATACCTGTCTGCTCCAAGCTAAGCTAGCTACTAGCTATTATTGATAGCTAATACAGCTAACGTATTTTTACTGTTACTTTTACCCACACAATGCGCTGATTTCTTCCTTCATGTTTTGGTGTTTTCCGGCTACTTCCTGGATAGTTCCAAAATGCTTGACGGGCAGTAACTAAGGGAGGCGGGACTTTGCGAAAGGTCAATTCAGAACAAAAACAATATTATTTTATAAATCTTTTCATTATTTTAGCAAAATTTCACATTCACGAAATTAAACTTTCTAACAGAAAACCTTTATTAGATTTTTTTATAAATGAAGTGCAACAATACATACAAACTATTCAGCACTCTACAAACCACAAAGCCTTAAAAACTGTGTAAACTATATAATTGTCTGAACTGCTGAACCTCTCTTTATTTTATTCACAGTATTACTTTACGGTGTAAGGCAAGACGGTGGGTGGAGATCACCTGTGGGTTATGGGTATTGTAGTCCACGGGCAGCGCTGGTCCCTACACCGGGTCCCCAGGTATTCATGGCATAACATTCATGCATTTTCACTGTAGGAATTTATCAGAGCCCTGTGACGGACCGTCGGCCTGCCCGGGATGTCTCCCTGCCTGCCGCCCGATGACTGCTGGGATAGTCTCCAGCGACCCAGAGAGTAGGATAAGTGGTTTGGATAATGGATGGAATTTATCAGAATAAGAATCATCTTTATTGGCCAAGTATGATTACACATACAAGGAATTTGACTCCAGTTTAGTGGCTCTCAATGTACTTACACAGAATAACAACACAACAATCTTCAGGAATACACACAAGGAATGACTATATACATATATGTATAATTATTGAATTCTCCATATGGCACAGTAAGTGTAAATAATGTTCTATTGCATCGCTTTTACTACGTTTCCCCTTAATCGCTATCGAAGGAAAAAAGACATCAACACACATTTTATGCCAGACATGTTTGTTTCAGAACCTTGGAAACAACTTTTAAACAAAGACCATCCTGCTGCTTCCACCGCCACTGTTGGCACACACATGCACAAACACACACCTCATCTCAATCTGTGCACCTTTCACATTCTCACTTTAGTGCAGTGGTGGGGCGCCTCGTGTGGGACAGCCACACATGACAGACATTTACTGCACTGGACCATCACCTCCCTGTTGTGTGAGGTCCTACAGACACGATGAATGTCAGCTATTAGCATGGCCCTCTCAGGCTTTGCCTGTATTTTCTCATATGGACACTGGAGCTGTTTTCTCCGACAGTGCTCTGTACAGTCTTTGCCTCACTTTTTTCCCCTCAAAATGACACTCCTCTGGCTTGACTCTCTCACACAGTACTGTTGCAAGGGCCAGTGCAAACAGTCCGCAATTGCTGCCTGACTGCTGCATCTGGACAGCAGGCTTTCTGAGAAGGATTTGGGGTGCTTTAGGATGAAGTAACCAGGGAGGCATTTGCCGAGTTATCTTGCTGAATAATGTGTTTAAGCTGTCATAAATGCACAGCATTTTGGTATATTTATTTTACCCATTTTAAACTGGTGTACATTTAAATAACTGGCCATTTTGGAAGATTTTGGCATCCCATAATTCAAATTGCTTCAGTAAAAATGCATGGAATTTATGACGGCGGTATTTGGGAAGCTGGTCTTCAAGAATATAGTGAAATTTGTTGATAATTTCATATTATTGTATTGACTTTTAAAAAGTGATATATGTATATATAAAATTGAAATACAATTTAGGAAGATTTGACTTCTCATAATTCCTAATTCCAACAGTAAAAAAGCATAAATGTCCTGATAAAAGTACCAGGGAAGCTGGTCTTCAGGGATGCTGATAAGAATTCACTTTTATTTTGTGTGCTCTTAAAAAGTGGCATGTATGTAATTGAATTGCCCATTTGGAGAATTTTGGCACCCCATAACGCCAAATGTCTACATTAAAAAAGTCTGGATGTCATGCCAGGAGTATCTGGTGACCTAGTCTTCAATATTCTAGTGGAGTCTGCAGATAACAACAATTTAATATTATTATTTCACATTTTAAAGACTAGGGATATAATGAATTTACACCATATAATGAACTTTGCTATCTGATAAACCTCAGCAGAACCTATAAGACGGATTTAAGTGAATTAGACCTGAGATCATGTTCAAAGAAGTTACGCAACCCAATTCTTTTGATTTTTAAATATCTTGCATTGAGCGTGCGAACAGAATTCCTTTCGCCCCATGCAGTTACGTGAAAATCGGCTACCATAAAGTGCAATGTAGATGCACACTAAAATTTAAGGTGCAGATGGCGCGGCCAAACGTTTCTGAAATGCAGATGGCGTGACTGTAGTTCAGAGTTGTGGGAGTGGACACAGAGAAGTGGACGGACATCGCCAGCAACTTTGTTTGCTGCTGGGTAAGCTTTTATCCATCCATCTATCCATCCATCCATTATCCAAACCGCTTATCCTGCTCTCAGGGTCGCGGGGATGCTGGAGCCTATCCCAGCAGTCATTGGGCGGCAGGTGGGGAGACACCCTGGACAGGCCGCCAGGCCATCACACAGGGCCAACACACACACACACACACACACACACACACACACACACACACACACACACACACACACACACACACACACACACACACACACACAGAGACTCATACCTAGGGGCAATTTAGTACGGCCGATTCACCTGACCTACATGTACTGTGGGAGGAAACCGGAGCACCCGGAGGAAACCCACGCAGACACGGGGGGAACATGCAAACTCCACACAAAGGATGACCTGGGATGACCCCCCCCCCCCAAGTTTGGACTACCCCAGGGCTCAAACCCAGAACTTTCTTGCTGTGAGGCGACTGCACTACCATGCTGCTGGTAAGCTTGAATGCAGCCTATAATATTGTTTGTTGTAAGTTATGATCACAAATGTGCTTAATACCTTATGTTGCTAATACCTTCAGATCTTAAAACATACATTTAACAATTACAAATGTAAAAAAAAATGATAGCCATAAATAACTTTTTCTTCTAACTTTGCTATCACCTGTGTATAGTTTACCACATCCTATTTAAAATGTATTCTTGTATCCCACATACCCTGTCTTAATGACAGAAGCCCCAGATGCAGGTAACTTTTTAATGAATACAAATATGGCTGCCGAGAAACTTCTGTTGGCTTTGACCTTCAACCCTACACGTACCCTTCAGCATAGGTTCTACGCAGAAAGGCAAATTGGCCTTTAGTGAGTGTACTATCATTCCCATTTCAGTCCATTCTTTATTATAGTCAAGGATAATAATGATAATGTGATAATAATAATTAATAAAGTAGTAAAAAAAAAAAGGCCGCATGATGGCCCACTGGTTAGCACTGTCGCCTCACAGCAAGAAGGTCCTGGGTTCGAACCCCGGGGTTGTCCGACCTTGGGGGTCATCTCAGGTTGTCCTCAGTGTGGAGTTTGCGTGCTCTCCCCGTGTCTGCGGTGAGTTTTCTACGGGTGCTCCGGTTTCCCCCCACCATCAAAAAGACGTATGTTAGGGTTAGTACTCCTGTCTGTGCCCCTGACCGAGGCATGGTAAGACGAACTGGAGCTGGTCCCTGGGTGCTGCACGGCGGCTGCCCACTGCCTCTAGCTACACAGCTAGGATGGATTAAATGCAGAGAGAGAATTTCCTGCCCTGATTCTGACCAGAATAGCTGCAGCTTGGTCAAAAACTTCCCCAATTAAACAGATAATGAAGGGTTGGCAGCTGTATTATTTTTCCACTTGCCCGATAGGAATAATTGTTAACACAGACACGGTAGTCTTTGAATGTCCTTTCAGAGTTGAGGGAATATCTGGGAGAGCAGGCTCAGATGGGAATTTTAGTACATTAGTATCTTTTCAAGTCTAGTTGATCAAGATCTTATGGCCGCGTATTGCTGTCACGCCAGAAAAAGAAAAACAGGTCAGTATCACGTAACATGAAAAGTTTACCGTGATAACAAGCTATTTTCACGTTATAACATGATAACTTATTGTTATATTATAAAACATTTCATGTTACAGTGTGATGATAACATATTGTTATAATGTGAATATTGTTATAACGTGAAACTCGTGTTTGAATGAGGGAACAGTGTGCGGAGAATGGATAAATTGAGGAAAATGGCTTTACATGACTTGATTAAGTTCTACTTCATGCTTGGGTTGAGACGTGGCGAGAGTCTGCTATTACTGAACACGGTGGAGGAGATTGTGATATGTGATACCTGTATGCATACACTAAGAAGGATTTTAAAATGCATGAGCTGTACAGAAGGAGTAATGAGTCCAACCCTCTGGAGGTAGCGTCATTTCTCATTGATCAGCTGGAGGAGCACAGAAGGCTCCATGGGTACAAGCTGCACCATCTCAGCTGCATCCAAGCTGGGTGTGTTGTGACTCAAAATACAGTGAGGCGTATGTTAAAGCTTCTAGACCCTTGTGGTATTGAGCAAAGACGGAGAAATCGCTTGATGTGACGGATATATGTTAACAACTGGGCCCAATGTTATGTGGCATGTTGACTCATATGACAAACAAGCGATTGGTGGCTTTTCAAGACTCATGGTATGGCTTCACGCTTATTCAACAAACAGCAATCCTGAAATCACTGGTAATTTCGAAGCAGAAGTTGAGAGGAGGCTGGGGATAGCTACGAGAATTCGCACAGATTCAGGAACAGAAAATCTTACAATGGCAGAGATACAGAGATTCTTATGATGGGAGTACAGATCGCCACTCAGTAATTGTATATTTCTGGGTCCAGTACTCACAATCAGCGGATCTAAAGCTGGTGGGCCTTTTTGGGATTGCGTCATGCCCAATATTGGATAGATCATCTTCAAGAACTCAAAGATAATGGCTGTTTCTCTGGAGACCGCTTGGACAAGCAGCTTGTATTGTTTACCTGTCTGAACATCATCGAGGTGTGTTAGTAGACAGTGATGGAACCCTCAGCTCATCTCCTTCAGCAGTGCGGTCCATAAACTCTGTCCAAAATGCAGCTCTTGAGACACCATCTGCATAAGCTAATTTTTCGTCTATGCAAGTATATTTCACGGGGTGTTTGAAGAGTGCTGGATCCTTGAACTGACTAATCATCTCCTCCAGAAGATTGATCCTGTGAAGTTTTATGGTGACACGTACAACATCATATGAAGCTGTAGAACTACTTGCCTCATCCCATATAGATGTTGTGTCTGGAGTAATGAGTGCTGTACTTGTTTGGGGAAGCATGATGGATGTGATGACCAGCTCATCTTCTTCAAACTGCAGGCTGGGTTGATGTATCAAAGGGCCATCCAGTTGACTAGCCATGGGTTCTCCGAGGAAGGGGTCAAATAACACCTCGGATGTGTCTGATAATGCGTCTGCATCACCTCTTTCAAATCCCGTGACAAGATGACAACAGCTTGAATAACTTCCTCATCTTCTTCATGTGTGCCTCTCAGTTGAACATCATTGTTTACATCTGATTTTCCCCATCATATTCTTCATTATCCTCATCTGTCAGGCTCTTAGTGCACAGGTAAAATCTTAACACGCCCATTCTTACTATCGTGTACGGTTCCCCAACTGTGATATTCATCAAATACAGCTTCCTCCCTATAGTCTAATACATCATGACTGAATGTTTCAAATCTTCCAAATTTACTTTTTCTGTTTGGGAAGAAAAGGTCTTTAGTATACTGTAATATGTCAACTGTTTGATTTTTTTGGGTACATCAAGGATCCTTGTTCCCCCTCCTCTGTGTTTTCTTACTTGTTTACCTCTGTGAATCCACCCCAACTCAACTTTTATGGTCTTTTACACAGCCCATTTGTCCTTTTTTGCGTAAGTTTTTTTTCCACTTTGGGGCAGAAGTCTCCTCATGATCAGATTTCTTTTCTTTTTTTTTCTAAATTTTTTTCTAATTTTTCCCTTTTTCTCCCAATTTAGTGGCCAATCGATCCCTATTTTAATTCAAACACCCACCCTCGTACTGTATGCGTTCGCCAACTGCATCTCTCCGGCCGGCAGTCTCGAAGGAGACGCCTCGCCACTTTCGTGACAAGGTGACTCCAGGCCGAACCACTGCTCTTTCCGACACATACAGAGACGCATTCATGTGACGAACACAAGCCGACTCCGCCCCCCTCCCGAAGACAGCACTGCCAATTATTGCTGCTTCATCAAGTCCAGCCATAGTCGGATCTGACGAGACCGGGGCGCGAACCCCTGGTCCCCGGTGGGCAACTGCATCGACACAAAGCCGATGCTTAGACCGCTACACCACCGCGGACCCCCTCATGATCAGATTTCTTATCATCGTTCCCATCAATGCCCATCTTTTTCCTTAGTTTTTCAAGCAGTGAATTTTAAAAAAAAATTCTTTTGCACTTGTACCTTTATTTTCCAAACAGAAGTGTCTTCCTGCTATCTGGTCTCCATATGTTGGGATGTAGCCAGCCAGAGTGTCCTCATCAATTACTATGTCAATGATTGTGGCATCAGTCTGTCAACATCCCATCACACCTATGTGCACGCTCACACACATACACACACACACACACACACACACACACACACACACACACACACACACGAAAGACAGAGGACTAGGTGACGTTCTGGCAGGGTTGATCTACTCTTGGCTACCCTTAACAACTATATTGAGGCCTGGAGTTTAAATCTGTGCACTTTGTAACACTTTTAAAAGTGCTAAATAGTTTGTTGTTATTATTATTTCTTTCATGTTTCCTGTTTTACATCCTGTAGAGCTGGGTCCAAACTATGGACCTGAGGCACTATAGGGCAGATGTCACTTGATTGACCGTACTCGTCGTAATATGTGGGCTGTTCCGAGTAGGGCGATCTTCTGGGCTGCACTGATGTCGATGTTGCCTGGGATACGGTTGGTGAACTTTTCCATTCCCTTCTTCATGAGTCCTAGAGCTCCAACGACCACTGGTGTTGTTTCGGTCTTCATTCCCCACATCCTGTTGATTTCAGTCTCCAGGTCTTTGTACTTGGTCAGTAGGCCTGCAACTAACGATTATTTTGGTAGTCGACTAATCTGTCGATTATTTTTTCGATTAGTCGACTAATCTAACGATTATTTCTTTCACACCCTCCATCTCTGCTTCCTGAGGGCGCGGATCCTCTTCCGGGCTCCAGTGCATGTTTTACCTCACATGCTTAAGTCTGCACACCTGTGAATGTCGCCCTGTGTCTCTGTCTTAACATAACACGATCCCATAGCGAATTAAAATAATGACTCATGAAACATTTGAATTTGGAACTTGTTTTGGAGCTACTTGTTTAATCAAATGCATCATCAATCATAATGAAAACTAAATAAATACATTAAATAATACAAATGAAAGTCAATGCATTATCAATCATAATAAAAACAAAGTAAATAAATTGAAAAATGCAAATTAAAGTGCAAGTCAAAACGTAAAGATAATGTGCAAATAATGTTTTAAAAGTAACTCAAAATAGCAGCCTCTGCCCCAGCACCGCGGTTCTGATGGGGCTGTTAACCTGGTCCAGGAGGGGGACGTGGATCCACTCACTAGGCTCCACCATCTCCAACAGGAGGGGAGGATGAGTCAGATCAGACAGACTTGTAGGTCTTTTGTTTGCTGTGTGTGAGTGAGAGGAGCTGTGTGTGTGTATATGTGTGTCTTACTCTGATCTCATGCAGTTCATAAATGCTTTAAATTGCAGTGCAGGAACGTGAGCATGTCGACGTGCTCTGGAGTGAGGCTGGCTCTCTTCTTTGAGGCGATGTTCCCAGCTGCTGAGAAGAGACACTCAGAGGGAGTAGAAGTAGCTGGAATACACAAAAACGATTTGGCTTGTGATGCAAGGGTTGGATACTTTGCCTCATTCAATTTCCACCAAGACAGGGGACTTTCTGTCTTTGAGAGGGGCTGCTCTCCGAAGTACATCAGCACTTCATTACTGATCGCTTGGTTGCGTGCATCCTGTTCATCATTGGTCTCACTGTCACTGTCTGTTGAGTCACATCCAAGCAGTGAATCGAGAGCTGAAACAGACCTATTTGGAGTTCCCTCAGCTGAGTCTGTGGCATCCTTGTCAGCTGATGCTGCTGTGGCTTCTTCATTCCCACTGGTGTGCTGGTTATTCACAGTACTCCCATCCTTGGACTGTAGGGCCAGAGCTTGTACTTTATTCTGAACAGTAAACCTCTCCTCTGGTGTCAGGAATTTCAGTTTTCGAAATCGTGGGTCTAGTGCAGCTGCAATGATCTGTTTGCTTGGGTCATCATCTGTGATGGTGACCTCTCTTGACCAGCGTGCAGTGGTCTCCTCTGAAGCAGCCGCCTGGAAGGCCTGCACAGGAGCTGTATTATAGGCAGTGTGGGTGGACTTCAAAAGCCCTCTGACTAGTGGAGGCAGGGCGGAGACTGTCACATAGCTTTCACCACTCAAGTAGACAGTGGCACATTCAAAGGCCTGGAGAGCTTTGGCCAGTTCATCTAGCAGGGTCCACTGATCAGCTTTGAGGTCTAGGTATTGTTTCCCTCTCTGTGTTACTGCCGGGTCAGACAGAGTCGCAGTCAGTGGCCATCTCTGTTCCAGCATGCGAGTCACCATATAATAGGTGCTGTTCCACCTGGTAGAGACATCTTGGACAAGTTTGTGTTCCGGGGTTCCCATCTGTTTCTGCTTTGTCTTAAGCTTGCTTGAAGCCAGTTCGCTCCTTTTAAAGTGCTCGACGAGACACCTCGCTGCTCCCAGTGCTTTACTGATCTGAGGGTGTTTCAGTGCACGATTGATCACCAACTGTAAAGTGTGGCCTGCACAGCGGATAGACACCCACCCATGTTTTTCCTGCAAGATGTTTGCAGCCAGTACGACATTGGAGCCATTGTCATGAACAACTGCCACAATCTTGCTTGGAGGGATCTCAAACCTTTCCACAGCCTGCTCAATCCATGCAGCAATGTTGGGTCCAGTGTGCCGTTCTTCGAGTGGCATGGTTGTAAGGCAGAAGCTAGTGAGCTCCCAGTCATCACTTATAAAGTGACAGGTGATGCCAAGATATGCCTCTGTCGCGACACTGGTCCAGGCATCAGTTGTCAGGGCAATCTTGTTCTTGGTTGCTTTAAGAGCATCTTTAACCTTACCAAAAGTAGCTTCATACTTTCCCTCCATAAGCTTAGTAAAATGAGTTCTGGAAGGTAAGGTGTAACCTGGATGGAATGTGGTGACCAACTGCTTAAATCCCCCATCTTCAACCATGGATATTGGTCTCATGTCATTGACGAGCATGTTGAGGATGCTCTCTGTTAAGACTCCAGCCATTTGAGGGGTGCATGAGCCTCTCTTCAGGATGAACTCATCCACACGCCTTTGCTTAGTACTAAAATAGAAAGAGAACAAAACAGAAAGCTGTATTAATTATCATCACAAGTTGTAGGCTATGGTATCAGTTTATCTTAGTGTACTGCCTAATACCAATTAAACCATTTAAATGAATAAATATCTTACAACTGAATTATTGATATGCTCCAACCCAGTCTAACTAGCTAACGCTACGACAAGCTACAGCTGATTAGAGCGCACTGTGAAAGCTAGTTGACTGTCTAGGCTACAGACAGCTCACGTTAGCACCGTGTCGTGTTTTTGCAGACTGCAGATTGACTAGCTAAGTAAGATAGCTAGCTAATGTTAGATGGTGCTAACGTTCCCCGTCTCTGCAGTCTTGCCTGCGCTTTAGCCCAAAAAGTTCAATTTTTTTCAACTGAAAAAAAAGAAACCTAGAGCTCATAGCGTAAGTTACTGCAGAGTCAGTGAATGTTAGAACCCGTTAACATTTAGCTAACGTTAGCAATCTTAACTTAGCTAGTTAATACTCCAGTCTGCAAAAACACGACACTCGGTGATAAATGACGGAGCTAAACAACTCTAAGCTGTAGTGTGCTATGCTGCAAGCTTGGTGCTGTTTAGCTAATGTTACATACAGCTCGTTGGTGGATACGCAGAATCCACATAACTGAAATAGCGTTCGCTTAGCAAGCATCACCCTTGAGACGTTCTGTTTTCCAACATGTAACTTAAGCTAACGTAAACATTACGATACTGTGGCTAACTAGCTAAACTTACCCATGATCCGAAGTAGCAATCATCGTGGCTCCAGGGTGCTTGCGTTTCAAATGCTCGTGCATCGCCGTAGTGCTGCTGTGGAATGCCAATTCGGCTTTGCATATTCTGCATTTAACTGACTTCTTTGGCTTGTCATCTGTGAAATACTCCCAGACTTTTGATAGTCTCGGTCTCGCTGGTTTTTGCTCTTCATTAGCCTCATTCGCTCTCCTTTCCGCCATCGTTCATACGCTTTCTTCTTCTCTTCGTCGTTCATGCAAAATGCAGTTATATCAGACGATGGAAGCGATACTGCCCCCAGCACTTCCTATAGGGCATTGCAGTTACAAATGAACATTTGTGCGGTTTTGAGTTAACGTTACTGGCTCTGATTGTTTTTATACGACGCGTCGAAGCTAAAATTCTGCGTCGACGAGTTTTTATGATCGACGTCGTCGATTATGTCGACTAATCGTTGCAGCCCCATTGGTCAGCTTCTCTGTGAGTTTCACTAAGGTGTTTTTTTCAGATTATTATTAATTATTATTATCATTATTATTATCTGTCATCCGTCCTTGCTCCTTGCCCAATGCAAATGACATCAGTCAGGGACTCCCTAAAATTGGCAAAGGATGGCAACAATAAATAATACGCCCCCTTCCAGACGCTTTGTGTGTTCAGAAAGTAAGCGCACCATGGTCACGCCGCAAACAGTCTCGCAACAACCCATGGAAGTTGTGTCATTGTTTATTTGACTTGTTATCTGTGCTGTTTGAATAAAATTGAACATCATGGAATATCATGACTTATTTAATTGGACAGATTACTTGGGGGATTTTTTTTGGGGGGGGGGTAAACAGTTTATAAGTAGCCAAACTGTCGAGTGTGTTGATGTAACATTAGTAGATGTGTTTTCTCGCTGAAATTCTGTCTTTAAGGTTGTATGTGGGTTTGAGTTGGGTACAGAGGACTTTAAGCAGGCATCTGCATTCCCCTTTTCCCTGGTAACGTTACTGCACACCGGCACCACATCTGGCATGAAGCACCAAAGCGTGATGACCAGCCTGCTCTCACTCAGGTCATGGCAGTACCCTGACCCAGCACTGTGCAGCTGATCCAGATTAATACATTCTACATATAGCTAGCTATATTTGTTGTGTATCCTCCTTCCCATCTAGTCAGCGCCTAGACATGGAAAGTAACCTATCGGACTGTGTTACCCGGGCTGGCTGGCTGTCTAAGTTAGCTAACTTATGGTAGCCATATATAATTTTTGATGACCCTTAAAAGCAATGAAATACCACTTTTACAAGAAGTGGGCAATGTAAAAATACACTTAAATGTTCCATGCGTGAGAGGCACTCTTCTGGGACACCGCGATTTCATGGAAATCTCAGCAATGGGGTAGCCGTGTTTTGGGCCACGGTGACACAAGTTCAAGTGCCAGTTCACAGCCGGGGTACATATCACTTGGAGTTCACCTCCACCCGAGACCATTTTATCTTGTTATAACGTGAATGTTTCCTGTTATAACAAGTTATTACATTATAACATGAAAACATCTTGTTATAACATGAAAATTATCTTGTTATAACAATGAGTTATTGCATTATAACATGAAAATATGTTGTTATAGCATGAAAATTATCTTGTTTATAACAGTAACCTTTTCACGTTATAACGTGCTACTGATCCGTTTTTCTTTCCCTGGCATGACAGCAATATGCTGTCGCCAAGGTGTGGACAGGCTTTTGGAGTGACATCCCCTTTCATCTACAGCAACTCAAAAGTTTTCTCAAAAAAAAAAAAGCTTCTGATGGAGATAACGTTTCCAACATTCGTAACATATCCATCCCAGTAGCCTGACCCTTGTGAGGCCACTTCCCGAAGAAAGCCAGCTGTAAGACAAAGTTGAAGTGGTGAAGGGACTGTAAATTTTACACAAGTTTTTGTGTTTTTAATGCTCAGTTCCTAGCCACGACAGTTCATCACCCTTATCACTGAGGTCAGTGGAGTGAAGAGAGATTTAATGGCTCAGAGACATTTTTACCTAGTATTACATGTGTTTTGGGTTAGGGGCATGTCATTGCAGTCCATCATTCTTCTCTGCTGTCACACATTCAATTGTAAAAACAGAGGGGGTTTTATGTCCAGTTGTAGTTTATTCTCGGAAATAAATGGCACCCTTTTAGTATTTGGCCATGTGGAGCTCAGTTTATTTAGTCCGGATTAGCCGCTTCTTTTCACATTCGTTTTTTTTTCTCCGTTCCTGCCATAGCTGTAAAGTCAGAAAACAGAAAATGAAAACACATCATTCTGAGCCTCTAGTATGAAATCTGTGATGTGATGTATTGGTGTTGTGATTTTGTGCGGCACGGTGGCGCAGTCGTTAGCAGTGTCGCCTCACAGGAAGAAGGACCTGGGTTTGAACCCTGGGGTTGTCCAACCTTGGGAGTCATCCGAGGTCGTCCTCTGTATGGAGTTTGCATCTTCTCCCCGTGTCTGCGGTGGGTTTTTGCCGGGTGCTCTGGTTTCCTCCCACCATCAAAAAAGACATGCATGTTAGGGTTAATACTCCTGTCTGTGCCCCTGACCAAGGCAATGGAAAGGAGAACTGGAGTTGGTCCCCGGGTGCTGCACGGAGGCTGCCCACTGCTCCTAGCTGCACAGGCTAGGATGGGTTAAATGCAGAGCGTAATTTCCCCACGGGGATCAATAAAGTATCTCAAAATCAAAAAAATAAAAAAAGAAATAGTGGGATACTTTTCCCAGTGACATCCAATTCATTATGATCTCATAAAATTATGAAAAAGTTGCTTGAATTTGGTTGGCCTGTGTGATTTGCCCCTCTGGAGAAGATGAGGTCATATCCATAACACTCCTTGTCATTTAGAGCTAAATCTAGTCTGACTAGAGATCATGATTATCTGGAGGTTCATACAGTCTCTACCAGATCCTTGTGTGATGAATCCTGGCTAGGTTACATCGGGGTGTGCTAACCAAGGTGGCATGTTTAATACATGTACTGTCCTGTTCAATGAGGGAGAACCTGTGACGCTTTTGGGACATCTATCTCGGTTTCAAAGTCCTGAAATGCAAATGTTCGTCCAACGTTTTGAAAGGACGGAAGGTTATTTGGAGGGTAACACGTGTAGAATATGGCAGCGTTCAACGTAAGCCAGTCAGCTGAAACTGTTGAGATTGTGCTGCAGTGGGTTATTTTTTTTGGCCTCATAATCTTTATATCTATATTCCTCGTGTTTTTTCCCCATGAGGACTGAATTCATTTTTTTTATATCATTAATCTTAAAAGGTACCAGTCTTGCTTCTATCGCCAGTCCAAAAAAAAGGAGGAAAAAAAAGAGTGCTTATCTAACCGCCAGCAGTGCCTGGCCATTTACATCCGGCTGCACAATCTCATACCCACAGATGTTCATAACCCAAATGCAGACAGACACCCCCTCCCCCTGTTGGATATATATGTAAATGCATCAATTATACCGATGTTCCACTAAGTCCCGTGGCGATATCTGCTTGCGATTCAAGTGCAGCAATTGAATGGTCAAGGATTTTGCTTTTTCCATCAATTCAAGAGGAACAGCACCTGAATATCAAAAAGGTTTTTACCTGTTGCCCTATTTATTTATTTATTTTTTACCTCTAGAGTATTTCACCCACTAAATAGGATCCCACCCTTACAGCCTTTCTGCGTCGACAATATTGACATTGTCACATTCGCTCCAGTGCTTGTGTTTATTGTCAGCAACATGGCTCCTCGTGATGGCAGGAAGTAGATGAGAATGCTTGTCACCACAGATGGGTGTTTCTGTCTTTGGGCTCAGTCTGGAGTTTCATCATAATTAAGATTAATAAAACCTGTCCTCCACTTCAGTTTGATGGACCTCCTCTCACTTACTCAGTAATTAAACTAATTATTCAGACGATTTGCTTTGAGAGCTAATGACCTGGGGAAGAGAAAAGTCTCCGTGTCCTCTTAATGCTCCGTCATAATGTGGATTATTTACTGCGTAAAGCTGGAAATGGTCATTCGCGGCCAATCAACTGCTAATTAGGTAAATTAGCATGAGAGTTAAATAATTGGGTCATTGTTGTTTTATGTAACGTTGGGATTTTTAACAATCGTGTAGGCTGCAGGGTCCCCTGCCGTTGCCGAGTCAACCTCGGGTGGAAAACTTCATTGGTGATGCATTTCAGCCATTAACCGCAGATTAGCTCCCCTTTGCTTGTCTAAGCAGCGATGTGTTTTCCCTTGTTCTGTTTGGAGCGTCTTGACATAATGCCTCTCCATCACTTCCAGGTGGAGACACCATGGCCAGACAGGGCTGAAGTGTTTCAAGGCTCTTGGTTTTTACTCCCCAAGTCTGTCATCCTCGCGTTCAACACAGCACTCAACGCCTCACTGACAGCCCCCCATATCTTCCGGAAGCATGACCCTGAGTCACACAACACAGCCTCACTTCAGCTAAATGACCTTGATTTGAGGTGATGAAAGAGAGCTGCTCCGGAAAGGGATCGCCCGTATGAAATTTAACATCCCCCCCCCCCCCCCCAGCCCCCAACTTTTAGGTTGAAGAAAGACCCGGTGATTTTAAACGATGGTAAAGTGAAAAGAATGACAAGATTGGATTCAGAGTGCGATTTGAAGGCACTTCCTTTTCAATGCATTCTAATTAGAAGAGTGTCTGAAGGCGCTGAGATGGAGGGAAAAAGTTATTATGAAGACAAATGATGGGACAGCGTGACTTCAACTCGATTTGTTTTTCCACCTGGGTGTGATGGTGCCTATAAATATGTATTTTGCAGTTAGCACTCCTCTAGGTACACGAGACATCCTGGTGAGGTTCAGCAAATCTGATGAATGGAAAGGTGTCTGAATCCACACGAGTGTCATTTTTTATTTAAGGAACCATAGTTGTGGAAATAAAATGGACCAACTTTTACATTTTAAAACACCGTAAAGAACATTTATTTGTATACGCTGTTCGCAATTCATGATAGTAGCAATATAATTCTATTGTGGAGGTACCCTGACACCACAACACCACTTACCATCGCTGAGGATGAAACCTCACCAGAGAATGGGGGCGGGGGAGGTCAGAGGTCATCGAATCCAATCAGCAAAGTAAAAAAAAAGAAAAGATTTAATCAGGTCCACGTTTCAATATGTACCCGACAGTGTGGACAGAACAGATTTAGCTTCTACTAATATTTGACAAATGGCTGCAGTAGTTGCAGCAGCCCCGGGGACCCGAATTAGATGTCTTTTTTTATTTAAGTCACTTATGACGCAGCTTTCCTTGACCTTTGTTTCTTCAATGAAGGTGAATCAAATCCCAATACGCCAAAAATCCCTACCCGGCCATGAAGATGAGACAGGAAATTCATGCCGATAAATGTCTCGGATTTCGTGGCTTTGGTGAACTGTAGAGGTGACCTCTGTGGAGTTAACATCACCGTTGAAGAAGTTTTCGTACTTGCTGTGGTGGAAGTTTTACCGTTTGTACCATTTACAGTGATTTCTTTCATAGAACTTGATAGCATTGGTAGTTTGGGCTTTATTTCAAATAAATATTTACTCTACTGATAAGAGTGAAAGAAAGAAAGAAAGATAGGCCGCTGCTGCTCATCCAAACTGCCCTGAATGTTGTCAAAGAGGAAGTATGTGTGCAGTGCTAGAATGTATGATAATTTCAAAACAAGAATTGGAATTCACATGAAAAAGTCTGCTAGGCGTCCAGGTAGTGTAGCGGTCCATTCCGTTGCCTACCAACAAGGGGATCGCTGGTTCGAATCCCCGTGTTACCTCCGGCTTGGTCGGGCATCCCTACAGACACAATTGGCTGTGTATGTGGGTGGGAAGCCGCATGTGGGTATGTGTCCTGGTCATTGTACTAGTGCCTCCTCTGGTCAGTGGGGGCGCCTGTTTGGGGGGAGGGGGAACTGGGGGGAATAGTGTGATCCTCCCACACGCTACGTCCCCCCTGGTGAAACTCCTCATTGTCAGGTGAAAAGAAGCGGCTGGTGACTCCACATGTATCGGAGGAGGCATGGGGTAGTGTGCAGCCCTCCCCGGATTGGCAGAGGGGGTGGAGCAGCGACTGGGACAGCTTGGAAGAGTGGGGTAATTGGCCGGATACAATTGGGGAGGAACTACAACTACTACTACTACCACTTTTGGCTGTTCCCGTTAGGGGTCGCCACAGCGGATCATCCGTTTCCATCTCTTCCTGTCCTCTGCATCGTCCTCTGTCACACCAGCCACCTGCATGTCCTCTCTCACCACATCCATAAACCTCCTCTTTGGCCTTCCTCTTTTCCTCTTCCCTGGGGAGCAAAAAAGGGGGAAAAAAATCCAACCCCCCCCCCAAAAAACCCCCCAGCATTATTCAGATATGTTATATCCCTCATCACCCACTGGGCTGTAAAGCTCGCCTCTTGGCTCAAGGTTAATTTCATTTGAACTACGTTACCTCTTGTTCTGGCTTGCCGCTCGTCTGTTTGAGAGCCTCTCCTTTATTGATTGCTGTGAAATGAAATTATGCCTTCCTGTGAAGTAGTATTGGGCACTGTTTTACAGGGCTAATGATCCACTTGTAGCAGCTCATATTCCAAGCAAGAGTTTTCTACCGCCTGTTGAGTGTGAAAGCCCTCGGCGTTTAATTACCTAGAGCAAATTTATCTTATCGGGTCCAGAAAATGAAGGAGTCACTCGTCTGTACTATGTAAACCCTTCGCTGTTTCCATTCAAACATTGGATTGGACAATACCTACTCTTGCTTTTTCAATTTTGTGTTATATTTGCGGTGGTTTTCAGAGGCCTTGTGTGTTACAGGATGAAGTATTTGGCATAAGATAAGCATTCTGACACTGTGTATAGGCAGGTAGACACGTTTTTTTTCTTCTCGGGCCCCCCCCCCCCCCCCCAAGTGGTATCCGGCCAATTACCCCACTCTCCCGAGCCATCCCAGTTGCTGCTCCACCCCCTCTGCCAATCTGGGGAGGGCTGCAGACTACCACATGCCTCCTCCGATACATGTGGAGTCGCCAGCTGCTTCTTTCACCTGACAGTGAGGAGTTTCGCCGGGGGGACGTAGTGCGTGGGAGGATCATGCCATTCCCCCCAGTTCCCCCTCCCCCCTGAACAGGCGCCCCGATCGACCAGAGAAGGCGCTAGTGCAGCGGCCAGGACACATACCCACATCCAGCCTCCCACCCGCAGATACAGCCTGTCTGTGTCTGTAGGGATGCCCGATCAAGCTGAAGGTAACACGGGGATTCGAACCAGCGATCGCTGTGTTGGTAGGCAACAGAGTAAACCGCCACGCTACCCGGACGCCCCGGTAGACAAGTTTTTACCATCCAATGTGAGCTGCTCATATCACATGCAAGCACAAACACCTGCATATACAGTGCCTAACCCTAGTGGAGGCCCATGCTTACCTGATTTCTTTGGCACTCATACACACAGACACAAACATATAGATACACGCAAACACACATTCACACACAGACATGCAAAAAAAAAAAACCCACACGCCCACTCACCTACTTAAACAACAGCCATAAAAGTCATTTATTGCCCATTGCCTTATGTCAACAGCTTACACATGCTTCCAGAGCCAATCCAGTGTCCATCCAGGAGTACTTGAGGTTCTACCTCGACTGGAGTTCTCCCTCCGCGTCTCGCTACAACATGGTCGTTTTGGAGGTCAAGTGTGACAAAGCGTTTTCGTTGTAGGAGAGGGGAAATCAGACCCGATGACACCGCTGCGGCGTCGGCCCGTGTGGCTGCTGACCTTTGCTCTGGCGTTCGTCCCTGCATGTGCGAGGGCCTGTTCAACACGGGAGTTCACCTGCGCCCAGGGATCATGCGTGCCCGAGGAAAGCGTGTGTGATTTCACGGATAGCTGCGGGGATGGCAGCGATGAGGAAGACTGTGAGTAAAACACAGTGGATATGATATGACATGTACAACATAAAATATGGAGGTGTGCTTTGTGTCCGAGACCGGCAGAGAGGAGGAGAATGCCATTCAGCGGGTAGATGCTTGCCGTTGTTTTATGTCTTGATTGGGAAGGTGCTCTTAGATGTCCAGGTTTTTGTATTTGTACGGAATATGTGAATAACAAGCCAAGCAGCACAGCTCTGCTTACACATCGATAAATCTTGATATCCAAGACAGCGAATGCCTTCGATGACATTTTGTCTTCGCTCTCAGCATTATCACACCTATTTAGAGCAGAAATTGGAAAAATCATAAATGTCACGCCATCAGTAATTTTGATTCACATCGGCCGTGTGCTGCTATGAATAGGCAGCCTAATGGGCTCTTGTCATAAAAGAACATCATTATTGTTAGTCCACTTTTTTCCCCCTCTATCAAAAGCCTCTCCTGCTGCAGACGAGACATGTTTCCCCAGTCCTTTTGGGTGAGAGAGTCTCTTTTAGTGCAGTCTCTTTCAAGAAACTTCCACTTCTCTGTATGTGATGGAAAAACCGAAATGCTCGGTTGCCCTTCCTTGATACCGTAATAGGTATCTAGGAATATAATAGTGATCATCTAATAGGATATAATATAACACAATGCAATGCGATGTAACTAAGCAACACAACAGCGTGGTCTCTAGCCAGATCCTAAGTGTGCACAAATTTACCCTCGAGCTATTGTAGGCAAACAAAACAGAAGAAAACCAAAATAAGCACACAAGCAGACAAAAACCCCTACACACACTCATAAGGCACGCCGGTGAAAATGCCACATGCTATTTTAATGCGACAGAATTCATTACGGCTCTGTTGTTCTGCCGACAGCTCCACTCTTTGATATTTGGACAAGATGTCCGCCTCCTAGAAAACCTTTATCTGTCTGTCAGTGGGATGTCTTTCTAATCCTCGGTGATCCCACCTGAGTGTTTTCCTCTTTAAATACTACAGTACTAACAGCAGTGATTTATACTCCCAGATAGGACACTAAACCCAGAGGGTGGAAGAGCCTAGCAGCCCGTTTCTTCAGCAAAGACACTACGTGTTCAACTGTTTGATCCTCATTGGGCTTAAAACCGACAGCCAAGTCCCAGAGTGTAGAGGAATGGTTGACTAGGCTCTGGTGTGAAACCCTCAACAAAATACGTACAATACCAGCGGATCAATGTGAGATTCTCGGCGGATATATGATGTGTGGGAACCTGTTTTTATTCTGAAGGTTCAGACTACAGGCGTTGTGACTTCGAGGAGGGCTTCTGCGACCTTATCCAGGGCTCAGAGCCGCTGTCTGGATGGACCAGACGAACCACAGCACCAGGACTCGAACACGACCATGCCAACAACCGGTCAGGTAACCCAGTGTCCAGAGGTTGAAGCAATTGGATGCTAGAGGAAGCGAGCCCCTGGTGCTCGCCATATGAGATGCACATCTATCTTCAACATGTAGCCTTCCTCTCTGGTTGTTGCAATTCTGTTTTTGCACTTTATTGCCCTTCTACATACACACATTTGCACTCAACTTTATATTTACATGTGCATGCACACACACGCACACACTCTCCGTCTCTCTCTCTGTCTCTCTTCTTGCTACTGCAGCACACTTTCTGTCCCTTTTACCCATCGGAGGACAAAGAACCGTGGCAGAGCTGAAGAGTCCCGTCTTCCTGCCTTCTCACACATGCAGGGTAAAACCATCCTCTAATTTGGTAGCTTGGTCATTAAGTTTCAGGAAAGTCCAATATCCAACAGCAATGGCTGTCGATTCATCGTTACTACACACTTTCTACTCAACAGTTGAGCCTCTACTATTACACCGGTGGAAAACATGGAGGTCTTCAGATCCTGATTCAAACTCCCCCTTTGGGTCAGAGCAAAGTGGTCTGGAAAAACCATGAACCGCAGAAAGACACGTGGCTGCAGGTGGTGATACAGCTCATCAGTGAGCACTCCTTCCAGGTCGGTAGTGTGCACCGTATTAGTGCCATACAAAACAGATAAACACATCGCTTGTCTCCTGTCATATCATATCTCTCACATTATGTATCATATCATATATGACATCACACCACATCACATCCCTTCATACCATGTCATATCATATCATATATCATATCCCATCATGCCATGTCATATATCATCATATTACATCACATCACATTGTGTATCATATCTCATCATATATCAGTTCACATTATTTCACATCACATCACAACTCTTTTTATATGGCAAGGTGTGGATGGTGTGAATTTCTATAATGGGACAGTATGGTCTGACACATTAGTTTGATTTCTCCTTTTTTCCTTAATATTTGATTTTCTTCTACTTTGATAGCTCATCCAAGTCAGGAAGTTCTCTTTTGGCCAGCCATCTAGTGTGTCATCCCTAGAGCAGGAAGGGCGAAGTATGTAGCACAAGGATACACTGACAGATGATATGGGAATCAACCCAGGGCCTTTCATCTGGGAATGAAATCACTAACTATGAGGCCATCTTGCAAAACCGCAGCCATCCTGGTGTGCTATCATCTTTGGCTCATACGCTACAGATACAAAGCTGATATCGTACATTGCTATTCAGGAGATTACAGGTCATAGCATCCTTTTGGTGGATACCTATTACTGTGTGTCAAACTGTGGATGAGGTCATCATCGAAGAGGGGGGAAAAAAGGTGTCGATGGTTTTAAGTTTTTTTGTTTTTTTTTTGTTCTCAACCAGACACCCCTCAAACCATCTGGAGTCAGATGAAACCTGCTGTTTGTGTCCTTTTTGCATCCTCAGACGGCGTCAAGAGTCTCAGCCCTCTCAGTTGACCCTTGTCCGTCCCTTCAACCCTCGTCCCCTCTCATCCTCCACCATCTGCTGCTGAACTCAGACAGCTCGCTTTCATAACACGGCTGCCTGATGTCCAGAGCAGATTGAGGTCGACTCATTGCTGACATTCACTTGAACCGCTATTATTCCACTTCCTGTTATAACGGCAGTTTAGATGTTTATTTTTCTTCGACTTTATGTGATGACAGCGATTTCATCTAAGTGATTTCATCTGTTCAGCCTGATTCGTATCAGCATTTTTGTCCTGGCATGTAGATTCTCACTTCTTCCTTGTGGGAAATAAAAGCCGAGAAGGTAACTTTTTTGCTTTAGCACATCATTAAATTAATTTTGGTTGCATAATATGATGTCTCTGGGGGAATGGCTCACTTGTGGTTCAGATCAGTTTGCTAGAAATGTTTTCACTGTGCATTTTGTCTGCCACCGGGTACAAAACCGCCCGAGAAATAGTATAGGAATTTCTTTATGGCACACACACCTTGTCTGAGAACATGGCTCCTATGGACCAAAAAATTACCTGGTGCCCCTCTAAACTGATTTAACAATCAGTTTAATTTTAGATCTCAGTTTTGAATTTAGACCTTTATCTTTTTTTTTTGCCGGCATGATGGCACAGTGGTTAGCGTGGTCGCCTCACAACAAGAAGGTCCTGGGTTCGAGCCCCGGGGTAGTCCAACCTTGGGGGGTCATCCCGGGTTGTCCTCTGTGTGGAGTTTGCATGTTCTCCCCCTGTCTGCGTGGGTTTCCTCTGGGTGCTCCGGTTTCCCCCCACAGTCCAAAGACATGTAGGTCAGGTGAATTGGCTGTACTAAATTGTCCCTAGGTGTGAATGTGTCGGCCCTGTGATGGCCCTGAGAGCAGGATAAGCAGTTTGGATAATGAACGGATGGATGGATCTTCTTTTTTCAAGTTTTCAAGGAGTTCAAGTATCTCGGGGTCTAGTTCACGAGTGAGGGTAGGATGGAGCAAGAGGTTGACAGGCGGATTGGTGCGGCATCAGCTGTAATGTGGACGTTGTACCAGACCGTTGCGGTGAAGAGGGAGCTGAGCCGGAAGGTAAAGCTCTCAATTAACCAGTCAATCTTTGTTCCAACCCTCACCTATGGTCATTAGCTTTGGGTAGTGACTGAAATGGTGAGATTGCGGATACAAGTGGCTGAAATTAGTTTCCTCCGTAGGGTGTCTGGGCTCAGCCTTAGGGTGAGGAGCTCGGACATCCGGAGGGAGCTCGGAGTAGAGCCGCTGCTCCTTCACGTTGAAAGGAGCCAGTTGAGGTGGTTCGGGCATCTGATTAGGATGCCTCCTGGGCGCCTTCCTTTGGAGGTTTTCTGGGCACATCCAACTGGGAGGAGACCCCAGGGTAGACCCAGAACTCGCTGGAGGGACTACATGTCCAATCTGGCCTGGGAACGCCTTGGGATCCCCCCAGGAGGAGCTGGAGGGTGTTACTGGGGAGAGGGACATCTGGAGTGCCCTACTTAGCTTGCTGCCACCGTGACCCAACTCCGGAGACGCGGCTGATGATGAGATGAGATCTTCTTTTTTCCTCTTTTTGTGTTTATATCTGGATGTGTGTCAGCGTCTGTGCATCTGCAAAGGGTCTGTATTTGCAGTTTGTTTTGCTAAGAATTTGGTGTGTGCGTGCGTATACATGTGTGTGTGAGTGTGTGTGTGTGTGTGTGTGTGTGTGTGTGTGCATTTCTGTGTGATTGAAAAGCTCAGACGGAAACTTTTGGATCGGTGTTTATCTGAGAAAACCATTACATTCCCTGCTTCTGCTTCAGCGCTATCTGAATAATCTCAGCTGCCCCGGTCAAAGTCCAGAGGAGGCTTTATCTCTCCCACCGTCGAGTTTTACAGCTCGCTCATGAGTCATGACTCAGCTACAGGTGAAGGAGGCATTGTGTCGTGATGTGCTACAGAGAAATCCACGTAAATACAGCATTTAAAGAGGTTTTAGTTATGACGTTGGACGGCGGGGAATATTCAGTAAGTCTTCATCAGCGGGAACGCTTTCCCTGAAACCTGCCTGGAAGAGAAGAAGAAAAACTTGTGATTCTCATCATGAAGGGCTTCAAGTAGCAGAATACCGTGCAGAGTTGTTCTTTTAACAGTGTATGAGATAACCTTTGTAGGCCCTGTCATCGTTGGCCATGGGGGGGGGGGGCAGACCTGAAATGTGTCGCGTATCAGGTTCTCAGTGATCTTTCAGAATTATGTACACACAAATCCTTGGAAAACTGACCAAAACTAGTGTTTGTTGATGTAGATTCATTTTGTGTTGGGGTGGATTTTGCTATAAGATTAGAGTTACAACCCCGAGACTAAAAAGAACTGAAATGGGTTAATAAGTACATGTCTCTCTCTCTCTCTCTCTCTCTCTCTCTGACTCTCTCCCGCTGTCTCTCTCTGGCTCTGTCTGTCCCTCTCTCTCTCTCTCTCTGACTCTCTCTCTCGCTCTCTGTCTCTCTCTCTCTGGCTCTGTCTCTCTCTCTCTCTCTCTGACTCTCTCTGTCGCTCTCTGTCTATCTCTCTCTGGCTCTGTCTCTCTCTCTCTCTCTGTCGCTCTCTCTGACTCTCTTGCGCTCTCTCGCTCTCTGTCTATCTCTCTCTATCTCCGTCTCTCTCGCTCTCTCTGTCTCTCTCTCTGACTCTCTGACTCTGTCTATCTCTCCCCCGCTCTCTCTCTGGCTCTCTCTGGCTCTGTCTGTCTGTCTCTCTCTCTGACTCTCTGACTCTGTCTATCTCTCTCTATCTCCGTCTCTCTCGCTCTCTCTCTGACTCTCTGACTCTGTCTATCTCTCCCTCGCTCTCTCTCTGGCTCTCTCTGGCTCTGTCTGTCTGTCTGTCTGTCTCTCTCTCTGACTCTCTCGCTCTCTGTCTATCTCTCCCCCGCTCTCTCTGTCTCTGGCTCTCTCTCTCTCTCTCTCTCTCTCTCTCTGGCTCTCTCTTCATCTAAATCTATCTGTCTGTCTAATTATCTACCAACCAGGTGGTGATTCGAGGTGATCTAGCTGCTGACAGCGAATCCTCTGACGTCGTGGCCGTTGATGACCTAACCTTTAGTCGGGACTGTGCGATTGCCTCTGGTAATTGCCGTTAATAACAGCTCACATCACACAGACAAGCACAAGTGCAAGTTTGCACTCTGGGATTTTTTTTAAATGTCGCCGCCACACGCTCTCAAACTCGTGTTGAATACTGATGAAGTAAAGGGGAAAACGTTAAGAGCAAGCACAAAAGAGCATCCCAGCAGGAGATGAGGAGATGTCCTTTGTTGTACTGCTAAAAAAAAAGAAAAAACCATCTGTGTTGTCCCATCGTGTCAACACATTATCGATATAGCATAAGTGGACCATCAGATCGGTGCTTACCATGCATTTTCGTGCAGTGCAAAGGGAGAACAGCCCCCTCCCGGATTATTTACATCAACACGCTAGTGGTGACATCGACACGGTGACGTGCCCGAGCCGGGGGGCCTTTTGAATAATCACTCTGGCCGTTCAGCCTTTTGGACAGGTCTTTTTAACCTGTTACCTCAGTGATATTTCTCAGCCACCAACACTTTAGCATCTTTATAGGAGATTTTATGGCTGCTGCAACTCATCCGGCGGGTTGACGTCCCCTTTCTCCATGTCTGTGAAACAAATAAAGGGTTGTAACTTATCTGTTGATTTTCTCATTCAAGCGTCCACCAGGTGGCTTCAGCGTTTACAGGTTTTTCTCTCTGCAGAGCCGGCTTAAGGCCACCGTTTTGTAGGCCACAAAGTAGACTGTGTGTGTGTGTGTGTGTGTGTGTGTGTGTGTGTGTGTGTGTGTGTGTGTGTGTGTGTGTGTTAAATGAGGATGCAGAACACGGTGGCTGGGGCGGCGGTGTGTGAGAGCAGGGCGATTACCAGACCTGCTGGAGCCTCACTAAGTCAGTTTAGCATGTCTAAGTGGATGGGGCAAGTTGGTGTCACCTTGGCATTCGTTCCCTCCATTTCCATCTGTCTTGTGGGTTCTTCTATGCGCCTCGCCTCATCAGCCGAGCTTGGTGACTGGCGTGCTCAACCGTGTCCAAACCGTAAAATCACACATGTGGTAATAGAGCAGCAGACGGATGCTGAATCCTGATGTCTGCTATCGGTTTCTCTGCCACGACCTCTAACATGTGCCCATTGGAACCTCTACACAACCACACACACACACACACACACCGACACTCACACAATTTCTGAGCCATCTTTGCATCATTCTTTCTTTTAAAATGCCATGATCCCAATTTAGTTAGTTAGCCAAGTAAAATTTTACACATGCAATTAATTTAACTTCTGTTGTTCATGTAGCACCCTGTGATGGCCTGGCAGTCTGTCCAGGGTGTCTCCTCGCCTGCCGCCCAATGGCTGCTGGGATAGGCTCCAGCATCCCCGCGACCCTGAGAGCAGAATAAGCGGTTTGGATAATGGATGGATGGATAGCATGGGAAATAAAAATGTAGTAATGGCACATACTTAATAAATTTACAAATGGAAATATGAAAATAAAATTAGAAAAAGAGCGGCATGGTGGCGCAGTGGTTAACGCGGTCGCCTCACAGCAGGAAGGTCCTGGGTTCGAGCCCCAGGGTAGTCCAAACTTGGTGGGTCATCCCGGGTAGTCCTCTGTGTGGAGTTTGCATGTTCTCCCCGTGTCTGTGTGGGTTTCTTCCGGGTGCTCCGGTTTCCTCCCACAGTCCAAAGACATGTAGGTCTAGGGAATCAGCCGTGCTAAAATTGTCCCTTGGTGTGACTATGTGTGTGACTGTGTGTGTGGTGGTGGTGGTGGTGGTGGGGGGGGGGGGGGGGGGCCTGTGATGGCCTGTCCAGGGTGTCTCCCCACCTGTTGCCCAATGATTGCTGGAAATATGCTCCAGCGACCCTGAGAGCAGGATAAGCGGTTCAGATAAGGGATGGATGGAAATTAGAAATAGTGGATGATTAACAAGGCTATACAGTATTCACTTGGTGTAAGTTCAACTGCTAAGAAACATATAAATGGACATCAAAATATATTAGCTGTATATCCATCCATCTGGGCAAGATCATCCTATATAGCCTAGGTGATTTATTTTGAATACTGTATAGAAATAAGCCACGAATGTCATATTAACAGCTCAACAAGAATGTCATACTTTCGGCATCTGGGTGGCGTCGCGGTCTATTCCGTTGCATACCAACACGGGGACCGGCGGTTCGAATCCCCATGTTACTTCCGGCTTCGTCGGGCGTCCCTACGGACACAATTGGCCGTGTCTGCGGGTGGGAAGCCGGATGTGGGTATGTGTCCTGATCGCTGCACTAGTGCCTCCTCTGGTCGGTCGGGGCGCCTGTTCGGGGGGGAAATAGCGTGATCCTCCCACGCGCTACATCCCCCTGGCAAAACTCCTCACTGTCAGGTGAAAAGAAGCGGCTGGCGACTCCACATGTATCGGAGGAGGCATGTGGTAGTCTCCCCGGATCAGCAGAGGGGGTGGAGCAGCGACCGGGATGGCCCGGAAGAGTGGGGTAATTGGCTGGATACAATTGGGGAGAAAAAGAGTGGAAAGAAAGAAGAAGAATGTCATGCTTTTTAAATGTCGACCCAGTCGAAGGTTATTGTCCACTGTGTGTGTGTGTGTGTGTGTGTGTGTGTGTGTGTGTGTGTGTGTGTGTTCGTCTCGTATTCAGACTGTATGAAGCTGAGGAAGATGTGCTGTTGGCTCTGCTACCCTGCTCACATCTCAGATCCCTAATCGCCTGCCAGTGCTAATGTAAACTACTAATAAGACACGTTAGCCCCTAGCTAACGGGTCTGACCCTTTAGCCGAGCGGTTAGTGATGTCGCCTTGCGGTGCAGTACACCCCGTATCGAATCCCGCAGCGGGCAGGAAAATAACCGGTTACACTAACATACACTGGAGTCTTCACGTCCCATGTCCTTTATTATTCACCCCGCCTCCTGTCTGCACAGAAACGTGTTGCGGTGAAATTAAGACAAAGTGTTGCAGTGAAATTAAGATGAAGTGCCTTGTTAAAAATAATCTTTTTAACCATTAATGCGGCACTTTCATGAAATGGTTCCCATGGACACGCGGGGGAAGGGAATGTGACAGAACGAGGTTACCGGGAAGCACATTCTCAGCTAAAGGCTGACACAAATGCACCTCCTCCAGGTGCAAATAGCGTAGAAATCCCATTGGTTTGTCCTTTTTTCTGGGTGTGCCTGCGCACGTTGGAGGTGAATAGGTTGCCGTATGTGACCTTGATATTGTCTGTTGCGCTTGTCCAGTCTCCTCTTGTCTGGCCTGTCCCTGGTATTGCCTGTTCCCTTCTCATTTTAGGTCATCATATCCTGGTGACACCATTCAAAAGGTGTCTCAGTCACTGAAAATACAAAGGCACTGTCTCTGACGCCTTTCTAGTGAGTTATTGCTTCTACAAAATGAAAAGGAGCCCAATACCGATGGTAGATAGGACGGTAGGCGACAGAATAGACTGCTACACTACCCAGATGCCCCTTCCACACAGGTTTTTGATAACTTTTCGTGTAGTATGCAGGATGAAAATCCAGTCAAGGTAAGCGATAAAGTCATGGGTGGCTATTGATCTTAATAATAGGATAGTTCATTCATTCTCATTACTGTGTGGGACAATCACATCTTAAATAACAACATGGCTAATGTACTTACCCTTCTGTGGGATCGAAAAACATTCAGCGCAGCTCATCATTATTAACTCATTTCCCATGAGCGCTTTTCAATGGGAAAAAAAATAATGAGTGGAATCAATGAGTAATTCTCTGCATGTAGTGGACCTACAACTTATTAAATCTAGCTTTGGGCTATAAAACCACCTCTACTATAGAGTGGCCTGCCTCTGAATATCAAGTATATTGCATTGCATCCATGCATTTATATCCCATCAGGCTACTGATTCTTCTTTCATTTCTAATTTTTATTAATCCTGTGCCAGAGAGCAGCGCGCCAACTCCTCCCCCGTGCCCCCCCTCATGGTTTGCCTGTGGCGGTGGGGAGTGTATAGAGGGCAGCAAAGTTTGTGACTTCACCCCACACTGTCGCAACGGCGAGGACGAAGCCAGCTGTCGTAAGGACCCTGCTAGCATGTTGAACATTTACATCACTCACATTCCTTCTTGACAGAGACAGTTTCTTATTCACGTGCTTACAACAGTCATATTTGAAGTCACATTGGGATTTGTGGTGTATTGTGCGTACTTAATGTGCAAGATTCAAATGCCAGAACCAAGGTTTAACCAGTCCTATCTCGTTGGAGTAAACACAGTTTCCAGATTGAATGAAAACTTTTTTTTTGTTTTGCAAATTGTTGTGGTTTCTCTTCTGTCCACCCATTCAGCTTCGCACTGTGACTTCGAGAGAGGCTCCTGTGGCTGGTATGAGTTCACTCTCGGTGATGGCTTTGACTGGGTAAGGGGCTCCTCCGTGGAGGTACCTCCAGACTACCAGGGCCTACCACCCCCACTGGACCACTCTACTAACACCACAGAGGGTAGGAAAAACAAATTCACAAACAGGCACAAACACAAGGACACACATAACACACACCAGTACATATGCACCCTCTTGCACAGCGTTCATAAATCTTCATCTACACCTGCAAATGGAAGCTGCCCCCATCAGAGTCATTGGCAAAAGAAGAGGGATGTGGGGGGGGGGGGAGTTGATAAGAGGATTTGTGCAGGATGTTTGGTCAGAAATAACTGGTGGAAAATCACATTATCCACAGATAAAATCAATCACTGCTTTAGCAGAGGAAGAAGTTGCCAGGTCTGTATTTTTAACAGCCAAGCGCTGCATTGAGAAATGCTTTCTCAGCCATCTGAATGATAAAGGAAATTGACATCCACCCATCTTCCTCCCCTCAAAGCACACACCTTGCTGCTGTATTTCACAAACTCAAACATTTTTACTACTCCTCCTTCCACATGCTGTATTTCCTGCAACATCTTAGAAAAAGCTGACAGTATATTATACCTGTGATGGACCTAATATGCAATAACCTCTAACTTTTTTCTTTTTTCTTTTTTTTTGGATTTTTTCCCCCTTTTTCTCCCTAATTGCATTGGCCAACTACCTCACTCTTCCGAGCCATCCCAGTTGCTGCTCCACCCCCTCTGCCGATCCGGGGAGGGCTGCAGAATACCACATGCTTCCTCCGATACATGAGGAGTCGCCTGCCGCTTCTTTTCACCTGACAGTGAGGAGTTTTGCCAGGGGGACGTAGCGCGTGGGAGGATCATGCTATTCCCCCCAGTTCCCCCTCCCCCCCAAACAGGTTACCCGACCAACCAGAGGAGGTGCTAGTGCAGCGACCAGGACACATACCCACATCCGGCTTCCCACCCGCAGACACGGCCAATTGTGTCTGTAGGGATACCTGACCAAGCCGGAGGTAACATGGGGATTCGAACCGGTGATCCCTGTGTTCATAGACATCGGAATAGACCACCATGCTACACAGATGCCCCCACCTCTAACATATTTTTTTCATGTTCTTAGGTACCCTTCAATCCAATGGGCTGTCATTTACCACATTCTTACCTCAGATGTTCTTCCACATATATCGTCTAATGTGTGCTCTGTCTCCCTGTTACATATATACACGTATGGAAGGTTTTCTACGACCAAGGCCTGAATATTTACTCTCCTTGTTCTTTGCAGGCCAATTCATGTTTATAGTGAAGAACAGTAGCAGTCTCTCACCCAGAGCGGTGCTTCGAGGGCCCCAGTTCCAACAGTCAGCCTCTGGGTGCACATTTACATTCTGGTAAGGCTCACACTGCACGGGAACAGTTTAAAAGGGAAATAAATCCATGAATTTCCAACATTATCGCCCCCCCCCCTCTCTCTACTACGGTTGCTAATACTAGGCAGCATTTTGTGATTCTCTGAAATGCCATCAAAACTTTTGTAGATTAAAGATCTGTGAATGTGAAAACGACTTCCCGGTTTTCCAATAGGCTGCATTGTGCAAGAAAATGCGACTATCACTGCCACATACAGATGTATAAGAAAATGCAAATAACAGCTCCACATTATCTATACAGCTGTATGCAGTGTTGTTATTCACATTTTCTTGCACAATGCAGCATACTTTCTGCAAACCAGAAAGTAAGTTTTCATATTTAGGGAGCCTCTTCCAGTGACGTAATCGGGGGACGTATTTCGGCAGCATGTCAGAGACAAACAAAAGACTGCTCAGTAAGTATTATGTCTGCTCAGGGAGCGTTATCCTTACAATACACATGGAGAGATAGTGTTGATAGCTGTTCTTCTCTCTCCACTTTTTTATCCATCCATCCATTCATCCACCCACCCATCTAATTTTTCTTACAATACACATAGTGTTGATCGCTCTTCTCTCTCCACTTTTTTACCCATCCATCCATCCATCCATCCATCCATCCATCTAATTTTTCTTTCCTTTCTCTTGCTTGGTTGCCTCATTTTTTTTTAATCCTTTTCTCTTGAAATACAGACATGAACTGGTTCAGCCTATGAAGTTATTTGGCTTGAACTGTCATAACCTGACTAACATCATGTCTGCTATTTTTGACCTTTTCCATTCACAGTCTCTCTACTTCTGTCTCTGCCTTTAGCTCCCACCCATACACACACACACACACATACACACATGATACCTTCGCGGTTTACATCCCTTCGGCATCTTTGCTGTTTTACAGCCTCGCAGTGTCTATAGATATGCATCTGAATCTGTCATGCGTGACAGTTTTAAGGCAGTTGAGAGTTACTGTCAGGAGCCACATCGTATATTTCTGCTGGGTCACTAGAGAGATTCTTTTGATAGAAAACTGCTGAAGGTTTAATTTTTTTTCCCCCTGCGGAGTAAGCGAAAAAACTTCTCGTATAATGTATACCCAGCACATGCATTATCACTACAGGGAGAATCATGGAGTCATCAAGCTTGTGGAAGTAAATTTAAAAAAGTCATATGGGGTGGGTTGTACTACTCCGAGCAAAATGTCAAAACTTCTTCCTCTGCTTCCCCTCAGGCAATACAATGCAGGCATATCCGTAGGGGCTGCCGACATGTATTTACGCATCCCTGGTGCCAAGAACAACACCATAATATGGAGGACTTTCTACAACCAAGGAGCCCGCTGGAAGAGGGTCACTGTGCAGCTTGGACGCATCAAACAGCCTTTCCAGATCTCACTGGCGAAGCTCAGCCTCGGGGTTTTTGATGGGGTCTCTGCCTTAGACGACATCGCCTTCCAGAACTGCTCAATGCCGCCGGCGACGGAGGAGTGTCCTAAACACACACACTTCCACTGTGTGCGAAGCCGTGCGTGTGTACAGCACCTGCAGCTGTGTGACCTGGTGGACGACTGTGGAGATGGATCGGATGAGGACGGGTGTTGTAAGTGTGGTTTTGGTTGTGCTTATCAACTCCATCGCCATTGTATTTAAACAAAATATATGGAGACATGAATACTTGTTTTATTGTTACGGTATTGCGATATATTTATACTGCGCCAGCTCCAGTCAAATGTATTTCTCTGTCTCTCTTAGCCCCAGAGATGCAGTGTGACTTCGAACATGGCCTGTGCAGCTGGAAACAGGAGCAGAGCGGCGGCGACGTCTTTGACTGGACCAGTATTCAAGGTCCGACTCCCACCTTTAACACGGGGCCTTTGAAGGACCACACTCTCGGCACCGTATATGGACACTACCTCTACATTGAGTCCTCCATCCCCCAGCATTTCAAGGACACCGCCGTGTTACTGAGCCGAGCCATCCAGCCGACCCTCCGACGCGGCGAGTACCCACTCAGGACCCAGCAGCCCTGTGTTTTCCGCTTCCACTACCACATGTTTGGCTCCCACGTTTTCCGCCTAGCAGTGTACATCAGGACCACCGCTACAGGCCGTGGTCAAATGCTGTGGGTACGTTATGGAGACCAGGGCGACCTGTGGCACAGGAAGATTCTCTACCTCAACAGCGCGAGGCCCTTCCAGGTAACTCAACAGCAGGATGTTTTGCCCCATCACAGGTAACTTTACAGCAGGATGTTTTGCCCCATCACAGGTAACTCAGCAGCAGGATGTTTTGCCCCATCAATCAAATCAGTAGCATATGAATGGGGAATGACAAAGACACAGGGTCATAGATGCAAAGCAGGATTCTTTACAAAATTGTGTGTTTTGTGTTATTAAGGAGTTGTAGATTTTGAGAGCTTTTAAGTGCATTTGCCGTCCGTTGTGTCATACGTTCACACGCAAACACACACCTAAAGCGATCCTAAATAGTGGCTATGTGACTTTGTTGTGAACAGCATGCTTTAATTTAGACTAGTGTAGTTTAGTTTATTTCGGTCATTTTCAACTTATACAACTCAAATACACATGTAAATAAATAATAAATGAATCGTAAGAAGTCATTACTTTTGAAACATTGACAAACCAGAGCAAGTTTATAACAACCGAAGCAGTTGCGTCACAATCAAAACTAGCGATGGGTTTGATATGCAAATTGCCGTGACCATTAACTAGAGTTACAGTAGTCATGTGTACTATTCACAGAGGATTGGGGAATGTTTGCAATCACAGCATTGTTTTGGGGAGGGGGTGTATTTTTCCCCCTTTTTCTCCCTAATTGTACCCATCCAATTACCCCACTCTAGCACTGACCTTTTAAAATAGGTGCTGTTAGCTATGGTTTTAGCTAACCGACAACCCAAAACAGCAATGTGACGCATCAGAAAAACTTTGTATGAGCACATTAAAAGTTAGAGCACGTCTGGCTTGCATCTCTGTTGACGGTGTTTCTGTGAAGTCCTACCTCAAATGAAACCGCATGGACAATACCAAGATGTGGAGTACAGGGGTTAAGAGGGAATACTGAAGGAGATACATAATAAAATCTATTTTGCCAATTTTGTTACCAAAGAGCATAATAAATTTAAAAACCGGCTATTTTTTGATTGATTAAGAGAATACAGCGTCTTTAACATCTTATAACTGGGATTTGGCTTTTGCTCTTGCTTCTTAAGATTCAACTCACTCACGTGTCATTAGATTATTAACTGTTTGACACCCTGATCCTTCTACTGGCAAATCATATTTCTTACTTGCAGTATTTCAGACCAAATAAAGCTTCCCTTCTGCTTACAGTCCTTAAAAACATCAGTGTATTGATACTGTAACCTAGATAAAAATGGCAGATTGGGGGGGTGTTGTTAGTTATTAAATATAATGTGGAGCTAACGGCTGAAGTCACTTGCCTCTGAATCCTTCTTTGCGTCATTCTCAAAACTTTTCCCCCTCATCCAGGCAAGGGCACAGATGTGCGGATGTGAACAGCACCTGGTTACGCTTCGCTGACAATTAACAAAACGGGTTTAATCAGCTGAGTTCATGGCTGATGGGAAGCGATATATTTCAGAGCGCACTGTGACATTGAATGCCAGAGATAAGCCCCCTCAAATACAGGCTTTCTTAGTCCTGCTAGTCACTCTGATCGGTCGTGACTCGTGATGGACGTTCCTGTCATCACTCATGTCTCTATACATGACATGCAGTTAAAGTCTTGTCCTTTGCCATGAATGGAAGCAGGTTCCTTTTGTTGGTCAGGAAAATTTACTCAGCTGAGGAAAACAGGAATATTATAGGAAGATTATAAATTACAGTGTCTTGATGTGTTCAATTTACTGTGTGTGGACAGAGAAATGGTGTGAGCTAATAACATATCTTCTATTGACAGTAAGGTGGTTATAAGCAGTCTGGATTTACTGGACTAAAGGCTACAGGAGCTGTGTAGAAAACTGTAGAATGATTCTGAAGCTGTTTACACCCGGCATTAACATGTGGCAATCCGATCACAAGTGGACAGCTTTAAGTACACCAGTTCACACCTGGCATTAGAATGCGTCTCCACATGCGTCTCAAGTGACCACTTGTGATCGGATCTAATTTCCCCGCTCTATATGCAAATATAGAGTGTTGCTCTCCTGGCATGCAGGAGAGCAACACACAGGTCCATGCGAGTGTATGAATGAAAGACATTAATTAAAGTCTCTGTTAATCGCCTAAAACTTTTCCGTCTTAACCTCGAACCCTCCCCGTGGCACGTGTCACAATCGCGTACGTATATAAACATGTGAACGCGCACAGAAAAGCTGGGAGAGAGGAGTCGAAGCAGCAGGTATTGAAAAAAAAATGGGACATCTTCGCTCACTTGAGCCTCATTTTAATGCGCCATCAATTAGTATGACGTGTTCCACATCTGTAAGTTATATCCGCGACCCGATCCCGGAGAAGCGGCTGAAGATGAATGAATGGATGAAGTTATAACTGTCAATTTTCTTACCAAATCATGTTATCATACAACATTTGAAGTGCTATAAAAGAAATGGAATAAATCATCCCATTTCCATCATTTTTGCAAAATCCACCACCATCTGTCCATCCACATTCCTCTCCTTGACACCATACCTACCATACCTACCCATCACCTCCTCATCACCTCTGTTTCTTTCACTGACATGCCCATTAAAGTCCGCTCCAGTCAGCACTCTCCCCCCCTTGGGTACCCTCTCCACCACGTCATCCAACTCACTCCAGAATTCTTTCTCTTCCATCTCACACCCTACTTGCGAGGCATATGCGCTGATGACATATATCAACACGCGTTTGATTTCTATCTTCATACTTATCACTCTGTCTGACACTCTCTTCACCTCCAGCACACTCTTGACATACTCTTCCCTCAGAATTACCCCTACCCCATTTCTCCTCCCAGTCTCACCATTGTGGAAGAGTTTGACCCCATTTCCAATGCTCCTGGCCTTACTCCCCTTGCACCTGGTCTCTTGCACACACAGTATGCCTACCTTTCTTCTTTCCATCATATCAGCCGGCTCTCTCCCTTTACCAGTCATACTGCCAACTTTCAAAGTTCTGACTCTCACCTCCACACTCCTACCCTTCCTCCTCTCCCGCTGCCTCTGCACATACCTTCCCCCTCTACTTCTCCTTCGCCCAACAGTAGCATAGTTTCCACCGGCACCCTGCTGGCCAACAGTACCAGTGGTGGTCGTTGGTAACCTGTACCTCGACCGATGGAAATCTGAGCCGCATATTTGATTTGGCAAAGATTTTACACGGGACGCCCTTCCTGGTGAAACCCTCCCAATTTATGCTGGCTTGGGACCGGCACTAAGAATGCACAGGCTTGTGCATCCTCGGGTTAATCCATGCTAATGTGACATTTTGAAAAATTTAAGCAGATATTCACCAAGTGCCTTTTCCATATGGCATTTTACACACTTGCCTCTCCAAGGAGATACAGCTCATTTCTCTGCTGTGCTTTTAATGCACACATGTTCAGGTCTTAGTGATAAAATGAATATTCAGAAAGCAGAACACATTCACTGCTCATATGTTCTTGTGTGTAATCTTCTGTAACTTGCTAACCAACCATCACCGTTCATTTTAAAATCTCCTTAATTTTTTTTCAGCTAATAATGCCCTTTTGCTTGGGAATGCTAAAAAGTCACCTTCACGCTGCTGTATGAAGCAGCAGTGTTTTAGCTGATAATACATTGAGGGTTTAATAACCTGCAAAATGCTTTTGTTTTATTGCACGCGGTCTACAAATCACATGATGATGTTGCTCAGCAGCTTGATAGTTAAGCATGAATAAAAGCTTATGCCACTGAAATGGGTCCATTAATCCTGATTCCAAATATGTCCAAACAGGCTTTTGATTGAACTATAGATAGGGTTTTCTCATTTCCTGGTAGTTCTCATACTGTTCAAAATGAGAGGATTTTACAAGATGCAGACACATTTTACACGTCCCTTTCTACATATACGTATCTTTTAAGATGTAGTGATATTTTGGCATTATTAGCTCATGAGGGTAGTGATTACTTCTCACACCACTTTTTTCCGTCACCCATGCCAGATATTGATAGAGGGTACTGTCGGCGACGATTTCAATGGCGACATCGCTATTGACGACCTGTCTTTCCTGGACTGCGTCCCATACGAAGGTAGCTGATGCAATATCCTAAAAGTTGACGTATGATGTCGCACCATGCTGGCATCATCCTGACTCCTTTTGTTTATATTTCCACTATCTGAATAATGCAAAAACCTCTACTGACATGTTTTTTATTTTTGTATGTTTCGTAGAAGAGGCCTGATATTCTGTAAACTCCATTCACTTGCCTTGATTCCTTTACATTTTGAAATTCTGCTTTTAAAGGTTCATGTTTTGCCTTGCGTGTTTTGTGTAAATAACCCACCAAGTCAGTTTCCCTGTATGTGCAAAGCTTTTGGCTGGTGAAAACACATTGTGATTCAGCCTGCTTTATGTTTGCTGCCTTGACTTGTCCTAGGAGAGCTGCCCTCAGTGAGTCCCACCACCCCAGCGACAACCACTGTAGCTCCCACAGTCCTGCCCCATAGCTGCCCTGAAGGGGAGTTTGCATGCGGGGCGCCTGGGGAGTGTGTAGACCAGGGCAAACTGTGTGACTTCAGATACGACTGTTCTGATGGCTCGGATGAAGCAAACTGTGGTGAGCAAAAATGTGTCTTTCTAAACTGCATGAGGCTTGTCAGAGTATGTCTGAGTATTTTCACGTTCTCAGCAATAAAAAATTCTCAGCTGGCGTCTGGGTAGTGTAGCGGTCTATTCTGTTGCCTACCAACACGGATCGCCGATTTGAATCCCCGTGTTACCTCTGGCTTGGTCAGGCGTCTCTACAGACACAATTGGCCATGTCTGCGGGTGGGGAGCCGGATGTGGGTTTGTGTCCTGGTTGCTGCACTAGCGCCTCCTCTGGTTGGTCAGGGCACCTGTTCAGGGGGGAGGGGGAACTTGGGGGGGGGGATAGCGTGATCCTCCCATGCGCTACATCCCCCTGGTGAAACTCCTCACTGTCAGGTGAAAAGAAGTGGCTGGCGACTCCACATGTATCGGAGGAGACGTGGTAGTCTGCAGCCCTCCCTGGCTCAGCAGAGAGAGTGCAGCAGTGACCGGGACGGCTTGGAAGAGTGGGCCAGATACAACTGGAGAGAAAAGGGGGGGGGGGATTGTCAGCTATTTAGCTTCTTTATCATACTGCTAACGTTTTCTCTGACGAGTCCAGTGGGTAAGCTTTTTGTTATGCTTACACCTGTGTGTTAGCTTAATGACAATAAAGTTGAATTGAATTGAATTTCATCACAGTAGTGTATCTCTTTTCACCATTTCTCTAAGGTAGCCTTGTAGTCAAGACCATCCAAATCAAGTCTTTACAAGGGCAAGTCCAAGTCAAGTCCAATACTTTAATATGTCGAGTCCAATTTAAGACCACTTAAGGGGTCAAAACGTATGTGAAGACTGACACCAGAACAGTACAAGTCCAGTTAAACAACATGACTGTAACTAGTAGTCTACCATTGAAGTAAAAGTCAAAATTTCTCTACATTGTAATATTTATTTAGGCTTTTTTCCCCTCTGCTAAAGAAGGAATGATTCAGATTCCAATTTACCAATGTTTCAGAAACCTGAATTATTATTATCATTATTGTTATAATAATAATAATAATGAATAATAATAATGAAAGAAAAAGATTACATTATATTACACTTTATTGATCCCCTCAGAAGAAGTTTGATATTCAATTCCAAAATGTAAACAAGTATGTTACAGTCTTGTACTCAGCTGGTCGAGGAAAATAATAATTTCTTCACTGTTCAAGGTCGAGTCTGAGTCATAGTGCAGGGAAAGTCTGAGTTGAAACCGAGACCTTGAAAATGCGTCCATACTCGAGTACTACAGCTTTGCTCTAAGGTCTCTCATATTTCTCACTGTCGCTCTCTCTCTTCCTCCCTCTGTTTCCTGCCGTCTTGTCTTTCCCTGCTTTTCCTGTTTCCAGCGAAGGAGTTCTGTGGGTTTGAGGCCGGCGACACATGTGGATGGGAGGGGGCCTTTGCCTCGCCCATCCCCATCCACGCATTTCGCTGGTTGCCTGACCAGGGGGAAACCATCCACGATGGAGAGCAGTACCACCGGCCGGTTAACGATCACACACTGTGAGGCCCGCCGGCATCATAACCCTTCACATTTTAGTTATGCAAATCACACTCTCGTCTAGAGTGAGTCATGATGACGGTAACTGAATAAGTGTCTGTTATGTGAGCCCAAACTGCCAGTATGTACTGAAAGGGTCAGGTGTACTGGGCAACAGATGCAACAAGCCTCATTCCCTATGAGGATGACATGGAAAAATGAGGTGCAAGTGAAACTGATAAGAAGGAAATTGTGTGTGTAAGGTTTGTGTATTATTTTTTTATCAACCGCTTCAGAAATACCAGTGGTATTTGTTTCGTACAGAATTTTCAGGATGGTATAACAGATCTAAGTCTTTCTGTGTCTGCCTAAATAGCTATTTTCACTTTATGAATCAAGTGTGAACGGTTAGACACTGCAGTTTGAGTGAGTGAGTGCCCAGCCGTAACCAGTAGACTGTGACCCGTCTTCAGACTTGATTGTTCTTATCTGTGTTTTATTGAGTGGTCGGCGAGAGCAGAAAATAGCTGTGCCCTTTGACCACTCCATTTTTGTAATATCCCCCTTTAGCCATTGGGATGGAGTGCCGATGTAATCTCATCTCATAGCTCCTCCATCTGCCTCCACCTCTCCTCTGCACCCACTCCTCTTGCAGTCTTTGCTTGCGCCCGATCGATAAGCTGCAGCGGAAGAGTGAAGTAGATATGGCACTCTCTGCTTTCTACAGGCCCGGAGGAGCTGCTCCTCCTCCGGGAATTAAATTGGAAGGGAGTGAGGGGGGAGAAGAGGGGGAGGGACGGTGTTAGGAGAGCGTAAAGGGGACAGATTGGGCGAGCCAGGGGAGTTCCACACCGACTTGCCTCAAGTGGCCCCTGATGGCGCTTTCTTTTACCGGACAGCTCTGTGATGGACAGCACTGATGTGTCCTCTGGTGCCGAAAACAGAAACCCACAGTACAAGTAATCACAGTTTAAATTCATCCTGGAAAACCTGGAAATTTATATACTACTTTTCCAGTCATGGAAAATGTCTGGAAAATTATAAACTTCATCAAATGTTCTGGAAATGATTATTATTGAGGTCGTGGAAAATTATAAAATTTGGTTATAAAATAGTATTTTTACCTGGTGAGATGGCATATTTTTACTATAATTTTTAAGTGAGATTCCATATTAACTACTGAGATGACGCATCAGCACTTGACAAAATTAAAACTAACAATATTTTGGACTGACTACCTCATTATTGATAATGTGATGGCATTCTGGGGATGAAACCTGCTTTCATAAAATATTTACACACAAGAAAATTTTGAGAATCAACCACTGGCAATGTGGACATGATGACCAAGCAGGTAGAGACAATTATTGTTCATTTCCTTAAGCTAAAAAAGTCAAGTAAGTTTGGAAAATTGTATCACTTCACTATAATACAAGCTTTTAGACTGGGAACGACAACATTTAAGTTCTATGATGAATAAACGATAACCAAAATCCCAGAAATTATCTAGTATCATGTCATGATATCAATTTTATATCGATATAGCTCTAATGTAAAGTGTACGCCATTTGTAGTTAATGAGCTAAAAACATGCAAAAACACTGGTACATCCCTTTAAAAACTGTGAAACTAATTATGAACTGGTCGCCTGATTCTGCTTCCTGTCTGTCCCATCACAGAGGCAGCCCTGTGGGTTGGTACATGTGTGCTGACAGTTCAAATGGTGGCTACGGTCACACCACTGACCTCCAGACACCTGTCATCTCTTCCACTGGACCACAGTGCACCCTGGTCTTCTGGTACCACATGGGTGGATTCACTGTGGGGTCACTGCAAGTGAGAGAACCGTACATCCTCTGACATGCAACACCGCCACAACACCCTCATTTGACACTACATGTCATGGCCTTTGTCGGGCTCCAGTCACGTTCTTAATTTATTCACTGTTTCCATTCTACTTGCAGGTGTTGCTGAAGTATGGAAACCTCACTCATAAGGTTTGGTCCCAGACTGGTAATCAAGGCAACAAGTGGAGACGTGGGGAGGTGTACTTGGGGATATCCAAGAACTTCCAGGTCTGTCAATCATCTATAACCTGGGACGCACTTGCAGATATCTCTGAGGTGTAATAGCGACGAGTCTCAAAGCAAGAGAGTAATCCTCACCTAGTAGACCTTTCATCAATAATGCATCTAAGTCTTCAAATACCCGTGTTACCTCCGGCTTGGTCGAGCATCCCTACAGACACAGTTGTCTGTGTCTGTGGGTGGGAAGCCGGATGTGGGTATGTGTCCCGGTCGCCGCACTAGCACCTCCTCTGGTCGGTCGGGGCGCCTGTTCGGGGGAGAGGGGGAACTAGAGGGAATAGCATGATCCTCCCACGTGCTATGTCCCCCTGGTGAAACTCCACTGTCAGGTGAAAAGAAGCAGCTGGCGACTCCACATGTATCGGAGGAGGCATGTGGTAGTCTGCAGCCCTTCCCGGATCGGCAGAGGGGGTGGAGCAGCGACTGGGGCGGCTCGGAAGTGTGGGGTAATTGGCCAGATACAATTGGGGCGAAAAAGGGAACCCCCCCCCCCCAAAAAAAGTAATAATACATCTAAGTACTATTTTGTTCTCGTGTTGGATAAAATCCGTTCCTCCCCAAGACTTCCACAGCAGTCAAGACATCCTCAGATTTTGGGTGGTTATGTGTAATTATGATTTGTACTTCTAGTTCTTCCATACCCTTTAATTGTAGCTTGTGCCATTTGGTGAACACTGTCATCCATAGAGCCGTAAAACACCACAAATACACATTTTTAAAATACAGTCACGTAGTATTGTATAATGTGCTTTGTGATGAATTCAATCATGATTAAGAAGAAAGGATGATATTATAGTTCTGTGCACACAAAATTATATTCTACTGTGCAGAGAGTTATTATACTTTATCTAACCATCCTGTTTAATTCTATTTTAATAATAAAACATTTTCATGAGCATTGGCAATGTATCGCTGACAGACGTGTGGTGATTATCAGAGATCATCCAGGCCAAAAGAAAATCTGCATCGCATGAAAAACAAAGCAATTAAGGATTACTCGTTTATTGATGACATAATATTTTTTGAGAGAAAGCATAACAGATTTTGTTTTAGGGTGAAAGGCCCCATATAACATGACTCTTTTTTTCCACATAATTTTCGTGTTGTAGAAATAGGGGTCATCGTTTGTTGTTGAGTATAAAGGGACCGCAGCAGTGCTAGGATAGCCTTTGAGGAGACTGTGAACATCGGCATAATTGGCTTTGTTCCATTGAAGGAGGAGGTTGCAATGGAGGAAGCAGATTAACTGAATGGGCAAAGCAACAAGCAACGATTGATTAGTTGGTTTCAGTTCAGCCTAATGGGTCTGCGGTTGCTGGTGTGACTGCAACTGGAATCAAAATTCCCATCATAGTGGCTATATGCTGTATCTACTCACTGGTGTTATTCCAGGTCACAGCACAGAGACTGAGGTCTTGTGTCAGCATTACTGTCTTGATTGCAGTAGACCAGTTGTTCCAGTCCAAATACCATGCCCTTTACACATTTGTACTGATGTCCATTAACCTTTGTCAGCCCAGGCAGAGTCAGAGCAACCATTCTGATGGTACCATCAGCATCTCAAGGGCCCTTTCATTCCCATGTTCCAAAGAGTCCTTTTTCACAATGAGAGAGGCTGAGGGTGCCCTTTCCCCTTTCATTCTGAGCACCTCGCCAGTTGAGAGAGAAAGAGAGAGAGAGAGAGACTTCATAAGTCGAGTCCCTGCTAGGAGAGCGGCTATCAGTGGTGCTGTACTGATGCCTTGGGTCAGAAAATGAGATTATATCTTATATCAAACTCAAGTTGGTGTTTTATTAATTGCCAACTGAGTTTGCACATAGTAGGAATTTTACTTGAATTTGACCCGGTGACTCGACTCACATAAAAGACACAAGGAACATAACGCGGCATTCATAAAGTGCCGTAGGAAGACTCGGAATGTCCCCAAATATATATAGATGAACATTTAGCAATGTAATGATGTCTATGTCACTAGGAATACCATTATATCGTGCACATATACATATAGACAATTTTACGCGGCACTTCTGGTCCATTTCCGCATTTGGGCCACCCTATGCTTTTCTATTCCGGTGTAAGGAGTAGCTACCTAGTTACCACAGTTCAGGGAAAGAGTTTTCTTTGGTTGGCTTTTTGGCAATGAAATGATGGGAACAAACAAAGAGAATAAGATCCTACATAGTTGGCGGTGGTTTCTTCAAATTCAAAGCCTTCAACCACATCCGTGATTCGAAATCTGCTGTTGGTTTTCTGTGGAAGGAAAACAATGGAATTCAGGGACATCGCCGTTTTGTGGCAAGTCAATGGGCAACACACTCTCTATCCAACCACTCACTCAGGCGTTTCCGTGTATTAGTACAGCCACGCACCGCACAATGTGTCCCTGAACCATTTTTGGATTTTCTAATGTCCATTTTTAATGTTTAATGTTGTTGAAGATATCGCAGATCTAGGCTTGCATGTTTACATCCGGCTACGGATGTTTAGACCGGAAGAACAATGCGCCCACCCCGGCGCTCTAGGTAAGGGCAGGAAAACTCGTCTATAGACAGGCAGCATGGTGGCCCAGTGGTCAGCACTGTTGCCTCACAGCAAGGTCCTGAGTTCGAACCTCAGGCCATCCCAGGTCCTTTCTGTGTGGAGTTTGCATGTTCTCCCCGTGTCTGTGTGGGTTTCCTCCGGGTGCTCCGGTTTCCTCCCACCATCAAGAAGACATGCATGTTAAGGTTAATACTCCTGTCTGTGCCCCTGACCAAGGCAATGGAAAGAAGAACTGGAGTTGGTCCCCAGGCGCTGCACTGCAGCTGCCCACTGCCCCTATACCATAGGATGGGTTAAATGCAGCGGATGAATTTCATCGTATGCTTGCTTACAATGACAAATAAGGTGTCTTTCTTATCTTTCTTCAATAGCAGCAAAGAAACATTTCAAACAAGCCTCTGCCTCTTTTACAGGTGGTACTCAGGGCCAAGCGGGGCATCAGCTACATGGGCGATGTGGTGGTAGACGATCTCGTCTTCCAAAGTTGTGCCCCTCCACTGACCTCAGATCAGCCGTGTGGGCCCGAGGAGTACGCCTGCACCAACGGACACTGTATCCCCCAAGACAACTTGTGTGACTTCATCAACCACTGCGGGGACAACTCCGATGAGGATCCCTACATCTGCAGTGAGTTCCCCTCTCATTTTGAATATCACAGAATAGCTAAACAGCTGACGTCATTCTTCTCTCTTCTCTCTCTCTCTCAGAGGGTTTCAGTGGACGCTGTGACTTTGAGTTCGACCTCTGCTCCTGGCGCCAGTGTCGACAGGATAACTTTGATTGGCTGATCAAAGCAGGCAGCACGCCAACGGTCGGCACGGGGCCCTCGACCGACCACACCCTGAGAGACCCATCTGGTCACTACCTGTACCTGGAGAGCTCTTTCCCTCAGACCGCTGGAGATGCTGCTCGCATTATTGGACCCCTGCTGAGCTACAGGAGCAAGCAGTGCAAGGTCAGGACAAGGGTCAGAAAGCACAAGGGTTTCGGGGGGGTAATGAATTAGAGCAGTGGTTCTCAATCTTTTTGCCCCCAAACCCTTTGTCCAAGGAAATATTCCAGGCGACACAGGAGACATTATAACCTGTCTCCCTGTCATCATCACGACTCCATCTATACACCCCACAATGCATTTAGTCAAGCTTATTCTGTCGAACCCCCAGTGATTTAAAAACATTTGCCCTTTACTTGCAGTAATACTCAAATATTTACAAAGTGTTCATAGCAAGCCTTCTAGGAGAGTGACATCTACACCAACTAAAAAGGAAATACGGCGGTGTTTTGTGAGTGAAGTTTTCGATAATTTCCCATCATCGAACTACCCCTCTGACAGCTCCCTGAAGCCGGCTTTGGGGCCCCGGCCCCCCGTGTTGAGAACCACTGAATTAGAGAATAAAGTAGGATTGTTGGATCAATGCAGTGATTCCCAGTGGAAATCAATTAAGATTCGAGGTCGAGGAGGTTGTTTTCACTTCATTTACACTCAGCTTTGTAGATGGATTTAGGATTAAACTGATTCTCAGGGAGCTGAGTAAATATATTTGGATACTGGTGCCTTTGTGCCTTTATTTTTGCTGGGAAAGAATTAATCCTCTTCACCTAAAATTAGCTTAATCAGTAAATGATGCACTACTATATATATATATATATATATATATATATATATCAATAAAAAAGTGAAAAGAAAACTACAGGTGATATGTTCTTGTTAAAACAAATGAAAACAATCAAGATCAAAAATGAAAAAGAGAAAAAAACCTCCTTTATATTATTTTGAAAATGGATCTGGTGAATTTGAAAACTAATTAATTAGGTACAAAAGAGTAACAGTAAAGATGTGTATTTTCCTGGTTAGAATTTTTTATTTTGGACCCCCCCTCCCTTTTTCGCCCCAAATGTATCCGGCCAATTACCCCACTCTTCTGAGCCACCCCGGTCTCTGCTCCACCCCCTCTGCCGATCCGGGGAGGGCTGCAGACTACCACGTGCCTCCTCCGATACATGTGGGGTCATCAGCTGCTTCTTTTCACCTGACAGTGAGGAGTTTTGCCAGGGGGACGTAGCGCGTGGGAGGATCACGCTATTCCCCCCAGTTCCCCCTCCCCCCCGTACAGACACCCCAACCGACCAGAGGAGGCGCTAGTGCAGCAACCAGGACACAAAACCCACATCCGGCTTCCCACCCGCACACACGGCCAATTGTGTCTGTAGGGACACCCGACCAAGCCAGAGGTAACACAGGGCTTCGAACCGGCGATCCCTGTGTTGCTAGGCAACGGAATAGACTGCTACACTACCCGGATGCCCGGTCGTAATTTTTTTCAAAACAATCTCTGGCAAACTAGATTCGGTTTGATAGGTTTTTATTCTGTGCGTTAAGGGCTATAGATGCCGCTGAGGTGAGCTCTGAGGCCTCATTAATGTGAAACAGCACTGTACTGTGTGACCTCTGACCTGCCTCTCTGGGGTCATGACTGTATACATCTTCAGCAGCTGAAAGCCGGTCGCCCATGTTTGTTCCATGCCTTGAGAGTATTTCAAGTAATGACAGAGAAGTTGAGGCTGTGGCAGATGAGTTAAGGGACACACTATAACAGCGGCAACCTCTATCTGTATAGCTGATGTGTCTTCTTACAAAGTGTGGGTGTCTGTTTGTGTGTGTGTGTGTGGGGGGGGTGGATGTGAACGTTAATTTTAATTTGCACCTAAGGATACTGATGTGCTAAGCACATCTTCTGCAAACCAATTTGATAAATAAGTTGGGGCTGTGGCAGATCGTGTGTGTGTGGGTGGGGTGGGGGTGGGGGGGTTGCGTGCACCTCTTCTGCAAACCGTTTCGATAGATAGAGAGAGAGAGAGAGAGAGAGAGAGAGATAGATAGATAGATGGAGAGAGAAACAGACAGACAGACAGAGAGAGATAGCTAGAGAGAGAGAGATGCTTTATTGTCCTACCAGAGGATATTTGTTGCCACGGCCTGTACATCAAAATACAAGTTAATCATATCGAAATACAAGTTTACCTTCATAGTATATTTATAACTCCATACAGTTAGACAATGCTCACGCTGGTACTACTACATACTACATACAAATGTGACATTTAATGGCATGTGTACACACGTGGACAAAGACTATTACCAGGGTCATGTATGTCAGCAGTGTGGCCACTTCTCTCTTTCACAGTATCAGACATGTGCCAAATTTAAACATGTAAAATAACCTTAACAGCCAAGTAGGCAGATCTAGTGTGTGTGTGTCTGTCTGTCTGTCCATGTCTGTATTATGTCTTGTGCAGTAGCTTGACTGACTTGCGCAGTCTGTGCGCAGCGACTGTCTCACCACAACGCCAGACCTGTCAGTCAGTCACGCGACCGACCCTAAGATGGCAATTAAACGGCGGTGAGATTGGAGGACACGCGGAGAGAGGAGAGTGTACTCATGTGCACTCTCCCGTGAGGGAGGCTGTGGAGTTGGTTTTACCGCAGCAGCCCGTGAATATGCCTCAGCATCTGGTCCCGTCTGGAGAGAAGCCCCGTAGAACCTATTAGTGGTTTGGGCGAGGCACGCTTTGTAAAAATAAAAAAAACCTTTACAGATACGAGGAGCGAAAGGAGGAGGATGTTGACATTCAAACTTAATTAGCTGTACAAAGTACTTGCTTTTGGTTTCTCTATCTGCTCCGCAGTAAGGAATAATGGTTGTCTGTGATGTGAAAGAACACTGGCAATAAAATGTAGTGGAAAGTAGTCTGACTTCCCAAGAATAAAGAAGATCTCCGAGCAGGTTCAAAATGACTTATGAATTAAATAATGATTATAATGAATTATAAACAGCAGTCATACTGAACACTGTAGAGAAGCAATGCCATAACCTTTCAGTTTTTCTGCATTGTGGTCCAAATAGACAGCAGTGAAAATCATAATTAGTTGTTCCACAGAAACCAGTAGGCCCGATCAACACATTCCTAGTATTGCCAGATTCAGCAATATGAGAAAGGATTATTCTGTCAAGGTGTTTAGGAGACAAGGGAATAACAAACCTTGTAGTAGCTAAAAACTAGATGTTGTAGGCGTTTACATTCACCTACTGTCTTACCACGGCGTTTGCTGACGATGCAAACTGTAAAAGCATGGCCAGAAATGTAAATAAAGCTGAATCATCTATCATTATCAACGTCATCTTCAGGTGTACACCTGAAAACTGCATACACCTGAGCCCAAGGAGCTACACCTGCAAAGAACTAGTCACCGTTTTTCACGGATTAACATCTCTTTTTTTTTTTTTTAGATTCGGTTCTATCTGCACATGTCCGGAGACGGCATCGGTACACTCAACGTCTTCCAGAGGAGCACAACAAACCTCCACCTCCTCCTGAACCTGACAGGAGACCAGGGCAACTACTGGCAGATGAGGGAGATCCACCTGACCTCTCCCAGCGACTTCCGCATCGTGTTCGAGGGCAAGGTGGGCCGGAGTCCCAAGGGTGACATCTGCCTTGATGACATAACCTTCTCCCCGGGGTGTCTGCTCGCTGCATCGGGCGCAACAGTGGACAACACTCCTCCACCACCTTCCACAGGTTTGCTCTCTCCTCCTCCTTCTCTCATTCATTGGTTTTTATAGTCCCGCTCGGACTTGCATCACCAAGTCCAAGTGGGTGGGTGAGCAGCACTCCCATCAATAATCTCATAGATATTTTGATGTATTGGCAGCATGGTGACACAGTGGTTTGTGCAGTCACCTCACAGCAAAGAAGGTCCTGGGTTCGAGCTCCGGGGTAGTGCAAGCTTAGAGGTCGTCCCGGGTCATCTTCTATGTGGGGTTTGCATGTTCTAACCGTGTCTGCGTGGGTTTCCTCCGGGTGCTCCGGTTTTCTCCCACAGTCCAAAGACATGTAGGTCAGGTGAATCGGCCGTACTAAATTGTCCCTAGGTGTGAATGTGTGTGTGTGTGTGTGTGTGTGTGTGTGTGTGTGTGTGTGTGTGTGTGTGTGTGTGTGTGTGTGTGTGTGTGTGTGTGTGTGTGTCAGCCCTGTGATGGCCTGGTGGCCTGTCCAGGGTGTCTCCCCGCCTGCCGCCCAGTAGGCTCCAACATCCCCGTGACCCTGAGAGCAGAATAAGCAGTTTGGATAATGGATGGATGGATGGCTGGATATTTTGCACGATCCAATCAAATCACATCCCTCCCTACTTTTTGTCCCCCCGTAATATCACATTTCACTTTTAAATGCATCGCATTACAGAGGCGAGATAGGCTCTGAATACCATTTCATGTTTTCTTTAAGGGAAAGGTGACAAAAAAAAACAAAACCCAGTGAACCACAGAGGGGGAAATGCTGTCGTTTACATTCCAGGGCTCGTTTCGTTTTGTCTGACTTTTTGAGGCCACGGCTCTAGACGGTTTGAGTCATGGTCTGTCTAAACCCCATCCACAGTGAGCCCCGGCACTGCCTGCAAACCCAGTCCAAAGGAACTATTCAAACTCTTATAAGTTCCCCTTACATCTTTTACATTCTTTACGAGGAAAGCCATGAGGGCAGATAGAAACCAACAATGAGCTGATTTATTGCCATTGTCACTGACACTGTAATTGCCCCCATCAAATTTATAGTCTTCCTTTTGTATTGGATCCCGAGCACAGGGAAGGCTGTCTAGATTAGTTGTGCTCAGACAGGTTGGGGCGAACTTTGTGTTCGGCCGCCTACAAGAGGCACCCTGGTGTTGTGGTCCTGCCCCGAGCTGAACTGGAGATTTCTGTTCAATATTCGTTATGTTACTCTGGCTATTTAGGTCTCTCTCGCTCTCTCTCTCTTTTTCTCTGTCTCTCTGTCTGTCTCTCTCTCAGTCTCTGTGTCTGTCTCTGTGTCTGTCTCTCTCTCTGTCTCTCTCTCTGTCTCTCTCTCTGTCTCTCTGTCTGTCTCTCTCTCAGTCTCTGTGTCTGTCTCTCTCCAGTCTGTCTTGTCATCTGCCTGTTGGTTTGTGGTTTTCTCTACATCTCTCTCTCTCTCTCTCTCTCTCTCTCTCTCTCTCTCTCTCTCTCTCTCTCTCTGTCTCTCTCTCTCTCTCTCTCTCTATATATATATATATATATATATATATATATATATATATATATATATATACATATACGTACATACACACACACATATAATTCAACTCCATTTACCTCAATTCAGTAAGTTTTATTGGCACACAATATGGATTTATATGGTAACTGCTGATTGAAAATAAAAAAGTAGAATACATGTACTTATTGGATAGCATGGTGGTACAGTGGTTAGCGCTGTTGCCTCACAGCAAGAAGGTCCTGGGTTCGAACCCCGGGGTTGTCCAACTTTGTGGGTCATCCCAGGTCGTCCTCTGCGTGGAGTTTGCATGTTCTCCCCGTGTCTGCGGTGGGTTTTCTCCAGGTGCTCCAGTTTCCCCCACCATCAAAAAGACATGCATGTTAGGGTTAATACTCCTGTCTGTGCCCCTGACCGAGGCATGGCAAGATAAACTGGAGTTGGTCCCCGGGCGCTGCACAGCGGCTGCCCACTGCTCCTAGCTACACAGCTAGGATGGGTTAAATGCAGAGGGTTATTTCCCCACGGGGATCAATAAAGTATCTCAAATCTGAAATTATTAGACAACTGTGATTACAGCATTTAATGTTTTTACCTTTATCACACTCTTCATCACCGTCTTCTGTCTGTCTGTCATCTGTGCGTCTCTCTTTTTGTCTTGCTCCCTCTCCATGTGTCTGTATGAGGCTTGCAGTGCGTTGCTACAGTATTTGGCAGTCACCAGAGAGCTCTTAAGTAGTCCCATCACACTGACATCTAATGTGAGTCTGAATGGCTCCTAATGACCCTCCGCATCTCGCCAACGACGTCGGCTCTTATTCTTTTGCTGTGCTTTCTGTATTGACTGAAACCTGACTGAGAATTTGTAGGCCTGACAGGAATGGTGCTGATTAGTCTGGCTCTGCTAGGTGTCCATTGAAACATCAAGCAGTATACATTTTTTTATATAGATCTAAATATCCATCCATCCATTATCCAAACCGCGTATCCTGCTCTCAGGGTCGCAGGGATGCTAGAGTCTATTCAAGCAGTCATTGGGCGGCAGGCAGGAAGACATCCTGGACAAGCCGCCAGGCCATCACAAGGCCCACACACACACACACACACACACACACACACACACACACACACATTCATACCTAGAGACAATTTAGTATGGCCAATTCACCTGACCTGCATGTGTTTGGACTGTGGGAGGAAATGGGAGTCCACAAAGGAAACCCACGCAGACACATGGAGAACATGCAGACTCCACACAGAGGATGACCCACCAAGGTTGGACTGCCCCAGGGCTCGAACCCAGGATCTTCTTGCTGTGTGGCAACTGGGCTAACCACTGCGCCGCCGTGCTGCAGATCTAAATATAAAGAAAAAAAAACGTATGCGTGCCAACAAATGATCCTTTCAGAAACTCCTGTACTTGTACAGAAGTACATTTTTAAATACTATATTTTGGGCAGAGGTGCGGTGGCGCAGTGGTTAGCGCAGTCGCCCCACAGCAAGAAGGTCCTGGGTTCGAGCCCCAGGGTAGTCCAACCTTGGGGGTCGTCCCGGGTCGTCCTCTGTGTGGAGTTTGCATGTTCTCCCTGTGTCTTCGTGGATTTCCTCTGGGTGCTCCAGTTTCCTCCCACAGTCCAAAGACATGCAGGTCAGGTGAATCGGCCGTATTAAATTGTCCCTAGGTGTGAATGTCGGCCCTGTGATGGACTGGTGGCCTGTCCAGGGTGTCTCCCCGCCTGCCACCCAATGAAGGCTGGGACAGGCTCCAGCATCCCCGCAACCCTGAGGGCAGGATAAGCGGCATGGATAATGGATGGATGATCACTGATATTTCAAACAGTCAATAAACAGATTCCTGATGAAACGATGATTTCCCTGCCCTTAGAAGGACTCTGTTGGATAGAGAACTACTAGCTAAAGAAATAACACAGCGGTGAAAATAAAATGGAAGAAAGATAAGAAGATTTGTCCAACGAGGGAGAGAATCATTTTGAGAGTGAAGGAGAGTCAAATCAACTGAAGGAGGCAAGTCTTGGAGATGGCGATATTATTGAGGTGGAGTGGAGCGTATTCGAAATATTTCATGAGGATGGATATTGATGCTGCTGTCCTGTCTTAAATGGGAAGGTCATTCTGCTGTTGGAGAGCCAGGAGGGGGAAGAGTCGTGATTGGTTGGAGCGGTTGGGGGGCCCGCCCTTACACCCTCTTTACCGTCTGCAGAGTCTGCAGCAAGTGCTTTGCAGTAACTCTGGTGTAATTATATACTGAAGCTCCTCCAGGGCATTCTCCTCATTCCACTGCCTCACACCATAATATACGATAGGGCTCTGAAATGAATACATACTACACACACACACACACACACACACACTGCACAGACTCTTGTATGTTTTTTGCCTCTGGCTGAGTATTTAGTCTTGGCTTTAATAGGCCTTTGCAGACCAATATCTGCAAACAATCATATATTAATGGGATGGGCTGTCATCGTTGGGATGTCTTTGGCTCAAGGCTTTTTTATTTGCATCCCACAGTGTCTGTGTTGTTTATTTTCCTTGGGTTTTGTTGTTGTTGTTTTTTGCAGGGTTTTCAAACAGCGGGAGTCAGCCCAGATAAACTTCTTCTTTGTCCTCCTCTTATCATCGGCAGACCCTGATATCATTTCTCCGTTGTCGTCTAGATTTCTGTGGCGACGAATTTCAGTGTCTCTGATAAAAAGGAAGATTCTCCACATGGGGTTGACTTATCTGACTGCAGAGCATGGCTCGTTGATGCTATCTCTGTCTGCTAGGTGGGCAGGGAGCGGAGCGGAGCGAGGAATCAGTCGAGCTATATTTTACTCATCATGGAGAAGTGATTAAAATGGAGAAGAGGGGAAGCCAGGCTGACCTCGGTAAATGGAGCAGTTTGGATTGATTGATCTCTGAGATAGTTGTGAGGGCACTGTACAGGGAGTCAAACGTCTCCGAAGGGGCTGCCGACACGTCAGCAGAGAAATAACACGATTCTAGTTTATCGAGGACGCAGTGGGAACGTTTGACCGACTTGTTCCGTTTAACGTCTGACTTTAGACTGCAGATGCAGAATATGCAGAGGAAATCCCTCACCAATGGATCGAGCCCCCCCCCCCCCCCCAACAAAACTAAACCCATGAAGCTTGTGTTTGTTGTGATCTTGAGTGCTGGCCTTGCACCAGAATACCAAGGGGTTGGTGACGCAGGGGGTTGACTGTAAAGGGAGAGGTCCCACAACACACATGTCGTTATTGTTAAAACTAAACAAATTGGGCGTCCGGGGAGCGTAGCGGTCTATTCTGTTGCCTACCAACATGGAGATCACCGATTCGAATCCCCGTGTTACCTCCGGCTTGGTCGGGCGTCCCTGCTGACACAATTGGCCGTGTCTGCGGGTGGGAAGCCGGATGTGGGTATGTGTCCTGGTCGCTACACTAGTGCCTCCTCTGGTCGGTCGGGGTGCCTCTTCAGGGGGGAGGGGGAACTGGGGGGGGGGGGGATAGCGTGATCCTCCCACGTGCTACCTCCCCCTGGCGAAACTCCCCATTGTCAGGTATCACCAGGGGGACGTAGCACATGCGAGGTTCATGCTATTCCCCCTAGTTCCCCCTTCCCCCCCCCCGAACATGCGCCCTGACTAACCAGAGGAGGCGCTAGTGCAGCGACCAGGACACATACCCATACCCGGCTTCCCACCCGCAGACACGGCCAATTGTGTCTGTAGGGACTGTATTCCCCCCAGTACTCCCTTCCCCCCGAACAGGCTGGCGACGCCACATGTATCAGAGGAGGCATGTGGTAGTCTGCAGCCCTCCCCGAATCGACAGAGGGGGTGGAGCAGCGACCGGGACGGCTCAGAGGAGTGGGGTAGTTGGCCGAGTACAGTTGGGGAGAAAAAAAAGAAAAAAAAAACCTAGACAAACTTCATTGGAAATCCGTGCTGTAGCTTTCAAATAAAATCGGCTCATTACAACCGCACAACACAGATACTCAGATACTTTGCATACTGCAAGCGAAAATTCACATGTAACAGCAAACTGCCATTAACCAGGTTGGACTACCAAGCCATTTACGTGCAAATTCAAACAGAAACAAATGAAAACAAAAAGGGTCAGGAGTTACAGCTGTCTTTTCTTCATCACAGCCCCCACATTAGATTTCAGACGCTGCGTCTTCACGTCGACAGAAGCAGTTACTTCACGGACGTGTTAGGTGAATATGCTGTCGTGTTGTGGTAGTGGGGTGGAGTGCCTGGCCATCAAATGGCTGGTCAGTGCCACCCGCTTCGACCACCTAGGGCGCTCATGTTCGGCCCAAGCCCCGCTCCAGTGACTCCGCCGCATGAAGGATGCCAACACGCAGATCAGCCATTGTATCTGGCCTTACAGCCGTTTAAGTCCAAGGTGGTCCATAGGCTGGGGATGCATGGTCGTGGCTGATTTCCTATATCACTCGGGGGGGGGGGGGGGTGTTGGCTGTCGGTCATATATGGCCCCGGTAAGTTTGGCGGTGGGGGTAGTGGGGTGTGGTTTAGCCTCGGCTGCAAGTGGAGAGAGAGGGGGTCGCAGGAGAGCAGAGGCTCATTAGTGAACAGCCTTAGGTGTGTCAGTCTAGCAAACTGCCCTTTATATTCTACAATGGAGCTGGGTCCTGGACTGGCATGCTGACTGACAAACATGAGCGAGAGAGAGAGAGAGACTTCGCTGTGGAGCAGAGAAAGAGAGAATAACGGCTGTAGCACCTGAGTGCACCGGCCCGTGTGAGTGCAGAACTCTATATAGAGACATAGTAAATAAAAACTCTGTGTTCTGCCTAAACCGTGTCTGTCCTCCATCCTGAACCCCTCCACTGGCAGCAACCCCACCGCAGCTATGATATATGCTGTCACTAAATTCATCACCTGTTTTCATGGAGACAATGAAGTGTTTTGGAGGGAGCGAGGGAAATGGGGGAAAAAACACTAAATAGAAAAAAAAACCCAGCTGGCTCTTGTCTGGAGTAGACAATAGTGTACAAAATTAACTTGAAGTGTGGGATTCTTGCTAATGGGTGCCAGAGTTGCAGGTGAGCCAAAGCAGATAGGTACCACTAATATTGTAGTACTCGAGTAGGGACATGGTCTCGAGTGTGTGTTTAGCATAATGACAGCATAATGAATAATCCGACTTGACTTGGACTGGTGATAATTTTTCAACGCTGGTCGAGTACAAGACTTTTTTTTTTTTGTACATCTGTAGAATGCTGTGCATTAGCTTGGCATGGCTACCTGGAGATAGAGGGATGGTGGCATATTGCCTTCCCATGTGGCTTTGTTGGGGAAGATCGCTTCCAGTCCTGTGCACCTGAAGAGGAACAAAGGATTGGTGGGTGGGTGTGTGGGGAGGAGGTGTGGACTTATCCCCCTTTCTCCCTTTTAATTACAGGGACCACCCCTCTTCATCACGCCTCATCTCCCTTTCTAACACTCCCCAAAGCCGAGCCCTGACCGCGATGGAATGCCCGGCGCTGAGAGAAACGGGTTGGAGCCCGCTCCGGCTCTGTCACCCTCCTTATTGCACAAAGGCTTAGGCTTACTTTGTCCCCCTCACTCCTTTTGTCTCCCTAAGCCCCTGAAAGAGACACTGATGCCACATTCAGATGGGCTTTTGCTCACATGAGTTGACTTTTTATGCTCTTGGGTTAATGCTGAACCCTTGCTGTGTTGTCATTTCTGAACCACATAGGGGGTTGTTTTAGATGTTCACCAGTCTTCTTCCTGAAATGTTACACATAATCTTACTCTGATCAGCACAAACTAGCCCTGTTCTCAAAAGTCTTTTTGAATACGTCTTTACATTGATACATTGTTTTTCATATATCTCTTTTTAGTACAATGTATCATTATGATTCACATTGCACCAAACAGTCATATTCCCCCCCCCCCTTTTCTCCCCAGTTGTATCTGGCCAATTACCCCACTCTTCCGAGCCGCCTCGGTTGCTGCTCCACCCCCTCTGCCGATCCGGGGGGGGGGGGGCTGCGGACTACCACATGACTCCTCCAATACATGTGGAGTCGCCAGCCGCTTCTTTTCACCTGACAGTGAGGAGTTTCACCAGGGGAACGTAGTGTGTGTGAGGATCACACTATTCCCCCCAGTTCCCCCTTCCCCCCGGACAGGCGCCCTGACTGACCAGAGGAGGCGCTAGTGCAGCGACCAGGACATATACCCACATCTGGCTCCCAACCGCAGACACGGCCAATTGTGTCTGTAGGAACGCCCGATCAAGCCGGAGGTAACACAAGGATTCGAACCAGCGATCCCCGCGTTGGTAGGCAACGGAATAGACCGCCACGCTACCCGGACACCCACTGAGCTTTGATTTCTGGGTCTCTTTCGAGTCTCTTTGAATGCTGCTACTAATATGTGCCAGTGTCAGGCTCTGAGAATGTCTCTCCACCTTCCCTGCACTTGATGGAAAACTCTTTCATGTGCATACTGGATCGTGTAGGCAGTCGGTACAACAGCAGCAGGTTGACCCATGGAGACCTGAGAGTGTGTTCTCTGCACAAGAATGTGTGTTTCAATGCATATACGTATGCATGTAAGGCCAACTGGATGAGTGTTTGTGTGTGTGTGTGTGTGTGTGTGTGTGTGTGTGTGTGTGTGTGTGTGTGTGTGCGTGTGCGCACGCGTTATTTCCAGGCTCCTGTCCTTTGGGCTCCCTGCAGTGTGACAATGGCCGGTGCTTTGCTTCCGAGCAGAGCTGCGACTTCACAGATGACTGTGGAGATGGCACTGATGAAAAGGACTGCGGCACATCCTGCTCCTTTGAGAACGGCCGCTGTGGGTGGAAGAGCTCCCCGGCCGATAACTTTGATTGGACGCTGGGTACGGGGTCTGTCCAAAGTATACGGCCTCCATTTGATCACACTTTGGAGAACGAGAATGGTATGCATAGGATATCAGATAACTTTCCGTCTTTTTATCCAGGGACTTGGAACACTAATGTAAAAGTTGTGTGATTTTTCTTGTGTTTTGTTCAGAGGAAGGAAAGGAAGGGCAATTAATATTCTATCTTTCCAATTATGATGATTGCATATGACTGAATAATGTGCAATATGATTATACTTGCTGCAATGTTTTTGAGAAGCAGTAGACCATAGGAAGTTGAAAAGACCCTCTCAGATTCCCTCAAAGTCCCGTCCAAATTAGAAACCATGTCTAATAGCCATAGTTGATCATTTCCTCTTTCACAGACCAGAATGCGAAACGATGACTGCTCGGACACATTTGGGCTAATTTGATGTTGCAAGCCAAGTTTGGCAAGTACATACTGTACTGTCTAGTCCTGTTTGGAACTAGCACACACACCTGGGTTCTAGTCCCATGTAAATTAATTGACAATTTCCTGAAAAACTCGTTTTGTGCTGTTTGCGGCACTTTTGGCTTGGGTTGGGCGAGGTTTCCTGATGAATTTAATCTAGTCTAATCCTAAAATCCTTGAAAACTTTACTGTTACCAGAGTGAAACATGTTGTTTGAAAATATTTATAATCAAGTATAAAATGTCACTTTTGTAAGATGCATCAGTCACTGTGGCTGCTCCTGTTCCTCTATGCCTCTTTACTGTGTGCCGGGAAAACAGTACCTCGAGCTGACGTGTTCCTTATCACAATGGACATCAGGATGGACGAAATGAACACATTTCCTTTGAAAAAGAAGCAAAGGGAATAAAATCCTCTAAGGAGAAGAACACGTTTGGTGTTCGTCAATGGATCCAGAAAAGGAGGAGTCTAGAAGAACAAGAGTGTCCATATTGACAGATGCATTGAAAAATAGACTTCAACAAGCCACACAAAAGTGAAATTTATACTTTTTTAAAAGTATTTAAAATATTGTTTTTTTTCCTCACGTAACAGAAAAAGGGTTCAAGGATTTCAGAAAGACTATCAGGTTGGTAAATGTCAGCAGAGTAACCTTGCCCAACCCAAGGCAAAAGTGCCGCAAGCGGTGCAAAACAAGTTTTCCCGGTCACTGTTTATACTTTCCAGAGGACTGTGTACTGTCCTATATTGACCTTTAACTTGGACTTGAGAGAGAAACCTTGAGAACTTTTTGATAATCATTTATGTCCGATGGCTGTGTGGCACTGGAGGATGTGTCAGTGACCCCCAAGATTACATAGTGACCCCACTGCCCCACAGTCCTTGCCACAGCCTCACTGTAAGTTGTCACCTGCAGCGAGGGCCTCCTTTGAAGAGGAAGCTATCAGTTTCTTCATTCCCCCCTCTGCTTCTCTACCCTCTCTCGGTCACTGTTCCTGTCCTCTATCCCCTTTCTGCTTCCCTCTTTCCTTTCCGTCCTCGCTCATTCGTTCTCTCCGTGTTGCAGGTCATTTTGTCTATCTCCAGGCTGCACCAGTGGGACTGAAAGGTGATAAAGCTCACATCAGGAGCTCTGTGTGGAAAGAGTCGAGCGCCATCTGCAAACTCTCCTTCTGGTACTACATTTCCCATAAGGCCACAGGAACCATCCGTTTACTAATTAAGGTAACTCATCTGTCATTCACGGCACGTTATTTAGCGTTAGCCTTAGGGGCAACTGTGTTTGGATGTAGTCATAACTAGGCTTGATGTATAAAAATAACGTCAGACAAAAAAAGGAAGATGAGCTCTCTGCAAATTAACTGTCCAGGATGATTACCGTGAGCGTGCTCGGTCAGTAATGAAGGCTGATTTGGTCTAATAATATAAACGCCCACAGTAATCAAGTCTGTTGTGTTGGCATGGTCCTGGTAATTTTCAGGGAGGAGACACTAGAAGTTAACCTCTGTAGCAAACTGCAAAGCATTTCCACCTTACCGTAGCAGCTTCTGTATTCAAGATATCCACTATAACATGCTATGTAAGTATTTATGATTGGGTTCTTACAACTTATTTTTTCTTAAAATAACCAAAAACATCGTCAGGTTATTATAGTGCTTGTTTCTGATGCAAATAGATTTGTTTTCGAGAGCTGCCTCGAAATTCGTTTCAATTTCTCGATACTAGTGGTGTGAGCGGCCCTCTTTTGCCATGTTTCAAGATATTAACCAGTATTTCTAGAACATTCCTGTTTAGCTGCATTGGAAGCAGGTGGAATCGTCACGCCTCATGGTCAGAATTTTACACTTAGAGCCATGTTCGAGTGATCACGTCTTCGGCACGGAGTTTTAGGTGTATAAGATGCCTGCAAAAAGGGCTGGGGAAAAGATAGCACGAGGGTCAAGATCCCTACTCAGTTTACCTTACAGTCTGGACACACTGATGCAGGATACCCACATGCAGCAGCACACCAGCCAGCTCTCAGGGGTGTTTGGTTCTTGACAGTCTAGTTAATGTTACTAGCTAAAAGTCCAGTTAGTCTAGCGGATGGTTGATTTCCAGAGATGAAGACTTCCATTTGCATTTTTCCCCAATTAAAATTCCACACCGCTTTCTCCCGTTTCCTCCTTGTGGGTTCTCTCAGTGTTATTCAGTTGTGTGGCTAAAGGTCAAGTTGCAGCAAATTCTTCAGCATGGATTCGGTCTTATTTGCATGCACGTTTGTGCTTGCGTATGTGTGTGTCTTTGCAGATTTGCACACGTGCAGCACACATTGTGAATACAATATGATGTAGCCACTTTACATGCATCAGCTTGTGTGCACAGCTCAGACCATTTTGTGTACTTTGCCAAACAGGTTAGCAAGGCATCATGTGAACTCTGCCAAGTCTTTTATTTCATTTGTAACAGAAATGGAAGATATATGTGGACAAAGGATGACAGTGATGCACCTTATACAAGAGCACCAGCTGTCAGGTTGATGCTAGGTATGGCAGAGTACATAGTGTGTACATGTGTGTGAGAAAGTTAATGTTATTAGTGATGAGATAAAAGATCCATCAGTTTCCAGAATCAAAGTGTCTGCCTTGCTTGTTGCTGACATTACAACAATCCAAAATGTGTCTTTTCCACACATACATCATCATCATGGTGTCTGCTCATGCAGAGCCCATGATCGTTGTTCCCCCGGGACCAAGTCGGGGGATGATGGATCGATCTCCATGTGTTTATTTGTTCTTTACACTGCTGGTCAGATTTCAACTAAACTCGATGAATAACGCGTCTCACCTTTGGGTTTTAACATATTTTAATAGGTTTGGTTGGCACGAGGGGGATACCACACTGATTATTGCTTGTTCATCCATGTGTCCCGTGTGATATCCAGTCACTGCTGAACAGATTGTTGATTTAAACTCGTCTAACTGAGGAGTGTCATCACTGTTGTGGCGTTTTGGTTTTTTTTAACATGATAAGTCATTTAACACAGCGCTGTGTAGCTTGTTTAAACTACTCTACCTAGATTGTTTGCCCTTTTCTTTATCCATGTGTGACGTGATATCCAAATTAGCTCTAATTAGGTTTTGATAAAGCTATGCAATGGCACATCTAACCCGTGCTCTTGTTTTTTAGGGATGCTCTGATATCACTTTTTCCTTCCTGATACTGATTTTGAGTACAAATCTTCAAGTATATGCTCATACCGAGCACTCATTGGATCCATTACTTTTGCTTAACAGTGCAGACTTAGGCCATTAGTCTGGGGTCAACGGGCAAAATATTTGAGAACCACTTTTTTTTTGCACCGTTAAAGAAATACATGCTTCCATGTGCCAAAAGTACAATCATCCGTCCATCCATCCATTATCCAAGCCACTTATCCGATTTCGGGTCACGGGATGCTGGAGCCTATCCCAGCAGTCATTGGGCGGCAGGCAGGGAGACAGCCTGGAAAGGCTGCCAGTCCATCACAGGGCCAAAAATACAATCAATCAAGCCAGTATGCTTTTAGTTATGACATGTTACACATGTCTTTTGGTGTCAGATTTTAGTCTTGGATAAAATCTCTGACAACGATACTCGGTTTTATCGATCGGACCCTTTTCCGTCGACAGTGAGTCATGAATAAAGCTCATTCTATCCTGTGTGATCCAGCACTCGTACCGCACCCTGCCTGCCGTTCAATGGCTGCCCTCTGGTAGGGACCTCAGCTGCTCAAGTTACTATTAAACGGAAGGCCCCCTTCGTCCCTGAAGCCATCAGGCTTTTGAACAACACTAGCCTCCACCCCCCCCTCCTTTCCCGTGACTGGCACTGATTTTGATAGCCCTTCACCGTCTATCTCCGCCTCTGTTTGCACTTTACTGGGGCATCAATCACCCCCGCTGGTGCTACTGCATGTGCTGCGTTTCATCTGTGTGTCGAATTCCCATGCAGATACTTAGCAATTACCTGCCCCTTGGGAACGAGTAGTTTCTTACCTTGAAGTGAATTGAATTGCACCATAAAGACTCCTGACAAGTGGATGGGGCCTCTCTTCCTCTCTTGTTAGTTCCTATTTTTCTGCGCTGTGCACAGACAGAAAGCTGTTCCTCCCAAACGGCTTTACTTACTTGCCAATTGAGACATTCTGATTTACAGGGAGGCCCTCCTGTGGTATTCTTAAATAAGCTACTTTATTTTTTAAGCCCTTTCTGTTCATCCGCTTTGTGATTTTGATTTTTTTTGTGATTTTTTTGGGGGAGGGGGTTGCACAAACTTGACGAAAAATAACAAAAGACTCAAGCTGGTGCTAGAACCTAAAATTGTAATTCTGGTGCGTGCCTCCCCCCTCCCCTCAGGCATGTCTGTGGGGCCTGGGTTATTTATTTATCCCCCTACCCCCACCCACTCACCCACTCACTCACTTACTTTTATCTCTTCAATTGTATCCGGCCAATTACCCCACTCTTCCGAGCCGTCCCGGTCACTGCTCCAGCCCCCGCTGCCGATCAGGGGGTGGGGGGGGCCGCAGACTACCACATGCCTCCTCCGATACATGTGGAGTTGCCAGCCGCTTCTTTTCACCTGACAGTGAGGAGTTTCCACCAGGGGGATGTTGCGCGAGGGAGGATCACGCTATCCCCCCCCCCCCCACTACCAAACAGGTGCCACGACCGACCAGAGGAGGCGCTAGTGCAGCGACCAGGACACATACCCACATTCCACCCACAGACTCGGCCAAGTGTGTCTGTAGGGACGCCCGACCAAGCCGGAGGTAACATGGGGATTCGAACCGGTGATCCCCGTGTTGGTGGGTAATGGAATAGACCGCTACGCTACCCAGATGCCCCTGGGGCATGGGTTATTTTATTGACGATATGCGCAAATAGATGGAAAATGGAAAATCGGGGAGGTTAACTCTAGTCATGGGATAAGATGGTGGAATCACACACACACACACACACACGTATGCATGTACACACCCACATGATGAGTGTGTGTTGAGTTCAGAGGTCATCAAACAGTCCTATTGGATACTGAGTGGACTATGTGCATGTGTGTACCTGTATGGATGAGAGGGAGGTGAAGCGGGGGAAGCCAGGGACCCCCTTTTCATCTTCTCGATGCCGTCGTCATTGGGTCAGCCATGGCACTGTAAATCACAGCAGGCTCACAGATGTCCAAGTGGCTTCAAAGACATTAACACATACAGATTATGCCTGAGAGCCATAATTCAGCGTCCACAGCGCTTAGTCTTCGAATATTCCTCACGGCAAGACTGCAAAACACACACACACACACACAGAGACAAAACGCACCGTGTGCGCGTCTGAAAACACGGTGGTCTAAATACGGTACGAAGTAGCCGGCAGTTCATCTTCAAAAGCTGTGTGAGAACAAAGGGAGTCGTGGTAATGGCTCCAGAGACTTCAGTGGGCCCGGGTGGAAACGGCGAGTGGGGAGGGAAGCGACTGTGTTTATCAGGCTTTGCTCGCTAAGCGTTGCCCCTGTGAAGTTCGCTACAAGCTTGATAGGCCTGTCTATTTATATCATCCTGCAAACTGCCCCTACCGGCACTCATTCACCACACCGATGACAACCCTCAGGTAACAGGCTACTGCAGCTCTGCCCAGCGGTAAACATCGGGAGGGGGGGGGGGGCATCAGTTTTACATATTACAGTGTACAATTTGAAAGCACCAAATAGCACATTTGTATGTATGTGTGTGTGTGTGTGACTGCAATGTAACGTCAATCGATGTGTCTTTTACAGCTGGTCGTACTTGAGCTATTTACTTTTTTTGGGGGGGGGGGGTCTCCTTTTTTCTCCCCAACTGTATCCGGCCAATTACCCCACTCTTCCGAGCCGTCCCGGTCACTGCAGACTACCACATGCCTCCTCCCATACATGTGGAATCGCCAGCCGCTTCTTTTCACCTGACAGGGAGGAGTTTCACCAGGGGGACGTAGTACGTGGGAGGATCATGCTATTCCCCCCCAGTCCCCCCTCCCCCCTGAACAGGCGCCCCGACTGACCAGAGGAGGCGCTAGTGTGGCGACCGGGACACATACCCACATCCGGCTTCCCACCCGCAGACACGACCAATTGGGACGCCCGACCAAGCCGGAGGTAACACGGGGGATTCAAACCGGGGGTCCCTGCGTTGGCAGTCAGTGGAATAGACTGCGACGCTACCCGGACGCCCTAGCTATTTACTTTTTGAGCCAATGTGAATTAACCCACTGTTATGTTTACAAGAAGCGACTAGAGAGCAAGTGGGTTATTTGTAATATCCACTCGGTGTGTTGTGACAGTGTTCTCTGGCATCTGGTGCTTACATACAATGCTGGATTTGAGTCCCGTCCGCTGTGCGGTAATACAAATATCGACTATCCCACAGAGAAGACATAGTATATGGGTCCATCACATCTCAGCTGTGACAACGTAGACTTCTAGATCGACCCCATAATGACAACTGGCACTCTCCCTGCAAAGCAACATAGCTTCACAACGCCTAAATAGAAAAGGAGGTGGATGCAGCCTGAAATGAAGGTGAGTCGATAGCAGAACAGCAGCCAGCGGTCCCATAAAATGAAAGAGCCATGAATATAAATTGGATTTCAGCTTAGCGGATCGTTCAGCGTAGTAAGACATAAGGGATTTCAGGATTTAGGTCCAAGTGAAGAAAAGTATTTTTACAGTGATTAGTACAACTTTCTCAGTTCTTTCTGGCTTCTGGGTGGTCGTCCGCTGCGATGTGTTCTCGCTCATCGCCGTACACAAGGTGAACTCGGTTGCGTCGCCTTAGCCGTGACCTCACAGGTGGATTCGACTGAATAAATACCCCTTGACGTCATATCGAGATATCGAGTTGGAATTTCGCCGTTATCACACACCCGTCCATCTCTTCAAGGCTGATTTCACGGATTGAGCTTTTACTCTGTCTGTGACATAAATCTGGATAAATCCTGCTGTAAACGGTCTACTAATCTGTGCTTTACTCACAATAACAAGGCTACTCCTGACCAGGCCACTCTTGGCACAAGGCGGCGGATACAGGCGGTGCACACCTCACCCAAGGGTGCATTTTAATAGGCTTTCAAACTGTGGACGACTTTGCCTGTCCTCTGTTTTGAGTAGATTATGTCAGAGCACTTTCACTGCAGTCAACCCTTCAGCCATGATTTCCAACTTCAACAACCGAAAGCTTTTGACATGTGAGAATTGCCGTGCGGGCTTAGACTGCATAGTTGGTTTGCCTTCTAGGCTGCAATGACCGGAAAGTTTGGCATTCAAGACTGAAACTATTGAAAACCAAGTTACTGGCACGAGGAAGTGGACCTGTGGTAATTCTGTTGTTTCCAAAAAGACCAGAGGAACAGGGAGTCATGAAGCTGTGATTTCAGGGGTAATCTGGTCCTTCACTAATGATTCACTAATTGCTGGTAGAAAAGTACCTCCTCCCACTGTCTTCTTCTCCATCAAACACTCTCTGACCCGAATATGAAGTGAGTTTTATCAAATGCTGCTGTTAGGCCAAGTGAGAGAGAAAGAGGGACAGAGATGCTATTTCTCTACGTGTGTGTGTGTGTGTGTGTGCTTGAATTTGATGAAATATCTCAAAAAACACACCAAATGATGAGCTACGCCTTTTCCAATAATGGGCAGAAGCACAAATATCCTAAAGAGAAAGCATGATTGATGTTGAACCAAATCTTAGGTAAGTTTAGGTCTAGATTTAGTTTAGGCCATGTGTTAAGACTGGTCTTTTCATACAATTAGCCTTTTTTGTAAGGGCGGCACAGTGGCGCAGTGGTTAGCGCGGTCGCCTCACAGCAAGAAGGTCCTGGGTTCGAACCCCGAGGTAGTCCAACCTTGAGGGTCATTCCGGGTCATCCTCTGTGTGGAGTTTGCATGTTCTCCCCGTGTCTGTGTGGGTTTCCTCCGGGTGCTCCGGTTTCCTCCCACAGTCCAAAGACATGTAGGTCAGGTGAATTGGCCGTACTAAATTGTCCTTAGGTGTGAATGTGTGTGTGTGATTAACAACTGGCTTGATTGATTTTTGGTCCTGTGGTGCACTGGCGGCCTGGCCCGGGTGTCTCCCTGCCTGCTGCCCAGTGCCTGCTGGGATAGGCTCCAGCATCCCCGTGACCCTGAGAGCCGGATAAGTGGTTTGGATAATGGCTGGATGGATGGATAGTTAAGGTAATTCAGGTCAATGCAATGTCCCCTACCAACTTTTATGCTTTAGGAAAGCATAACAGAATTACACATATACCCTTTAAATCTTGTGTGTGAATGTGTGTGTTTCGGGCCATCTGTCTGGCTGTGTTTTTCCAGAAAAGCTTTGCCATTTGGAAGCAAGTCAAAATATAAGGCCCCTGCCCCCTGTTTGCCTGCTAATTTGCTCACTATCAGCTGGCTCGGTAGAGCCATGTGATGGATCATGGTTTTTCTAAAGGATGTGGAGTGGAGGAACCCGTCTTCTTTGCTCTAGACATGCAACTGGAAAATTTCAGCATCTTGCTTTCATGCGTCTCAGAATAATCAGCCCTGTCCACTCTGAGGCGCTTTGAAAGGCTGTTATTATTGACGTTTTGTGGCTGTCAACTCTCCCTCTCTCCACCAGACGGAGAACAACCTGTGGGAAGCCTGGAACAAGACGGGCCACCAAGGGAACAGATGGAACAGAGCTGAGGTCCCGCTCAGGAAGCTGAGGGACTTCGAGGTGATCTTCGAGGGGATCCGCTCGAGGGATGTGAGTTGGGGGGCGGCCCTGGATGACCTGGAGTTCATGAACTGTGCCCCCAGTAAGTGTTACGGATCACAAGCGTGCCCATTTTGTTCTGTATTTAGCAGTGCCCAACACATAACCTGAGTAGCTCGGTTCCAGACTCCTGAATCGTTATTCCCATTTATTTTCCCTCGGCCCGTTCTTGTTTCGAATTTTGTGGAATGATTAGGGATGGACGGGTCGATCGCAAAATATCGATACTACAGATACCAGGTCTTGTTTTTTTTTTTTTTTTGTGTGGATTTTTTCTCCCCAATTGTATCCGGCCAATCACCCCACTCTTCTGAGCTGTCCCAGTCGCTGCTCCACCCCCTCTGCTGATCCGGGGAGGGCTGCAGAATACCACGTCTCCTCCGATACATGTGGAGTCGCCAGCCACTTCTTTTCACCTGACAGTAAGGAGTTTTGCCAGGGGGATGTAGCACGTGGGGGATCACGCTATTAACTCCAGTCCCCCCCGCCCCAAACAGGTGCCCCAACCGATCAAGAGGAGGCGCTAGTACAGTGACCAGGACACATACCCACATCCGGCTTCCCACCCGCAGACACGGCCGATTGTGTCTGTAGGGACGCCCGACCAAGCCGGAGGTAACACGGGGATTCGAACCAGCGATCCCCGTGTTGGTAGGCAACGGAATAGACTGCTATGTTACTCAGACACCCAGGTCTCACTTTTGAAGATCGATTCTAGCCTCAATAGGATCGATACCAGTTTAAGATTTCATCAAAGAGCAGAACTGTCTGTGCACACAACGTCCTGTTGTTAACACATCTTAGTGCATGCACTCTTTGCTTCTCCGCCGCTGTTGTCGTGTCGTGCGCACAAACAGCGAACATGAGCAGCGGCGAGCACCCTGACTACTGGCACCAATTGCTGGGTTTCAGTCACACGACTTTTGGCCGGTGGTTTTGCTTCCAGTAAGTTCAAGAATCAAGAAGAACTTCATTGTCATTATGCCAAGCACAAGGAAATTGCAGGTGCGTCAACCTCAAAATGGTGCATATATAAAAGAGATAAGAAATATAAAATATCAGCAATAAAAAGTACAGATTTTAAACAATATTAGTGCAAAATCTAAGTAATATATATATATAGTATATATATAATATAATAAAAAATATAAATATATAAAATATAAGTGCAAAATGAGGTATAAAATACAATACAGTTAACGATAAAATACAACCTACGAGGTGCAAAATCATCATCAGCAAAAACGCAGTGGACAGATATGAAGTGGCTTAAAGTGACATGTGAGTAAATATTGCAAATATCGCGCGTGGCCCAAGGTGGCAGCACGTCAGTCTCGTCGGGCTGAAGAGATGTCTGAGTTCATTAGTGCCACAGCTTTTGGAGGAAGCTGTTTTTCGGCCTCTCTGTGCGTGCGCGGGTTGATCTGAAGTGCCAACCTGATTGGGGGGGCTGAGACAGGTGGTGTCCAGGGTCTGTCGTGTCTTTTATGACGTTCTTAGCCCTCCAC